>NC_080094.1:56742500-57082916 GCF_950005125.1 Chionomys nivalis | reverse complement strand
GGTGGCCCCTGGCACTGTGATACCGGCAGAAGAGAAGCTTCCTTGCTGCTCAGTCTCTGCCCAGTCTCCGCCACAGCCAAAACACACAGTGTCTTCAGAGAGCAAGAATTGCCATCCGGTTCCAGCATGCGGTCGACAGTGGCTTCTACAGCTTTTATGGCTTGTGGGGCTTCCTGGGAAACAACTCACAGGGGAGTAGCCCACCCCGGTACTGATATTTTCACTCAATAGTCTGTGGTTTCTTCCCTTCACTTGCAGAGTACCTTTGTTCAGGTGCCTAAACTATATTTCCTGTGCTTCAGCTGCTTGTCTACATCTGATAAAATTAAAGTAAAAAAACAACACTTATTTTGTTTATTGATTTAAAACTTGAAAATGCTGTCATTTAAATTTAAATATTTAAATGCAAATTTTCCAGAACATCTCTTCCAGTATTTGGGGACTTCTGAATCATAATTAGGAGCTACAGTATCTAAACCTAAATTTCATTTAAAAGGAAGTTCTTTGTGTACTAAATATGAAGAATACTAAAAGGGAACAACTCTATAACATGCGCTTAGGAACGCTGACCCTAAGCAGCATGGGCCACTAAAGAACACACTGTTGGCTGAGGAGTTCCATCTGGACGGGTGAGTGTGTGCTACCCCTGGGCAGCCTGTCCCGGAAGAGAGCACAACCCCCCTCCCCCAGCTCCTGCTGCAGGGGTGTCTTTCTTACACAAGACCCAGCCCCCCCCAAGCCTGCCCTGTTGTCTGCAAGGTCCTTGGCTCAGGAACAGTTTCCTGCTCCTGCACTAAGGCTACCCACCCAGAGGGGTGAGTGCCTGCTTGCCAGGAAGGCCTGAAGGTCCCTGCAAGGGAGTGTGGGCACCTTCAGCTTGTGATACAGGGTCTCCTGTGTTCTACTCGACCCCGCCCTGCCCCCCCCCCATGTTCGCCCTTTTGTCCTCGGTGTCTTTGGGCTACCAGGCATCCCTGTTTCAGTGCTGAGGAGTTCCATCCAAACAGGAACAGTTCCTGCTTCTACACTGAGGAGATCCACCCAGAGAGTCAGTCACAGCAAAGAATGGACCAAGACACCAGGCCTCTCCTGGCTCCATTTGAAGGAAGAGATGGGCAGGCGCCAATGCAAGAATTCTTCCAACAACCTGAAAGGCAACATGATATCACCAGAATCCAGGGATCCTGAAACAAGAAGAATTGAACACCCTACTCCAGAAGAAATAGAAGAAATCGACTTTAAACGGAACTATATGAAAATAATAGAGGACCTCAAACATGAGGTGAAAAACTGCCATAAAGAAATAGAGATGACAAACAAAACGGTAGAGGAAGTGAATAAATCTCTCAAAGATACCCAAGAAAAACAAGAGAAACAAGAAAAAGCAATCAAACAGGTAAGGGAAACGGTTCAAGACTTGAAGAATGAAAGGGAGGTAATGAAAAAAACACAAACCGAGGGAAGGCTGGAGATGGAAAATCTGGGTAAATGAACAGGAACTACAGAGACAAGTACTACCAACAGAATACAAGAGATAGAAGAAAGAATCTCAGACACTGAAGATACCATAGAGAAAATAAATGCACTGATCAAAGAAAACAGCAAATCCAAAAAATTCTCATCACAAAACATTCAGGAAATCTGGGATGCAATAAAAAGACCAAACCTAAGAATAATAGGGGTAGAAGAAGGAGAAGAAGTACAGCTCAATGGTCCAGAAAATATATTTAATAAAATTATAGAAGAAAACTTTCCCAACCTAACTATGAAGGTTCAAGAAGCATGCAAAACACTGCATAGACTGGATAAAAAAATCTCCTCGCCATATAATAATCAAAACACAAAACATACAGAATAAAGAAAGAATATTAAGAGCTGCAAAGGATAAAGGTCAAGTTACTTATAAAGGTAAACTTATCAGTCTTACACCTGACTTCTCTATGGAAACCATGAAAGCCAGAAGGTCCTGGATAGATGTACTGCAGAAACAAAGAGACCATGGATGCAAGCCCAAACTACTATACCCAGCCAAGCTTTCGTTCACTATAAATGGAGAAAACAAAATTTTCCAGGATAAAAACAAATTTAAAAAATACGTAGCCACAAATCCAGCCTTACAGAAAGTAATAGAAGGAAAATCACAAATCAAGGAGTCCAACAATGCCAACAATAACTCAGACATCTGGTGACCCTTCACCAGCACAACTCGAAGAAGGGAAACACACAAACTCTACTACCAAAAAAAATGACTGGAGTTAGCAACCACTGGTCATTAATATCACTTAAAATCAATGGACTCAACTCACCTATAAAGAGGCACAGGCTAAGAGATTGGATACGAAAACAGGATCCAACATTCTGCTGCTTACAAGAAACACACCTCAACCACAAAGACAGACATCTACTCAGAGTAAAGGGCTGTGAAAAGGTTTATCAAGCAAATGGACCTAAGAAACAAGCAGGTGTGGCCATACTAATTTCTAACAAAGTTGACTTCAAACTACAATCAATCAGAAGAGATGGAGAGGGACATTTTATACTCATAATAGGAACAATTATTTCAATATGAAGTCTCAATCCTGAATATCTATGCCCCTAATATAAAAGCACCCACTCATGTAAAAGAAACATTACTAAAACTCAAGGCAGTCATCAAACCACACACACTAATAGTAGGAGACTTCAACACTCCTCTCTCACCAATGGACAGGTCAATCAGACAGAAACCTAACAGAGAAATAAGAGAACTAATGGAGGTAATGAATCAAATGGACTTAACAGACATCTATAGAACATTCCACCCAAATAGGAAATAATATACCTTCTTCTCTGCAGCTCATGGAACCTTCTCGAAAATTAACCACATACTTGGTAACAAAGCAAACTTACAGAGTTACAAAAAAATATTAGTAACCACCTGTGTCTTATCAGATCACCATGGATTAAAGTTAGAATTCAACAACAATGCTACCTCCAGAAAGCCTACAAACTCATGGGAACTGAACAGTCAACTACTGAACCACACCTGGATTAAGGAAGAAATAAAGAAAGAAAGTAAAGTCTTTCTTGAATTCAATGAAAATAAAGACTCAACATACTCAAACCTATGGGACACTATGAAAGCAGTGCTAAGAGGAAAGTTCATAGCACTAAGTGCTCACTTAAAGAAAACGGAGAAAGCACACATTGGAGACTTAATAGCCCACCTGAAAGCTCTAGAAAAAAAAGAAGCAGACTCATCTAGGAGGAGTAGAAGACTGGAAATAATCAAACTGAGGGCTGAAATCAACAAAATAGAAACACAGAAAACAATTCAAAGAATCAATGAAACAAAAAGCTGGTTCTTGGAGAAAATCAACAAGATTGATAAACCCCTATCCAAACTAATCAAACAGCAGAGAGAAAATGTGCTAATTAACAAGATCAGAAATGCAAAGGGGGACATAACCACAGACACAGAGGAAATTCAGAGAATCATTAGATCTTACTACAAAAGTCTGTATGCCACAAAATTGGAAAATGTAAAAGAAATGCACATTTTTTTTTAGATAAGTACCATATACCAAAGTTAAACCAGGACCAGGTGAACAATCGAAATAGACCTGTTAGTTGCGAAGAATTAGAAGCTGTTATCAAAAACCTCCCTACCAAGAAAAGCCCAGCCGGGCGGTGGTGGTGCACACCTTTAATCCCAGCACTTGGGAGGCAGAGGCAGGCGGATCTCTGTGAGTTTGAGGCCAGCCTGGTCTACAAAGGGAGTTCCAGGACAGGCTCCAAAGCTACAGAGAAACCCTGTCTTGAAAAAAAAAAAAAAAAAGAAAAGAAAAAAAGGAAAGAAAAGCCCAGGTCCAGACGGTTTCAATGCAGAATTCCACCAGAACTTCCAAGAAGAGCTAATACCTATACTCCTTAATGTATTTCACAATATAGAAACAGAAGAGTCGTTGCCAAATTCCTTTTATGAAGCTACAGTTACCCTGCTACCAAAACCACACAAAGACTCAACCAAGAAAGAGAATTACAGGCCATTATCACTCATGAACATCGCCACGAAAATCCTCAATAAAATACTGGCAAACCGAATCCAAGAACACATTAGAAAAATTATCCATTATGATTAAGTAGGCTTCATCCCAGGGATGCAGGGCTGGTTCAACATACAAAAATCTATCAATGTAATCCATCATATAAATAAACTGAAAGAAAAAAAACATATGATCATTTCATTAGATGCTGAAAAAGCATTTGACAAAATTCAACATTCCTTTCTGATAAAGGTCTTGGGGAGATTAGGAATACAAGGGTCATACCTAAATATAATAAAAACTATTTACAGCAAGCCAACAGCTAATATCAAATTAAACAGAGAGAAACTCAAAGCCATCCCACTAAAATCAGGAACACGACAAGGCTGTCTACTCTCTCCATACCTCTTCAATATAGTGCTTGAAGTTCTAGCAATAGCAGTAAGACAACATAAGGGGATCAAGGGGATTCGAATTGGAAAGGAAGAAGTTAAACTTTCGTTATTTGCAGATGATATGATAGTGTACCTAAGCGACCCCAAAAACTCCACCAAAGAACTCCTACAGCTGATAAACACCTTTAGTAACGTGGCAGGATACAAGATCAACTCCAAAAAATCAGCTGCCCTCTTATACACAAAGGATATGGAAGCAGAGAGGGAAATCAGAGAAGCATCACCTTTCACAATGACCACAAATAGCATAAAATATCTTGGGGTAACTATAACCAAGGAAGTGAAAGATCTATTTGACAAGAACTTTAAGTCTTTGAAGAAAGAAATTGAAGAGAATACCAGAAAATGGAAGGATCTCCCTTGCTCTTGGATTGGGAGGATCAACATAGTAAAAATGGCAATTCTACCAAAGGCAATTTATATATTCAATGCAATCCCCATCAAGGTCCCATCAAAATTCTTCACAGATCTTGAGAGGACAATAATCAACTTTATATGGAAAAACAAAAAACCCAAGATAGCCAAAACAATCTTATACAATAAAGGAACTTCTGGAGGCATTACCATCCCTGACTTCAAACTCTATTACAGAGCTACAGTATTGAAAACAGCTTGGTATTGGCATAAAAACAGAGAAGTCGACCAATGGAATCAAATAGAAGACCCAGATTTTAACCCTCAATCCTATGAACACCTGATTTTTCGATAAAGGAGCTAAAAGTATACAATGGAAGAAAGAAAGCATCTTCAACAAATGGTGCTGGCATAACTGGATGTCAACCTGTAGAAGAATGAAAATAGATCCATATATATCACCATGCACAAAAATCAAGTCCAAATGGATCAAAGACCTTAATATCAATCTGAACACACTGAACCTGATAGAAGAGAAAGTGGGAAGTACTCTACAATATATGGGCACAGGAAATCACTTCCTGTGTATAACCCCAGCAGCACAGACATTAAGGGCAACATTGAATAAATGGGACCTCCTGAAACTGAGAAGCTTCTGTAAAGCAAAGGACACTGTCACTAAGACAAAAAGGCAACCTACTGACTGGGAGAAATCTTCACCAACCCTGCAACAGACAAAGGTCTGATCTTCAAAATATATAAAGAACTCAAGAAACTAGACTTTAAAATGCTAATTAACCCAATTAAAAAATGGGACACTGAACTGAACAGAGAATTCTCAAGAGAAGAAGTTCAAATGGCCAAAAGACACTTAAGGTCATGTTCAACCTCCTTAGCGATCAGGGAAATGCAAATCAAAACAACTTTGAGATACCATCTTACACCTGTCAGAATGGCTTAAATCAAAAACACCAATGATAGCCTTTGCTGGAGAGATTGTGGAGTAAGGGGTACACTCATCCATTGCTGGTGGGAATGCAAACTTGTGCAACCACTTTGGAAATCAGTGTGGCGATTTCTCAGGAAATTCAGGATCAACCTACCCCAGAACCCAGCAATACCACTCTTGGGAATATACCCAAGAGATGCCCTATCATATTACAAAAGCATTTGTCCAACTATGTTCATAGCAGCATTATTTGTAATAGCCAGAACCTGGAAACAACCTAGATGCCCTTCAATGGAAGAATGAATGAAGAAAGTGTGGAATATATACATGTTAGAGTACTACTCAGCAGCAAAAAAAAAAAAAGACATCTTGAATTTTGCATGCAAATGGATGGAAATAGAAAACCCCATCCTGAGTGAGGTAAGCCAGACCCCAAAAGATGAACATGGAATGTACTCACTCATAATTGGTTTCTAGCCATAAATAAAGGACATTGAGTGAGCCTATAATTTGTGATCCTAGAGAAGCTAAATAAGAAGGTGAACCCAAAGAAAAACACATAGTCATCCTCCTGGATATGGGAAGTAGACAAGATTTCCGGGCAATAATTGGGAACTTGTGGGTGGGGTGGGATGGGGGAAAGGGGAAATGGGGAGAGAAAAGTGAGAAGGGGAGGATTGGGGGAGCTTGGGGGAATGGGAGGGTTGGGATAAAGGAAGGGTGGATATGGAAGCAAGGAAGTATATAACCTAATTAAGGGAGCCATCTTAGGGTTGGCAAGAGACTTGACTCTAGAGGGGCTCTCAGGGGTCCAGGGAGATGTCCCCAGTTGGTTCCTTGGGCAACTGAGGAGAGGGAACCTGAAATGGCCCTATCCTATAGCCATATGGATGAATATCTTGCATGTCACCATAGAACCTTCATCTGGCGATGGGTGGAGATAGAGACAGAGACCCACATTGGAGCACCGGACTGAGCTCCCAAGGTCCAAATGAGGAACAGAAGGAGGGAGAACATGAGCAAGGAGTCAGGACCACGAGGGGTGCACCCACCCACTGTGACAGTGGGGCTGATCTACTGGTAGCTCACCAAGGCCAGCTGGACTGGGACTGAAAAAAGCATGGGATAAAACCAGACTGTCTGAACATGGCGGACAATGAGGGCTGATGAGAAGCCAAGGACAATGGCACTGTGTTTTGATCCTACTGCATGAACTGGCTTTGTAAGAGCCTAGCCTGTTTGGATGTGCACCTTCCTAGACCTGGATGGAGGGGGGAGGACCTTGGACTTCCCACAGGGCAGGGAACCCTGACTGCTCTTCAGACTGGAGAGGGAGGGGGAAAGGAGTAGGGGAAGGGGGAGAAGAGAGAGGGAAAGAGGGGAAGAGTGGGGGGAGGGGAGAGGAGTGGGAGGAGGGGGAGGGAAATGGGAGGCGGGGAGGAGGCAGAAATTTCTTCAATAAAAAAATAAATAAAATAAAATATAAAGAACACACTGTCAAGAAGAGGAGCCATCTGGAGACAATCGTGATAAACCCTACCCTAATCCCCGTCTCTATCTAGGTATATATCTTAAATTTATTGTTAAATGGCACTTTTACTGTAAATAATATTTTAGTTGTACTCAGTTCTTTTCAGAATATTGACTGAAATGAAGCGCACAGCTCAGGGACTTTGTCATGTAATGCCAGCACGTACCCCACACATGAGGCAATCATCCTGTAGTTTCTCCTTTTACTCCTTGAGAGTTTGATACATGCATACAATCCCCATCCCCTCTTCCCAAAGTCTTCCCCATCTTCCCACAACTTTTCTTCTTCAACTTCATGTGCTCTCTGTCTAAAATCACTTAGTCCACTGTGTTCCAGTATGTGCCTGGGTATAAGGCCATCTACTGGATAGAGTGTGGGTAGCCTGTCAGGGGCCACATCCCTGAAGAAAACTAAATTTCCCTCCTCCAAAAGGCGCATTTGCCAAGAGCTATCAACTGCCACTAGCTCATTGGTTAAGGATGGGAAGCATCTATTTGCATGCAAATGTATCTGTCACAGATAAAAACCCAACAGTGGATGTTACTGGACATTTGTTTCAACATTAGCACGCACATCTTACTTGTAAGGAACCAATGGCCTCAGGCCTTTTTTCTACCCCTTAGCCCTCATGGGCCCTGATCAGACAGGACCCACCTTTATACTTTGGCTTTCCCTTTGGAATTGTCTGGATGTAGTCACTGCCTAGAGTGAGATGTTGGTCCCTCTGTTCCCAACCATCACTGATATTACACAACAGATCTTGCTTTGGTGGAGAAGGACAGTCACATCTAGTAGTGTCATGGCTCCTTGAGAGTTGTTCTTCTGGTACAGAAATCCTCTGTGGTGACAAGGGTAACAGGGAGTTTTACATCATGGTATTCTCCTGGTGCATTTTTGGCTAATGATAGTCTAAAAGCAATTCTCTTCCCTGTGTGGGAGACATCTTACGTAGCATGCAGGTATGCTGGGCTCCTGAGGCTGTCACATTGAGCATCTCCAAGCCCTGCTGCACATAGTAAGAGCACTTCTAATGGTGGGTCTGTGTGTGAGGAAAAGGGAATATGCTTGCCAAATCATGAGGCCAAGTTCTACACTATGCTGTAAAGTATGCCACGTCTGTTCATACAGGAAAATCTCCGCCTTCACAAAGCCGTGTGATTATACTCCTTTGGAACTGACATGAGTCCCTTTGGATAGCTTATTAGGTTGCATGTTTGTTCAACAATGATTTCCAATTGTATTTATGGCAAACATAAATTGTATTTGTGACATCAGTGCAATTTTTTCCTTAAGAAAAGAGGATAGTAGCATAAGCAACACTATTGGTAGTGATGATTCTTTGCTAGATAAAATCCCTTTGGATTAAAATGTTAAGACACACTTTGTAAGAATAACATTAAGTCAATGTTACCCTTGAGGCCCTGCAGACATGAAGCATAACATGTAGTTCATGTTTGCTAACACGCTTGGGTCACCTGAAATCTTAAGCCATGTATTAAAGAGAAGATGCAAAGAAATGGTGGCTTTGTTCCTGTCATTGTTTAGAGTGAATCCTATTTGCTTGGTTTCCTGTTGAACTTTTAGTAAGTAGACATAAACTCACCAGGAAAACTATTCTGTCTTGATATGTAGCCTGAATGGCAGGAAATCTGTTCATTTTCTTCCCTTGTTACGATATAACTGTTATGTTCTATCACCCTGTTTCTTTCAAAGTGTCCCAGCCCAAATCCCGATATATGTGGTTACAGGACATTGAAAGTCTTCATTTTGTAGTTGCTTAGACTTATCTATTTGCCCATATGGTAAGACATGTCTGTTTAAGCCTTGACAATTTTTTACCATTGAAAACAAACTTCTGAGTTGTGACTTAATCAGTGGGAGACAGGGAGCTGTAACAACAGGGAAGCAAGTCACGAAGTGATTATCTTTTAACGGTCAATCCGGGTACAAGTCTCAGAAGAAATCACTTAAGAATATGAAAATGTAAGATATATCAAGGACTGATAGGAGCCACCAAAAACTAGGGAAAGGGAAAGCAATGAAATCTCCACCCCCTCCCACCCAAGCTTGCAAACTGAATCTCAGAGCTTGACATTTTGGACTTTTAACCTCTAGGATTTTTTTTTTAAATGATCTCTAATGTTTTGAGTTTGTGACAGTTTGGAGTCTTAGACAGCATCATGCAGCTGGAGTCAGCCTTCTCTGTATTTGTGGACATTGCTCTCATCCAACATCTTAAAAATGGCACAGCTAGAACTTGACTACATTTCGTCCACCACACTACCAGTTCCACCCCACTGTCTACACCTCTCTCCTGCCGCCCTTTTCCACCCACCATGCCCTTTCTATCACCCCCAGATAATAGCATGTGATGCCATGATTTTCTTTTCTAATAACCATGACATCATTCCAGGCAAATTCATCTCTGTAGATTTACTTTTAACTTTGCTTTTAGACATAAACAACTTATGTCTAGCCCCTCTGTATATATGGGACAGTTGGGTAGCTTGGTCTGCTTGTGGAACTTCTAACAGTGGGAGCAGGGACTAACTTTTAACTCTTTTACTGTCTTTTGAGACCATATGTCTCATACCGGATTGCCTTGCCCGGCCTTAATACAGGGGAGGTGCTTAGTCTTTCTGCAAACTGATCTGCCATATTTTGTTGAAGTCCATGGAAGGCCTGCTCTTTTCTGAACAGGAATGGAGGAAGAGTAGATTGAAGGGGGAGATGGTTGCTATGGGTGAGGGAATGGAAGGAAAGGAGGGAGGAGAAACTGCAGTCAAGATGCAAAATAAATAAATTTAAAAGATATCAAAGAGTGGATGCTCAAAGCAGACCTGTTTTCTGAATCCCCTTCCTCTATTTTCCTGTCTTCCCCCACTTCCTCTAGTTCTTGTCGTTCATCATCTATTTATTTTCACCCATCCTTTTTTGATCAAATTACAAAAACCAGAAAAAAAGTCATCCAAGGAGCCATGAAGCCAACATTTATCAAGCTCCATTTACCAATTTAATTTTCAATTAATGATTCTGTCAGCATTTTCTCAGCAATATCCCATTTAATTGGGATGGAAACCGAGAAGGGAGAAGACTGGAGTAGGACTTAGAAGACATGGGGTATGACATCTAACTAAAATAAACAATGAGAAATTCGGCATTAAAATCCCCTAAGCTAGTGTGTTTAACTAGCAACTGGCAGGGCATTTCTTTACCTGATTCTGATGGCTTTGAAGGAAGTGACCAACCAGTATGGCCCTACTAAAGTCTCTCAGTCCATCAAAGAAAGCATTGTCCCCGAAATGGTTCTGGATATAAATGACATCTGATAAAAAGGAAACAGAAAAAAAAAATTCACTGACTTGGACAATGTTCGAAAGGGCCAAAATTTTAGCTTACAACTTCAAAGGACACATGCAGGTTTATGGAACACTCAAGGTACACCATAGTATATTAAATTGCTTTCTCTATGAAAGTCAATTAATATCAGTTGGGAAAGATGCTTGGCGGTCTCATTTTGTGGCTTAACTCAAGTCCCTAACTAGCAATACTTCAGATTCAAACATCCAATTTCATACTTTAGTCTAGCCAATGCAGAACCCTTCCACCTCATCAAAGCTACAGAAAGGTTCTGAGATTTATGACATAAACAAAGACAGTATAAATAACAAAATTTGTATTTTATATATGACAGAATCAAATGACTGTATGCTGAATTACTAATAGATATTAGTAGGATTTTAAATTATTTTTCTTAAGGTACATATTTTATAAAGACTATCATAAATGGATCAAAGATTACAAGATAGAAAATAATTTTCAAGGTTCCTGAGAAATGAAACAAAAATTATAGCTTTTTTTCATTCCCCATAAGTCTCTTTTTTTTTCCTGAAAAAAATAGCTCAAGTCTTCTCTTTCTTCAGGATAGTACTCAAATTATTTATATAAAAGGGCTAAGTCAGTATTTCTCATTCGTGTCATTAATATTAGGATCTATGAAAACTAGTCTAGATTATTAGCCAATTTAGTAATTCAACTTAATCCTTAATTTTCTAGTAAGAACCATACTGTAGTTTTGGTCTCAGATTTCTTCCAAATCTTCCCATGTTTCAGACTTGATCGCATCTGATGGTGTTACAGGAATATGGCGAAATATTTTAGGAGATTAACCAAGCTGGAGGAAGTGGCGTGTGCTGGAGCCTTTGTCCCTTCCTAGCTTTCACGAGAGGAGCTGTTTCCTCCACCACTATTCCTATGATGTTCTATCATCACTCATCACAAACATTAGGCAAAGGGGCCAAGCAACCATGCACTGGAATGCTCCAAACCACAAACTGAACCAATCTTCCCTCCTTTTAACTTGATTCAGGTGTTTCCTCACAGCCATAAGAATGCTGACTAGCACAATCCTTTCGGCTTAAAAGGAAATAACCGACAGACTGAGTACGATGGGATTTTTGAAGAAATATTTGATATGTTCCAAAAGCAGTAGCAGGGAGGAGAACTGACTTCAGTCATTCAAATAGTGTTTCTGCCCAACAATTTTTGCCACTACTTGAGCACTCTGATGTAAATAACATTCAAAGCTTCTGCTTCCGTGGGTGATCGCTCTTGTGGGTTTGGGGATGTCCCTCACCAACATGTCAGTGTCGTGTCTCAATTCCCTCAGGGACTTTCAGGGGCCTTCTTCTTGAAATGCTTCATCTGGTGTGCAGTCAGCACGCTGCTCATCCTTCTATAATCCTGATTGACACCCCACACTTTAATACGATCTAAGATGCCCAACTGTCCCTCCATCATCTATTCATCCTATTCATACACAATGAGAATGAAATTCGTACTTCTGGTGACTGCACTTTTTAATCATGTCCTAAAGAGGAGGTTCTGGCGTTTTCACTCTTATGAAAGTATCAAAAGTATGAGAAAAATTGAAAAAAACCATATTGAGATGTCATTTATTTCATAATAGCCTCTTTTGTTTTCATATAGGAAATTCTGTGTTCACTTAGTCACGTGAGATCCCTCAGCCCAGCTTGTTGCCAGTACCTTGAATTCTGACATGCTTCGGCCTATGGGAAGGGAGGCTATAGAAGGGAGGTTATATGAGTGTGAGCTCTAATCATAATTAATCAGTCTACAGAAACTTGTCATTTGTTATCAGCATCAAAAGCCTGTACAAACCACATGGAGCAAACAAAACAAGACAAATCAATCAACAAACAAAAAAAGCAGGATCTCTCAGATTTCCCAGAAGGGAGAAGCTAGAAAATTAATCCTGTGAACTAAGAAATTATCAATATATAAAAGCCTTTAGTTTTTGTTTATTTTTCTTCTCTGTAAACACAAAGGACATTTAATGAATTTTTGTCAAGCTGATTCATAGGAGCCCCAGCACGGAGACCAATAAAGCATCTCCTATAGTGACAGTACCTCATTGTTTTAGAACATCATAAAAGGCCATATACACACTGGACAAACACAAATATTGCTGAAGATGAAACAAAGAACACACATGCATTGATGTTGCCACCAATTTTCTTTTTAGCATAAGTGAACTCGTAAAGTTTCCATAAATTTGAAATTTGGGAAGACTGGGGCAATGCACCGAGTGGCGCTTTCTCTTTGGAGAGCCCTTTAGTACGAAACAAAATAAGCCTGGGGAAGAGAAACTGAGGAAGACTGAAAAGCAAGAATAGAGTATACTGTAGGGGAAAACACTTTAATTGGCTAAAGATAAATTGGGGGTGACAGAGAGATGGCTCAGTTATTGAAAGTTCATACTTCTCTTTCCCAAGCTGGATTCCCAGGATCTTCGTCAGGTGTCTCACACCTGCCTGTAACTAGACCTCCAGGCCAATCCAATGCCTCGGGCCTCTTCAGGATACCTCTATATACATGCAAATACCTATACACACACACACACACACACACTCATACATACACACACACTTTAAACATAATGAAAATAAATATTTAAAAAAGGATATGCTCTTACAAGTTTTTTGCTCAAAAAATGATCATAACACACATGCAAGGAACAGAATGAGATTTGGAAATTTTATCCATAGAGAGGAGTTTGACTCACTTGCAAAGAAAGATTCTAGTGAGGGACAATTTTATGTTTTGCCAGGAAAGAAAGCAAATACGTGGAACTCTGCCTGAGACCAGGAGGTAGATAAATGGGTGCAGACTTAGCCCTATATATATTGATATAATGTTTTGTGGGAGTTTATCTCCTTTTCTTCTAACATGGTAAGGCCAAGGTTTAACTAATACAGACAGAGACAGATAATCCCCCCTGTTGTGAGGCAGATGTGCCTGCAAAAGCATTTAGATGTGTACATACATGAAAATTGCCTGTAAGATCCCATCAATGACTATGCCGTGCTTGGGGAGTAGACTCTAAAAACAATACTTGGGAATAAACACCAACAACAGGCAGATGAAATCCAGCACCTGCTAGGTGAGCAGAGGGGGCACAGAACAGGTCTAACATCTCAGAAGGAACTGATGACTAGTTTGGACCTGTGACCTGGGAGGCTTGGCTAGTCCTCTTCTTTCTTCTTTTACGAGTGGAAAGGCATGACTCTTTCAATAGCTTTAGTTCCCCACATGTCTCTCCTCTGAAGAAGGAGCCGAGAGCTTAATGAGTCTGGCCAATTGCCTATTAGAATGCAGTAGTATTTAAGAGCCTTTTAAAAGGTGGCAGAGAATTCAAGGCTATCAAAGCCTAGACTGTAAGTGCCACAGTGGAAAACAGAGGCTGTGAAGTGGGCATGCCAGCTAAGAAGCCAGTTACGAGTCAATTCCCCAAGGGTTTGGGGAGCAAAGGAAGCAAGGATTTTGTCTGGTTTCTCTGAGACAGAATTACAAATTTGCACAGATTGCTGGGGCCTTTAGGGATTTTCACAGAGAACGTAACTTCTTGTCTTCACAGGGGACCCCTCTAACAGTGCTAATAAAATGAACCCTAAGGAGGCCTCTCCAACATCAAATGGGCAGAATGGAAACACACTTTGATGAGGTAAGTGTATGAGGATCAGAAACATATCCCCCAACCAAAAAAACATTTCCTTCCAAATCTGTGAAGGCGAAAAGTTAAATGCAAACCACACTTTGCCAAAACTGAGCTATCTGGAGCAAGCCTTTGACGCCAGGACAAGATTGTGGAGTGTCCGACTAAGCATTCAACCTGTGTGCCTTCTCTGGATTGCTTCTCAATAGTCCCCAAAATCCCAAGCTATGGACCCCACTTCTTCAATAACTCAAGTTTGGAAAAGGCTAGTCTAAAACCCCTGCTTTTAGCAAAAGAATGATAAAGATGAGTTTTAATTCCTAAAAGGGGAGAGCACAAGCTCACACATCTTTCTACGGTAGTGGATACTACACACAGATAATTATTCCTTCGAAACTTTTGATTTCAAGTGGGGTAGATGTTAACAAGGGTGAAGAAGTCATTCCATTATCAGAAGCAAATGCTGGCAACTGAGCTTGCTGAAAGCAGCCATGTTTAGAAGGTAGCAAATGTTGCAGCTCAGAAACTCAAGCCAAGCAATTATTTGGCAGGATAGCCTGCATCCTGTTCTGTGTGCTCATATCAAAATGAAAGAGCCTTGGCAGTTCGTTTCCCATTCTAAGAGTCCATCCCAAATAAATGAAGACAAAGCAAACACTTTGGTGGGTAACATCGAGAATCCCATTCTCCAGGAAGGCATTTAGTTATTAATATAATAATATAAAAACTTTATTAATCAGTCTTTGAACAACAGCCTTATGGGGGCAGTAATCAGTTTCCACCTACTATGGAGTTCTTTCCGTAAGTCCATTCCTTGAGGATATCTGAAATTCCATTTGATCGTCTCAATGTGCTTATAAATTGAAGGCTTTGAAATAGTTTTCGGGTGGAAATATCCCTTATCAAATCAGGGACATTCTCCTTAGTCCATCCTAGGAAAGGAAGAAGCTGGAGATGAAGCCACATTTGTAAGGTAAGGTCTCTCAGCCTCTGGATCATGACATTCGCTGTGGGGCTGTCCCAGGCACTGCAGGGTCCCCCAGCTTCTGGACCACGACATTTGCTATGGGGCCGTCCCAGGCACTGCAGGGTCCCCCAGCCTCTGGACCATGACATTCGCTGTGGGGCCGTCTGTGGAACTGTCCCCTGCACTGGAGTTAGCTTCATCTCTGGACTCTGTACACTAGAAGCTAGGCTTCTCTCTCAGTTCTAAGAAGAAAACCACCTCTAAGACAGGCCAGGAGAGAAGCAGTGCTCATGTCAAGGGTTGGAAGGTAAGGTTGAGGAAATGGCAGAGGACAATCTGTGAGGTGAGGGACCAAATGGGGCCATAACCTACTGCAGTTCATCCATGGAGTAGATCCGTTTTCGAGAGAGTATGTTATTAACCCACATGACCTGCTTCTTATATTCTCTGTATTGTAGTAAAAAAAAAAAAAGTCCTTTGAGGCAGAGAAGTTGCTTTGCGTCTCTGCCAGCCAAGGTTTCATGGAGAAATAATAGGATGACTAGAATACACTACACAGATACAGGCCAACGGATTATCTTCTACATCCTTGTAACTGGCTGGCAAAGCAAGACTGAAATCTATAAGACTAGCTTTAAAAAAAGCCAGCCTGGGATTCTGGGGCCAAAGTTGCAGCTGCAGCCCAGACCCACACTTCTTGGAGGAACCTGGGCTCTGCTGGTAAGGCTCCCAGCTGGACTGGGCTACCACACTTGCTTGAATGCTGTCACACTCCTGTGAATGATTACAGGTGTTAATCACAGCCAGAAATGCCTACGCAGTCACAATTGGTTTGGTCGGATAGTATATTAACCTGTTGAGGCTGCTGCAGCAGAACACCATAGACTGTCCGGCTCATAGACACTGTGAATGTAATTTTCTAGATTCTTAATCCTGGGAAGTTCAAGATAGAGGCACCAACAGATTAGGCATCTGGTGAAGATCAGCTTCCTCGGATGTCTGCAACACAATCTTATATGGTAGAAGGTCTGGGAATCTTCTTAGGATCTCTTTTATGGCTGCTGGTCATGAGCTGAGCCTCAAATGACCACTCACTCTCAAGTGCCCCGCCTCCTAAGATCATCACATTAAAGATTTTAACACGAAGGAACGAAGAGGGTCTTTTATAGAGGGGTTGTAGATTAGTCATTTTGGCACGTTGAACTGACAGCTACAGTTCTGGGAACTATTTCTCAGGCTCTGGTGTTTGTCTAGCACAGTTTTATAGTCCTGTCATCTTGGTCTTACCTTGGGTGCTAATCAACTCATGAATCTTTCTCCAGGCACCTACTGGGTGATGATCTCGCCATAGATAGGCAGAAAACTGAACCCTGTCATGAGCCTGTTCATGAACTTAATAGCATCTTTCAAGAGACATGAGGGGGAAGTTTCCACCAATGATACATAAATAACTGATAATAATAAAAGAAAACATGACTAAATTAGTTGCCATTAGGGAAATGTAAGAGAAAGTCATGACTATTCATTGTCTCCTAGCAACTATCAGCTATGGGGAAGATGGATGTTATGTCCTCAGTGATGTGGCCATTGATGAGGTACCTGTGTTTCAATGGATAACTCATGCAGGCAGCCATGGTTAAATTCAGTGAGTCACAAATCAAAACCAAATCCAAAACAGAAAGACATTATAGTTAGTGGGGGGTGGAACTTGTTAGGAGCAGGTGCATATTGACTGAGGTGGAAGAGCGAGTGTAACCAAACTGTATTATACTAATTAATAGGATAACACTAACTTGAATACTGTACCCATGAGTATGACTATAGAAGAAAAGACTTCTATTTGCTGCTAGTTGAAATATAAAATGGCGCTACTGCTTTGGAATACAGCCAAGGTCTCCAAAAGATGGACCACTAAAAGACCTTATTATCGTCTAGCAATTCCACTCTGAGATGTATAGCCAAGTAAGATGAGAACACACAGCTGGGAAATCCTGTACAGATGTGTTGTCTCCAATATCCAAAAGGTAGGAACAGCCCAAGCATCTATCATTCCTGGATATATTAGAAAAATGCGGAAAGTTCATACAGTGGAACTGTGCAGCCATCAAACTTGTGAAGTACTACTCCAGTCCACAGCAATAAATACACCTTCAATGCATCACACATGCTAGTCAAAAGAGCAAGTCAGACAAGGCAAACTGCTGGGTGATCCCATTTCATCAATAACCAGATAGGCAACTCCAAAAGAGCACAAAGCAAATTATGGTTTCCAGGGACTGAAAGGGTTCTGAAAAATGGGGTGTGCCTACTAGAAAGGATCGAGTTTCTGAGGTGATGAAAATGTTCAAAAATTGGTTGTGGTGATGGTTGATTGGCTCCCCAAACATACTTAAAGACAAGTGAGTCAAATGTACAATGCATGAATTGTACTTCCGAAAAGCTGTTGTCAATTTTAAAAGAGTATTTTGGGAAATCTGGAAGCAGGAGATTCAAAAAGACTGTTGATGTAGGGACTGTCAACCCTATGATTAACATGCGCCATCGACTGACTTAGCCCCCACGTGTGGGAGGCAGCATCAAAAGAAGCAAAGCGATGAGGTAAGAGGCTTTCTGTAGCTGATGTTCATCAGCCCCACCAGGGACGCCAGGAGGAATAAAACCCAACGAGAGGAGACAGACCTATTCCAGTACCTCCCTTCCGTGGCCCTTTCGCTGGCGTCGGTTGTGTAGTCTGCCACCTAAGGCGAGCGGATGTGAGCGGACTCATCCAAGAAAACACTCAAGCGCTTGCCTAGACAGTGTGAGCTCAGAAACTGCTTTTACCTCAGCGGCTTAAGAATTTTGATTCATTTGGTAACAGTTTATCTTTGATGACGGACCAATGAATGACTCAGTTTTGTGGCGTTTAGCACCTCCATGCTGGGAACTTACTCAAGCGCATTTTACTTATTCCAGAGACAGCTCTGGACTTCGGCCCAAGCTTCCTCCTTCCTTTTGGATCCCATAATAGGGCATTTCTTGTATGTTGCTCCCTCAGGAGAGACAAGGGGAGGTTGTCATGTTACCGGTATGTAAAGCTCCGGGCCTTTGAGGTTTTCTCTGTCTTTTATCATCTGAAGCACAGATATTAACTGTCAGCTTTTGGTAGGGTTTTCAAGAATGGAAAACGGGCAGATGAAAATGAATGATCTGATTTGTATTCAAACTTGACTTTAGTAAAACCCCAAGTGAGAGCAATAGGCATTTTTAAACAGGGGTTCTCCAGGCATGGGGCAGGCACTGCTTAGCATCTAATCATCATTGGAGGTCCAGGACCTCACCGGGGCTTTTCTCATTTCCAGGACAGTATGGTACACTCGTTTTTGGCAGCAGTTAAATTGTTCAGATTGGCTGTTTTATTTATTCATCTCTAGGTCACTGATCTTCACAAAGAATCTCTGACTTTCCCCATGCGTGGATTCTATGCATTTTACCAGGTCCCTCATACGTATGTCTTCTCCTAAGTTTGACTCATGATCTCCCACCTCATTTGATTAAGACTGAGCCAAGCACCAACAGAACTCTGCACTACCTTGAGCCCTGGATTCTGGACACGTTCAAATAACAGCGACAAAGCACTTGGCAGAGGCCGGAGTGCAGCGGTGGGATTGCTGTTTGCTCTCACTACCCTCCCAGGCATCTATACGCAAACTGCCTCATAGGCACTGCAGCCTAAATCATCTAAATCAACTAATCAATCCTTGATCAAAAGACAGCAGAACCCTTTATGTTTGTTCTGTAGGCTAAACCAGAGTCAGCTCGTCTCCTATTCAAATTTCTGGTGTTAATCAAACCAAGGGGGGCATGAACATAGAAGTCACATATTCTAGTTACTCATTCATAAAGAGAAATTACTACCAACCCCCCCTCCGTGTGTGTGTGTGTGTGTTTCAAGGCATGGCTAGCTATGAGGCCTCCAGAGAAGTCACAGTATTACCTTTGCTCCTTCTTGAGCCTATGGAGCCATGGCTCCTCTCCATTCCTGTCTTTCTGTACTGACTGCCCCTTCTCTTTACTCTTAACTTCCCCATTCATCTTTGGCTTGCCCTCCATCACAGTCCTAAGTATCCCAGCAAATGCCTTGCAATTCTTCTATTTTGGTATCTACTGTAGTTCAAAACTACCATTGATTACCTAATGTTTTCCTGTTTTAATATGACATAATAAATGGAGAATATGCATGACTATACACAGCCATACTATAGGCATGTGTGGCTTGTGTGATACACAATATTTCAAGTTCTTAAAAAACAAACGTGAAATAAAGAAAACAAACTTGTAATAAACAAGCAGAGAGAATCTTGAATTTGACAGGAACCGGTTAAGACTGCTTGTCTTGTGTATCAAACATCTTCTGATGCCTGAGCTGCCAGCTTTGGTGTTCACTGGGGTCAATCAGAGTTTCTTGTATCTTGAGGCTGAGCAGTCAGACTGTACTGCAGCCTCTACCCTAGGAGATTACAGAACTGTAAGGACCAACTTACCAAATGTCATAAAGAGACACAAAGAAGTGGCCATCTTTATTATTTTATTTTATTTCTAACCTAAACAGATTCCTCAGTAGGTGTGTTACAATATGATGACCTTGTCCACTATGATGGTTATTAATACTGTGGCATTATGACCAGACTACTCCATGGGAAATCTTGCCCGTAATGAGTCTTATCCCTTAGGTCATTTGTTTAGCCTACTGTCCATAAAGGCTGAGCCAGTGTGGAAAATAGATGTCTGAATGAGCTATGCCAGATTGATCTAAGTTTCTGGAGAACATTGAACTCTCTTTGAATTGTGAAGTCGAGTAACACTGATGGCATTTTCTAAGTATAGACTCGGCCTCAGAAGACCCAAGGGTGTCAAAGTGGGAAAATTTCAATAAAATTGTCTCTCTGCTGCTATTTCATGAGAGACTCTCACTTTACTTTAGGAAAATTGCTCCCCCAGACTGCCAAAAGCTGTTGGCAGATGGAGGTTCTCTTAAGCAGATGGTTGATCTGCAGTTAAAACTTGACCATGGCTGAACCTGTGCACCGTGGCTTCTGGGAGAGGAGAGGCAGATTGCTAAAAAGTGTGGAACACTTCCAGGGATGGATCAGGAATGAGAAACCATTGCATGTGCTTTCGTATAGGATGCTCAAAGACAGTAAGAGACTCTAAGCTAAGGATTATTAACAAACTCTACAGAAAGAAAAGGAGTGATGAATGACTTGAATATCTGTTGGTTGTGAGATAAGGAAAGTCTCTGCGCAGGTAACAGGAGAGATAAGTGCTGATGTTCTGAACCTGAATTCACACGGTATGGAATAAACCTGTGTCTACACATACATGCTGGTAGACCTAGCTAATAGTTTAAGGTACATAGGTACATTGGAAGAGCAAGAAGAATTAAGCTTCTTTTCATTTATGTACATACATGGAGAAGTTAGTTGCAAATACATTTTTTGTTTTGTTTGTTTGTTTGTTTGCTTGTTTTACCATTTCCTCATTTGGCCAAATATTCAGAATAGAGGCACACATTCAAACAGCCCTCTGCAACTAGCAAAATGATTATATAATCATTACAGGCATATTTTGACACCTCAAGTTCACAAGTTTCATCTTTCTAGGTTTTTTTCCTCTTGATTTTGATATTTTTCTCTGGGAAGCCATGTTTCTAGAGCCGTTATAAAGATTTTTGTTCAGTTGTATGTTATAAATGCTCAGATGTATATTATAAGTGATAATATTTTTACATAAGCAGAGAGCATCTGAAGAGATGGACATTTGGTACTTACTCAACCAACTGGTGGTTGTTATGTATTTTTTTTATAAATATTTATATGTTACTTTACACAATTCTTATTTGGCTTTTTTTCCGAATGGCCATTCTGTGAAGAGTAAACATCTTTGGGTGTTGCAAAGATTCTGGTAGAGAATTATGTTATAACTGGTTTCAAAACAAGCCACTTAAAAATATTCATCAATCCTGCCTATAGACATGTTTGTATATAATATATAATAACTTATAAGCTTTGCTAAAGAACAATAGCACCATATTTTGTAATGGACACCTGAAGATGGTGAAAAATGAACGTTAAAACTGTGTAGCTACAAAAACTGAATGAACAAAACATCAATTCACGGAAAAGCAGATTGGGCAAATAGTGAGCCCAGGCCCAGTAGCATCCTAACGTTGTGCAGTCGGGCAAGGGAAAGTTTCAGAATGAATTGTGAGTTTCCTTTTGGACCAGCTAATTTATAACTGAGTCATCCACCTGCCATTGGTCAATCAATTGTAACAGTGATCTTTCCAATCACTGAGTTTCTACTCTCCCACATATCCTTTAAGTAGGGTTGGTGTGTGTGTGAGAGGGAGGTATTGAGGAAAGAAACCATCTTTTCTTCTTTTGGAACAGCTTAGAACTGAGATGGGAAACCCAAAGGGAATATTCTTTTAAATATAGAATATAGCTCTCTGCTATATTCTGTATTAAAACAATTTAATGTTATTTCTTATGCTAAATATAATGCTTATTTTTTTTGTAAACTCCAACATTGAAATACTGAGGTTTTTAGGCAAGAGAGATGGCTCTACGGTTAAAAACATATGTTGCTCTTGCAAAGGACTTTCAGTCCTCAGCACCATGTGGGGGCTCGTGATCATCTGGAACTCCAGTTCTGAAGGGTGCACGGCCCTCTTCTGACTTCTCTGGCACCAGGCACACATGTGGTGCATAGGTATGCATGCAGGAAAAATTCTCATAAGTATAAAATAAATAGCTCTTTTTTAGAATGAATTTTTAAAAATACTATTATTTAAGATTCTGGTTGTCCCTTAGAGCAAAAGTAATTGATGATAAATCCAGTATTATAAACAAACGGGATGATGGGCTTGGTCAAAGTCAGTGACAACAGGAGGTGAGGGAGAAATGGGTCTACACTGTAAGAGTTGTTGTTGGTGGGGGAAGAAATGATATCTACACTAATAAGAATTGTTGTTGGCTGCAGAAAGTCAAATCTTAGCTGTTAAGAATTCTGCATTCTTTATTCCATACCACCCACGCCACATAGACATGGAATTGAGACAGCACTCTGATAAAAAAAAAAAAAAAAAAAAAAAGGTGCCATGTAAATCCTTAAGGGGGGGTCTTGAAGATGCTGTATGGGATTATAAGGCTGTGGAAGAAAACTGTGCCTTTCCTCTTCTAGTTGCCTCAAAAAAACAAAGCAGTGACAAAAGGAAGCCTGTGTGACTTTTTGTGGAAGAAATGTAAAATTAGGTGCTGTTTTTTGAAACAAAAAATAATGTTTTATAAGATGTTATAGAGGCAATGAATCAAGATTATCAATAGAGAAGAGTGGATGCATCTTCTCCAAAATTTAAAAAAAAATGCTAGTATCTCTTCGGGTAGGAGTCTAATATCAACATTTCCAAGATTCAAAAAGCTAAGAAAAGTTTTGTCTATCTTGAATGATGGATGCCAAGATTTCTGCAGTGTGTTCATGTCTATCTGCTTAATACATGTCACATGGACAATCTTAAGACCCTTTCAGAGCCTCCTCCAACGGATCTACTCCCATAGCCCACATGGCACAAATATGGAAAGGACATACAGACAGAACACCCTAAGGAATCCCAGATGCAGGTAAGCTCTCTGTCTATCAACACTTTACCTAGGACAGTCCAGATCCAGTGGAACTTAAACAGCAGTAACAATAATAACATCTTCATAATGCGATTTCATGTATAAAATGTGTCAAGCATTCATGATGTGCTAGGCAGGATGCCAGCTGATTTACACATATAATTACATAAACTTCACTTTAAATTTAAATGTTGGTGTTTTCTTGGGGGCCATTTTACATATGGAGAGAATGCAGATTAGATAGAACTAAGATATGGTTCCCCTTAGGAATAAGGAAGGTAGGCAGTTGAACCAGGAAGTGGGTGGTTCCTAAGATCAGGGGCAAGGCCATCTTTGCCCATAGCACACATGTAGCAGCATGCCTGACAGCTTGCAGGGCATTTAAATGGGTCGTATACTAAAACCGTGACTGAAGAACAGAGCACAGCCTATCAGGAATATCTGCTCTAGGCTTTCTTGTCTTGTGTGTTACTTTCTACTCCATGAAGATAGTTATGAATTTGCCCTGATTATGGAAAAAGCATCCCCAGGGAAGAGCTAATAAAGCCAATGCCAAGCGGTTTTCCTACTCTTTGTATCCCTTGCTTTCTAACTACCATTTCTAACAATGGGTCGGCATATAGTTCAGGTGCATCACCAGCCAAGGGTCACATGCATGCCTGCTAAACAAAATGCAGGTGTTGAGTAGGGTTTTGCTTTTATTCATCTTCATCAGAAAATACCTTTCTTAGAGTGTGTTCACTAATAGCAGCACAGAAATAGGACAGTTCTTTATAGACGAAGGTATTGGAGACAAGATTCCAGTCTGGGTCTTTTTATATATACCATCTGTTGACTGCTTGAATTCATAGTTCCTCTTTTAGTAGAAATAAATAGCTAACTTAAATGCATTGCTCACATTATGAAGGAAGTAGTAGCCCTGAGGAGATCCCAAACCCAAGTTAAATGTTGGGCACCACCTTTCATGTTCCTTTAAAGATAAAAACTAAGGCATTTTTCTGACAGGACAAATGCTTTTAATGAACCGCTTCATGACGACTTCTGCAGAATTGTAAATTTATAAGTTATTTTAGAAGAGGAGATCTGTTGATGTTGTCGCTACAACCTTGAATTTATTAAACGGTGTGGGATTTCATAGATAAGTGATAGCTGAGTTGCAGAAATGAGCAGGAACTGAGTTTTCTCCACTCATTGCTTGTAAGGAGTTATTGGGTATAATTTACACTCCTCTCTCTCTCTTTCTGTGTGTGTGTGTGTGTATGTGTGTTTGTGTGTGTGTATGTGTTTAGGTAGTTCTAAAAGTGTAGAAATTTGACATCTCATGTATGTGAATTTTAGGGAGGCAGAAAACAATTGGTAACTTAGAAATAGGAAAACCCTGCTACTGGTATTTAAAATGTGATTTTTAATTTATTCATCTACTTTATATCTATATAAATATATAATTCGTAATTTACATATATAGTATACATTTTTTTAAAGCATTTTTAAGATAGTGAGGAGAATGCTGGATCCTACCAGGCTAGATAAGAAAGTAAAAGACATAGGAAAATTGTGAGCCAGAACCTGTGTGGAAAGCTGGGGTTCACTTGAAGGATACGGGACATGGGATAAGGAGAAATGATGGATCAGATCAGAGGAGAGTCAGTGCTCACTAGCAGGCTCGGCATTGCGCTCTGCAGTGATTCAGAGGAAGGTGAGTCTTTTCCCCCTGCTCAAGGTGGACTCTGTGCTCTTTTTCCTTGTTTATATCTTCAGAACCAGCAATCCTCCGGCAAAAGAGAAAACATTTTCCTTGCTGTTACTTCATTTAGAAAATCCTCCTCGGCATAGCTCACCCACTTCAATATAATGGCTTTAGAAACTTAAAGGCTGAAACTGTCATCTAAGTATTAATCTGGGAATGATATTTCAAGTGACAAGAAATGGTTTCAATTGCCTGGAGAAGCTAATCATACACGTGAACGCCTTCTAATAGCCCCAGAGGAAACTGTTTACCTGGGCACCCTGAGGAGCCAGAAAAGGTTAGACTTACAAGTCAGAGAATGAAGTGCTGTGTGAATAAATGGGAACAGGGGGAGGGTGGGAGAAGTAAAGAACATAGCACACAGTGAATATTCAAATTTAAGAATCAAATTATGGGTCAATTTTTCAGCTTTTGTTCATGACCTTAGAGGCAGGTCAACCCGAATTTACGTAACAGGACACTCACGGCTCTCTCTGGGACAGATTTCCTTTTATTCTCCCACTCAGCTGCCCTGAAGGTGTTAGACAGCTACCATTTCCAAACACACCCCTGGTCCACTGGCTACTTTGATAGTGGGAGGCAGAAAGTAAGAAATCACTCTGGGCTCTTGTTCATTTAAACTAGCTGGGCCACTAAAGGCAAGAGAAGGTTTTGGTTTTTTGTTTTTTGGTTTTTGGTTTTTTATTTGCTCTGCCAGCACCCCACCACATCCCTGTGGTTGAGGAGTAAAACAGGGAGGAAATCACACTGATTCACAAATAGTCAAAGCTTGAGGTAGACCAGAAGTCTTACCACTTTCACTTCTTACTAAAGCAGAAAATGATTATTTGCTAAAGAGGGAATCCAGGGCCCAGGTGGTTCACACCGAGGTGGTACGAGGTAGGTTCATATCGGTTTTCTTTTCCTTTAAGGCTTCCAGACCCTGGATACTCTAAAAACATCTCTGTGAAAGTCCATTCAAGGAGTGCTGTAGAAGAACTTTATTCTCAAGAAGAAAAGAAAAAAACGTTGTCTTTCATCAAAATACCGACAAGAAAACTAGCAAAAACACTGACTATGAAGAGATGCCAATAAACCTGAAAGCCATGCAAATTGCAGGGTTTGGTTTAGGCTTCAGAGGGATGCAGGGGTTTGTGCCCGGGACCTGGGCAGCAGTGTGGGGAACTGAGTAAGTATGAGATTTGAAATTCACTTCTTGTTTCAATTGTTCACTAGTCCTGATGATGGGTGCTCCATATTCCTACTCAATGTTTTCTTCTTTACCATGGGGGGATGGGGAAGAAGAGTTGTCAGAAGGATTCAATGTAAAACTGTAATTTATCTCTCTCAGCAAATGTCTCAGCTCTGAGTTGCATCACAGCTCAGATGAGCCTGAAACAGATGGTGCTGGGTTGGAAGAAACCCAAAGATGCTCATTTGGATCACTTCCAGTGATGCTACAAGGCCTGCCAGAAGCCCAGCCTGTCCTTCCAACACAGTACCTAATGTTTTCAAACTCCAGCTCCTTCAGAAGAGGAATGGGAAAGGGTGCAATACTGAGGTCAGTACTGAGGTCACTTCCGTTTAACAAAAGAGCATCCTGAGTTTGACTAGATTGGCTGTGAGGTACGTGGCCTTCTATACTGTAGCAGGCTCCTGCTTTATGTACCAATCATCTCATGTTCCAATTCATCCAGCCCTTCTAGTCAGCAGTCAGAGGACTCACAAGGGTCACCCTAGTGTGACAGTGCCTATCTAGCATCATGATTGGGTAAGGGAAACATGGTAATGACACATAGGTCCAAAGTCAAACCCAGCTGAGTCTACTGATGTCAACTGCTTGGCTTAACTTCTCTAAGACCTTCATCTATGAGCTGAAAATAGCAATGACACACGTTGGATGGGGTTGTGTTAAGGACTAAAGAGAGTAATAAATTGCAGGTGTTTGGAATTTTGCCTGGCACATGGTGATTAGTCAAGGGATTTTGATGGTTATTAACATTATACAGATCAAGGACTCTGACTGGAATTGCTGGGAAGTGAGAAGACATACAGAAATGATGGGATGGACTTTTTTTTTTAATTGAAAACTTTGATGGTGTTAGTTAAGAGAATGAAACAACAAACAAAAACAAACCCCAAACCCCACAGGTTAGTTATATATGACCTAAAAATGCAGCTGTATCATATAATAAGAACAGTAACATTCTTCAATTGTCAAACTTTTTTAAATTACACAAGATGAGAAACAAAAAAGAAAAAATTCCCAGATATTTCTACGTTCTTAAATATTGCTTTGGTTAAATTGGAACTCAATGGTATAAGATAATGAATGTGACTTTTTTTTCCTAAAGAAAAAATGAAGAATTTAGGAAAAGCCAAGAAGTGAGCCAAGGGCAGGGGAGACAGCTCAGTGGTTGGTTAAGAACATAGATTCCTCTTTAGAGGACCCAGGTTCACATTCCTAACACCTGCATAGCAACTCACAACTGTCTGGAACTCCAGTTCCAGGAGATCCAAAACCCTCTTCTGGCCTCAATAGGCACAAATGTAGTTCACAGATATACATGCATGCAAAACACCCATACAGATAAAAAATAAATAATTAATAACTTTAAAAAGAACTAAACTCAGGCGGTGGTGGCGCACACCTTTAATAACAGCTCTTGGGAGGCAGAGGCATGCAGATCTCTGTGAGTTCGAGGCCAGCCTGGTCTAGAAGAGCTAGTTCCAGGATAGGAACCAAAGCTACACAGAGAAACCCTGTCTCAAACCCACCCCTTACCAAAAAAAACAAAAACAAAAACAAAAAAAAAACCCAAAAGCAAAGTAAAAAGAAGTAAACTAGCACTCCAAAGCAGCCAACTTGCATTATAGTAATCTATAGATCGTTAACATAGGGGGTGTGGCATTATATTTCGGTGCCTGATAAATTGTGGATACCAGTGGAAGTCAAAGTAGTATTAATTACCTGGTTAAGAAAGGTCAAATAGAACTTACCTGGCAAACACATAGAAATGATTATACCAAACTAACCACCATGCTAAACTCATGGTGTTTTAATGATGATTCTGGATTAATGAGCTCATTGCTCACAAATCACAAAGTTGTCTGTGATCTTAGAAGAAACTGTGTAGTGGTAGCACAAGATAATCAACAATGGCAGGCTTGGCAGTTATCAATATCAAATAGTGGAGAGGTCCCACTCTTAGTTCCTCTGTAAGAGTCAAGAAGACTTGCACATGCAGTGTCCTCAGCGACACCCAGAGTCAAGGCAGCCTCCACAGCAAATGCCATGCTGGTATTTTAGACAAAGCACCATGGTGTTCACTAAAGACTTTCCTATTCTATGGGTCCTAAGAAATCCCTGTTAGAATATGTGTTCTTCAAAGTCTGGAAAAACCACGCCAGGAAGATTTTAGACAATCTTCATCACAAGATAGAAGCTGGTAAACAAGTAATCTGAAAAATACTTCTCTGGGTCTCTGCTTTTCCTCTTTTAATACACATGGAAAGAACATATTGCTGTGTTTAACAAAGTCGGTTAACAGATGTTCCAAGCAGTAACCATGGAATAGCTTGACAGCTAACTATAACAAAATGTTACACCATGTTATTCTCCTCTATCAAAAGGAATGGTCCAAAAGAGTGCCATACAATCTTCCCGTCTCTCATTTCCTCCAAAGGTATCCATCCAGCAATGGTGAGTCACCACCCATCCCCGTCAGTTCTTGGCATTGGCAGTGGCAGGCAGATGCAGTATATTTTTCCCCAGATGAAGAGGCCTGGGAAGACTAAATTTTACCAAAGCTATTTATCCAAACCCTGACATCACTGCACAGGACTGGCAAGTATCTGCCCAACTATCACTATTCACTTTCATGAGCATCTAACCCGGGGGTTCTCAACCTGTGGGTCACGACCCCTTTGGGGGGGTTAAAGGGCCCCTTCACGGGGTAGCCTAAGACGATCAGAAAACGCAGGTATTTACATTATGCTTCATAACAGTCACAAAGATACAGTTGTGAAGGAGCAACAAATATAATTTTATGGCTGGTAGTCACCATAACACGAGAAACTGTACTAAAGGGTCACAACATTAGGAAGGTTAAGAACCACTGATCTAATCTTCAGTGAAAATGCTGAGAAAGATATGCATGGAGAATACTCACTAGGTACATGTGCTCTTATTAATATAAGGTGCTGCCTCTCTTCCATATGGGATGTTATGCCAGCAGTAAACCAAGGGAAACTTGGGTATTGTATTTCACAGTAAAATAACATACCAACTCCAGCTTCTTAGGTCACATATCGTACATTCTGATATAGAGACATTCCGCAGATTGCATAGACTCAGCCTTCATTGTAGGAAGGAACTCGGGTCCTAGGATATAACCCATGAGTTATATAAAGAAGAATCAATGCGTGAGATGGGAATCAACAGATCTGGGCTACGGTGGAATTCCCGAAAGCACAGGGCATGGAAGGGGCAGAAATTAAGAAGCCAGGCAAAGGAATCATTGATCAATGCTGACCTCTCTGACCCCTGAACTAATTCTCAATATATCAGATAGCTGTTTATAAAGATAAAATATATAAAATATAAAGATAATAAAACATGAGATAAAATTATGAAATAGAAAAATGTACCCCTAGGGCTTTGGTGCAATCTGCAAGGATCAGCACTTTGCTTCTGCCATGCCAATGAACTGCACAGGAAATATAGGCTAAAAGACAGAATTTAATAGACTTGTAACGTGATAGGAAGACTAATTATGTATTTTGGTTTTCCTGCCTGATGTGTGGAAAATTTGCAAATTTGCAGGATTATTGATCATTTTCAAACTTCGAATGTGAACTTTCTCTGAAACCACTTTCATAGACCATTTCTCCAGCGCTTATCCCTTTGGACATTAGACCCAACATTCAAATGAATGTTCATCTGTGGGACTTTACATATTTCCCAGAACCTAACTGATTTCCAGGCAGCATAATACAACTTTTCATAGGGTGTTAACAAAGTAATTGATCCTAGTAAACCTGAAGCCTTTCCCAACAAATTTTACCCTAGAATTAAGCTGGGAACATATTAAAATAACTTAAGATAAGCATGTTTGTATTCTGGGCTAATTCTGCCTCCCGCAGTTCCAGAGACAGCAGATACAATGGTACATCATTGGAATCAGCATAGCCAGCAAAGACACTGTCGATACACGCTTACTAAAACCATGAATTACTGGTATTTGGGGGATTATAGCTCGTTAATTAAGCAAGGAGGTAAAATTCAGAGTCTTATAGTTGCTAAAGTAAGAGAACGAAAATGGAATACCCTTTACAGAGGAATGCCTTAATGCTAAAAACAGAAACAGTTGCATTCTTGCCCGTCAATTTTAAAAATTGGTTTGGCAGGATGTGGATGACGTGAAAGGTTGGTTGGCATAAGTGGTGCAATACCATGTGAGCAATGAAGGCTCTATATCATAAGAATTTAAGAAGACAGGCAGCCATACGCTGCTGCCCCCACTGACAGCATCTCCACATGAGGAGATAGAACATTAGGTAGGTAGATCAGCAGGTAAGTCACATCCAGTATACTCATCTTAAACTAATCATTGGGGACTGGCATAAATAACTTCCCTTCTCCTCATGGTACAGTACATGCATTGTTCTCTAGATGAAATAAAGATGGGATGGTTATTGAAAACACGTGCGTCTTTCACAATGCGGTTAGAGCAACATGTGGTTTCAATAACCAACTAGTATTTGTTTAAAATATAGTGACTTTATTATTAAATGTGGTATGATTATTCAATTTGAATGTCAAATACTGAAACCAACCTGGTTAAAGCTAATACCTACTTACTGTTAGATGTTCAGCAAATGCTCTTTAATGTGGAGTTATTATTTAATTATTTTAATCTTGGAAGTTTTCTTATAATTTACCTTATTACTCCACAATTTCTGTGTGCTCACAACACCGCCCTTGTTTCAGTCTTTGCCTTCTTACTTATCTATCCCTGAGTAACAAGAGGGTAAGCAATTAGACGTATCAATACTTTTCTAATTCTTGGCTTAGGTTTTTTTTCCAACATAGTTCTACTTTTATCCTGGGAGGATTACATGGTTCTTGGATATCAGTGACACATTATTTCCAAAACTTAAAAAAAGCAAAAAACAAAAAATAAAGAAAACACTTTATGTGCTTGTTTTTAAGATTATGTAGGACCAATAAAGATAACTATTTCCCCCTTATCTAAATGCTCTAAAACTGAAGTGGCCCAGGGAAAGGATCCGTAGCACAATAATTCTTTGCCAGCTGGAAGCCAGGACATGAATTCCCCTCTGCAGCTCTGATGGTGAAGGTCTTCTAGATCTTCATGACATCTGTAGAGAGAACAGAACTAAACCCAACTGTATTGCAGAGAAAGTGTGACTGCTAAACTCTAAAAACTCAAGAGGAAGCTTGAGACACCAAACGCCTGTTGTGTTCAACTCAAGATTCTACAGAACTAGACAGCATCTCAAGTCCATGAGAGAACCTTTCACAGTAGATCCTTTAGGCTGTATTTCCTTTATCCTTGGAGAAGCAGAGCCTATTTCCTGAATTTCCTTCATGACCCTTGGAGAAAGTGTTAGGCCCTCTGGGAAGAGCATGATCAAAGTACCCCCAAGCCCATCTTATTTCTAATTATGTCACCTGATTTCATAAGCATCAACCAGTCGTCTACTTAAACTTACCCATCTTACTTCACAGGTCATTCAAAGGAACAAAACTTGGGATGTGTGGAGAAATAAGTTGTGGAATAATGTGAATAGTCGAGAAAGGGAAGGATATTCATCAGTCAGAATAACACCTCATTCTTTTCTTGTTACTGTTTATTTTTGAGATGGTATTTTAATTACAATATTTTCCCCTCTAAATCCTCTTATGCATCCAACCCTGCTGTTTTTCAAATCCATAGCTTCTTTTTCTTCAACTGTTATCAGTTAATTTTTATAAAGGACACGCAGTGTCCTAAATAGTGTTCCTTGCTGCTTTTCTGAGCATCACCACATTTAAGCCCTCAGGGACCCTGAGGATGAAGCCTGACAGATGGCTTAGATAATCTCTCACACTCCCTTTACCAGCAAATGGGCAAGACAGGATATAAATACAAGTAGCCTGGTTCCAGTGTCAAACCTACATTCAATGAATGGGCTGTGGAATTTGATGAATGAGTTCAAGTAGTTGACAGGTTGATTCTTGTGAGAGTCAGACCCTGATCACCTTTTATTCTGTGAGCTCCAGGTAAAGCTTTGTTCCAACAGGAAGATTTTTCTGATAGAGCAGTATGAGAATTGAGTAGATGCCTGAGGGCCAGTGGGAAATATCAATTCTGGGGCTAGGAATGTTGAAAGGACTGACAGTTACTTTTCAAACCAAGCCACATGTCTACAGCATGGGCAATGTTCTAGGAACAACCAGCAGGGATGGTGGAAAAGCCCTACCACTTATTCTGGCAAATTCAGGAGACAATTCTCAGAAGACAGTAAGAAAATATACTGTTTATTGCATAATTTAAATCTCTTTCTGCCTCATTTTTGTGGGGAGAATGTCTATACTCTTTTTTTTTTTTTTTTTTTTTTTTTTTTTTTTTGCCAACTGCCAACCTATGTTATGACTGTTAAAGACTTCATTCAAATGTAAAACACCAGGTTGACAGGTCTCACCAATTAGGAGGTATATTGTCTTTACACTGGTTGCCAATGTAATTTTGTTCCTAATATGCTATGAAAGCAGGGGGCAGTTAAATAAAACCCAGACCTACTGACTGCTTGTCAAGGAAGTAGCGCATGCTGAGAGCAAAGGCTCCTTTCCATGTGCTATGTTTATACACATCTTCTCCTGGGCTTCAGCTCAGAGACTGGTTTCTAAATGTGGCAAGTAAAAAAGAATTTCCCTGGCTGGCTGGAATCTAATCACGTGTTGTGGGACAGTGATTCTCTATTCATGGTGATCTGTATTATTGTCCCCAGCATCCTTTCCAACATGGGAAAGAATTACTCAAGGTGTTTCTCTTCTTCCACCAATAAGAAACATTATATTTGTTGTTGTACTACAGAGGAAAGAATGTTTTTTCTACCATCAAGATTAACTCATAGCAAGTTATTCACACTGCATGTGACTGCTCTCATTTTTCCCCACCTCATCTCAATTATCTCCTTTGATAGTTAAGGCCTGAAGTTCTTGACATTGAACTAGAGTGTTCACTCTCTTTTAAGAGGCAAATTCACATACAATTTCCTTGTGATGAGAACTTAAATTGTAGACTATAAGCATAATTAACTGTATCAATGAAAAGCACAGCTCTAAGACAGAGCATTGCTCACCAGCCCCTGTACTCATAGTTTGTATCACCAATTAAAGAAAGATAACCTCACAGAAAGACAGGAGAGGACAAGAAAAAAAATCTCTGACATAGATTTCTTTCTAGATATCTCAGGGGATACAAAAGATGAGAACAGAAATCTGAGTATGCTTTAGTTTTTTAATGAATAATTAAAATAAGGAAAGATTATATTTGAGAGCAGATATTTGGATGGAATGATGATAATTGTTTTCAGATTACTTTAGAGTGACTTGCAAGAAAGAGGAAGGGAGAATATTTGAGAGGGATAAAGGGATAACAGGAAGGATAATAATGAAAAGGGGAGTAAATAAGAACAAAGTATAATAATGTTTTCATTATGAAATTGTCATAATTAAATTCATTATTTTATATGTTACCTGAAAGTAAAAAAATAATAATTTAAAAGTTTAAATCATTTGCTATTATACTGGAGGATGCAATTAATCTAACCAGTAGGATCTACAGATAAGTTGAAGCTATAGTTTGGTTGGGTATAAAAATTTTAAAAGAGCATTATAACAATTATAGAAATTCAAAGACACTCTCGACTACTTAAGAAGAAGGAATGTTTTATGTTACCCTGCAGGAACAGTTTTCAGAGGGTATAATTTCACATTCAGTATTTTAAAAATGGAATGTTCATGATAGATAAAGATTTGCCTAAATAATGATGAGGGCTCTTCTTCCTTGCCAATCTTTAAATGTATTTATGTAGGAATGTTCAATGAGAATTTAATATTATAATGCAGAGAGGCTACGTATGAGTCATGAGCAACCAGCAGCTAAGAATACTAGCAGTGAAAATCAATTGAAAGAGAATCCCACACTGTTTTCTGTAACTTGAGGTGGACCATATTCTTTGAAGGTCCTTCTGTATATGTGTTGCTTTTTATTGGTTGGTGAATAAAGCTGTTTCAGTCAATGGCTTAGCAGAGCAAAGCCAGGAGGGAAATCTGAACAGAGATAGAGAGAGAGTAGGTGGAGCCAGGGAGACACCACGTAGCTGCCAAAGGAGATAGACGCTAGAGAACTTTACCTGAAAAGCCACAGCCTTATGATGATACACAGATGAATAGAAATGGGTTAATTTAAGATATGAGTTAACCAGGAATATGCCTAAGCTATTGGCCAAGCAGTATTGTAATTAATAGATCTTCTGTGTGGTTATTCAGGTCTGGGTGGCCAGAAATGAACAAGAAGTCTCTGCTTACAGCCTTCATTAGGAATGGGAGTCCAAGGCTGAAAAATAGAAAGAAGCTCAGCACCAGCATTCTCCTCTCTCACTGATGTGAACAGAATGTATCTATCAGCACACACCCACTGTTGATCTATGTTCCCTGCAACGATGGACTATGTTCCTTCTTCACCTGAGCCAAAATGAACTTTTCCCTCCTTAAGCAGCTCATGTCAGGCATTTTGCCTCAGCAATGAGAAAAGTAGGCCTTTATTTTGTCTTATTTACCATGTCCATTGCCTAATAGAATCTTTTCAGCTTCAGAAAGTCTTATTTGCTCTCAGTGTCAGTGCTACTGGTGATTTAGAAAGTGGTTTTCTGTGCCAAGGCGTTCAAGGCTACTTCTCACTTTCTCTTCTATTATATTCAATGTAAGTGGATTTATGTTGAGGTCCTTGATCCATTTGGACTTGAATTTGTGCATAGCGATGGATATGGATCTATTTGCAATATTCTATATGGTAACATCCAGTTATGCCAGCACCATTTGTTAAAGATGCTTTCCTTTTTCCATTGTATCATTTCACCCAATGGGAAGAGTGGGTGTGGATGGGTTGGGGGGGAGGTAAGGGGGGACAGGAGGAAGAGTGAGGAGGGAGAACTGTGATTGGAATATAAAATGAAATTTAAAACACAAATTAATTAATTTAAAAAGGGAATACAGTTGTGTCAGTGGAGAGGAGAGATTTGATATTCTAGAATGAAATGATAAGATTTGCTAATGAACTGTCTGAAGGTTGAACTGACAGTCCCTGAGTGTCTCAAGGAGGTGCTGGTGAATAAAGGTAGGTCCTTATTGAGAAAACTGAAATGGGGAAAGACTGGAGCCTGAGCTACAAGAGGAAGAGAAATCATGCAACTTCAGATGTGTTTGCTTTAAGATGCAGAGGTAGACACGGCGAGGCTGGGAGAGGGACTCAATGATAAACCCAAAGAGTAAGGAGTCATTATTGCAGAGAGAAAATTTAAAACCGAACTTAGAGATGGAACCATCTAGGAAAATACTGAAAGAGTTGAGTCTCAGGACACCCTGTGTTTTTGTAGAGCAATGGAAAGCAGACAGCAAAGAAACCTAGAAAGAAGGGTGAGGGGATAAGAGAGAGCTAGGAAGCCAGAACTGGAGGGGCTTTCAAAGGGATCTAAAGGACCACTGTCCATGTCTCAACAGTTCATCATGTTGTTTCAAAAGCAAAGAAAATTTGGATGACTGTGTACCATGAGGATCGGTGTGACTCACCAGGAGCAGAAGCCAGACAGGGCTGAAATGAACAGGACTTAATTTTCTTTCAGTATGCGAACTTGTCTAATGCCCCTGGGCTTGGGTTGGACCAAATTCCTAGCCACAGCATCTAAAGCCAAAGTGCAAGTCTTGCTCGTTAATCACGGAGCATGAAGGAAGCGACAGAGTGGAACACAAGAGAAAGCACAAAGCTGAGGGTGTTTTTAAGTGAGCTGACCAGGGCTTGCTGCTAAATACACTTGACTGCTTGAATGTAAAGAATTCTAGTACAAAATTCATTATCCTATCTAAGAACCAAATATGCAGGAACCAGGAGAGAAAAAAGAAACTGTCCCGTTCCCCACTGTCAAAGTCAAAGCAAGCTTCAAAAACAACATCTCTGGCATCTTCAGTAAGCGACTGAGCTATTTGGTCAGTGTGCACAGAAGCAGTGTCTCTCTGCCATGCACAGTCACGTGTGGGGGCATCTCAACATGCAGTAGAGCGGGGCAATCATGAGAATCTCTCTGGTTTTGCATCTCTGGAGACAGCATGGCGATTACTCTTGTCAGACCCAGGAGTTTATATAGACAAAGACAAGGAAGTAGGAACCCATGAGCTATGCCGACTAAGCTCTGAATCCGTGGCAACATCTGTGGACTGAATGTGGTCTCTCATCTGTCAACTCTGCCCTCTATGAACAGTCATTGTGAGGAATTGCTCTTTCGCGAAGACACATGTGTCCAGGCAAACAGAACCAGACAAAGGCTATGGATCATTCATGTCTGCCTTGAGCCCCTGGACCAGAGGTACTGTCTTGGGAATTATTCTCTTGTCTCTTAGAACCTCAGAGAACATGGAGACCTCTCTCCCCATCCCTGCCTCGGAAATTGTACTCCTTGATACTCTTTTGAGGAAGTGCTCTATCACACCCCTAAATAAGGGATTTTCTGCTCCAGGGGCCAGGGTGGGGAGAATGGCAGTTAAAAACACAGAGAAATTTCTCTGAACAGGGCTCTTTAAAAGCTGATCACCCATGGTTTGCCACGGCCCGCCTTCCAATTATATAAGAATCAACAGGAAATTCAACTTAGCATGTCTGGATCTGGATGAGCCACGACCTGACTCTTCCTGAATGAATCAGCTCAACAATTTCTTCTTGTCATAAATCATATTGAAATTTTGTTTTGTTGTTGGCTCCTTTGGAGAAGAGGTTCTCATGTAGGCTGGTGGACAGTGCACTAGGTAGCTGAAGATGGCCGTGAATTCTGATCCTCCTCCCATCTTTATCTCCCAAACACTTCAAAGATCTATTTATGATATCTAATGCATATGCATAAATTTCATATAGCACCTGCCTGGCAATGTAAAAGTAGAGACAAATAGAAAATGGGCCTGAACATTAAGTAGTTTCCCCAGAATCACAGAGCATTTTCATATATGTATATATTATCATACTTCATATATGTATATATTATACTTCATATATGTATATATTATACTTCATATATATTATACTTTGATCCTATTTATCTCCTCTATTGCTATTTTTAATGCCATCTGTTTTTCACTTTTCTTTTCCCTTATACCCTTCTTGATTTCATGCCCCCTTTCTCCCCTAGATTCCACATCATAGAAGCAGCATATGATATTTTTCTCATTATCTGGAATAAAGTAAAATGATATTGCTTTTCACACAATGATCTGAAGTTCCATTAATTTTTGTGAAAACAACATAATCTCATTCTTCTTTATAGCTGAGTAAAAATTTCACAGCTCAGTTTTCATGATAACATACAGGACTTATAAGAAAGAGAGCATAAAGTCGTACAAGAAATAAAGCATAAGACTAGAAGCAAGAAAGATATCTAATAGAAGATACACCTTTCTTAGTTGGCAGTGAACCAGATGACAACAATAGAAAGAGGTAATACTTATTTATTGCTTACTATCAATAAGATCTACTAACTGATTTAATTCTCATCTTAGTCATCAGATGAAGAATGAAAGCCCGCCCCCCAAAAGAATGAAAGCCCAAAAGGCTTAGGTAACCTGCTCAGCATCACACAGCTCTTGCATGGCAAGTACAGTGTGACTCCAGAAACTCTGAAGAGGATACACATGTTGTAGGAGTGAAGCGGAGGTTTATTAGGTTTCAGATCGTCCTATAGTCATTCAGCAAGTGATGACACGTTCTAAGGAAGTGAGCTGAGTTTAATGAACTACAAAGAAGTTAGGATGAGAAATACTGAGGTCATTGCAGAAACTAAAATGCAAGAAGAGGCCATAATAAGCAGAACTCTGTCTCTGACCCTGGACAAGCCTCGGGTTAAGTACAAGAAGAAATCCAGGGACACAGACCAGCTTTGTGGTACTGTCAGGAGATGGAAAAAAGCTAAAGACTGGAGCACGGTTCCACAAATTCAACCTGAAGAGCACATCTATGGTCTGTGACTCTGTGAGCTCCAGGCATGAACCATCTGGTGACTTGTTTAGGCCCTCTAAATACATACTCTTTTTAACAGATGGATATTTATTTCAGAATCATCAGTCAAGTGGCTGACTACTGTGGCCACAACTTTCTCAAGAACTCTTGTCATGCAGAGATAAACCACAGGAATGACTGGTCAACACCCTCAGAACTCAAACTCTGAGGTCTACCAATAGCTGGGTGACCCTAAGCATGCCCGTCTGGCTACTTCTGCAAATCCCCTGATTCTAATACAACCCCAAAGCATCCAAGAACAGGGCCTACATTCATCCATCCATCCATCCATCCATCCATCCATCCATCCATCCATCCATCCATCCATCCACACTTTGAGGCCATTCTGCTTCCCTACATGACCCTCTTCTACCATAAATGCTTGGCTTTGGTCATTTTCTCTCCTTTTTCTTCACCACCCACTCACTCAACTTCCTTTTCTTTCTTGGGAACACTCTACTGAAAGAGAGACAATATCTTCTCCAGTCAGCAGAGTGGAACTTGCCATTGGGATAAAAGGTTTTTTAATCTACCAAATTTTCATCGGATATTTTAACATCTTAGTTAATTCAAATGGTCATAGTCAACAGTGCCCCTAGGGCAACCCGCCATATTGTAATACAATTAGCCTCTAAACATCTCAGTTCCTGGAAGGGCCTTTTCTTTATTCTCCTTTCATGCCAACAGCTCTTCATTTCCAAAGACAAAGCATGAAATCTAACTCCCAAATCCCACAAAATGGAAGAAAATTTGGTACCACCCACTCACACATTCCCAGTGAAGGTTTCACAGACATGGTTCCTTGACAATCGCTCTGGGACTGGACTTTCGAATCAATTATAACTGTGATTAGTGCCAACAACATTTGTTCTTTCCATATCATGTTCTTAGTAATCAGAAAATATTCCTCTGGATCACAGAATGCTTCAGGCTTGCTGAAAGTGGATTCCATTGATGACTTCTCAGTGCTGTGAATGATTCTACTGGAGTTCCCATCATAAAAATAACCGCTTCACTGACTAGAGTCTGTTTTCTCCTTACTTAGCCTGCCATTTGCCCAGTATTCACTTAAATAAGCTTGCCTTTGAAAACTGGGATCTTTCATACTGTTTATAGTTGAATCCAGCTTACCCAGAACAAAGCTTTTATAGCCATTTTCCCAGCAAACATTGGACACAGTGATACAGGATGAGCTCATTGCTACTCAGCAGATGCTGTGATGGACTATTAAGGCAGAGCAAGTTCCTCTTGACAGACAGTGGTTATTCAGGACCAGAAAGTGAGCCTCTGTCTATTCCAGACACTAAGACTGAACGTGTGATGTCTATCAATGCACACATGTAACCAGGATGGGAATCCCATAGGATTAATGCACAAGCTACACAGACCATTGGTGTAGAAGGTTCTTCTGTCTATATGTTGCTTTCATTGGTTGAATAAAGAAACTGCCTTGGCCTTTTGATAGGGCAGCACTTAGGTAGGAAGAGTAGACATAACTGGATGCTGGGAAGAAGGGCAGAGATAAAGTTGCCATTAAGCTGTCAGGTCAAACATGCTGAATCTTTTCCAGTAAGCCACAACCTCGTGGTGACTTACAGATTATTAGAAATAGGTTGAAGCTAGATGTGAGAGTTAGCCAATAAGAGGCTAGAGCTTATGGGCCAAGCAGTAATTTAATTAATACAATATCTGTGTGATTATTTCAGGAGTAAACTAGCCAGGTGGGACAGAACAAAGGGCCCCATGCTCCTACAACAGACCATCATGTGTCTCCTTCCTGTACACATTCCCAGCTTTAATCCCTGTACACATTCCCAAATTAATCATGAAATTCTATGCTAAGTATTCTCTATCCCTTTGCATTAAGTACTTTCATAATTTACTGGAGAGTGTTCAGGACTGACATATTCTTAAGGTTATTAAGAATAATAATGTTGGCCGGGAGGTGGTGGCCTTTAACCCCAGCACTCGGGAGGCAGAGGCAGGGAGATCTCTGTGAGTTCGAGGTCAGCCTGGTCTACAAGAGCTAGTTCCAGGACAGGCTCCAAAGCTACATAGAAACTCTGTCTCAAAAAACAAACAAACAAAGAATAGTAATGCGAACCATAAAGGCTGTTCAGAAGTCTGTGACTACAACTCCAGGAAGGCAAAACAGGGCCAGAACTGTGATTCTGAAATGTGAGGACTCCCTGTGCAGTAGTTTCTTAATGAACCAAAACCATGAGAAAGTTCAAGAGTTACTTGAAAAGGGGGTTGGCAAGATAGCTAGATGTTGTTGTTTTGGGGTTTTTGATGGGCCTGTGGATAAATCTAAGGCCTGATACTTGATACATTAGTATTCTACAATGGAACTACATCTATAGCCCTAGCAATTAGCCCTAAAAGTAACATGTACACACACACACACACACACACACACACACACACACATAGTACTTTGAGAATTTTGTACATGTGTTTTGATCATATTCATCCCCAATAGCTTTTCCCAGATCTATCCCTCTTCAGTATCCACCCAACATTATATCCTTTCCTTAACCATCAAGATCAATTTGTGTTGCTCAAATATTCTTGGATGTGTGGTCTTCCACTGGAGGGTGGTCAATGTACCAGGAACTAAATTTGAATGAAAACCGTCTCTCCTTCTCCTAGAAGCTAACAATTGCAGATAACTCCAAGACTCGGGATGGGATTTCATACCCAGCTCTCATCTGCTTGCTGGCATTTGGTCTGGCTTGAGCTTGTATGAGTTGTGTATATACTGGCATAGCCACTCTAGCTATTGTTCTTTAATGGCAAAGAAGGTGCATCTCATTATCCTTGTCCACTAAGAAATGTTTTTCCCTGAAGTGATTTCTGTTAGGCTCTGACAAAACTCTTTCTAAGATGTAAATCTAAAGTTTTCCTGGGCAAATAGCAAATAAGGGGTAGAGGTTAAGTTATTCTAAGAATGCATGCAAATAATAGTCAAGAATTTCTGAAATCGTGAAGTAGATTTCCTTAACATATAATAATTTAATCAAGTATTTATCTAATTTGCAATGAACTAAGAAATATATACCAAACATTATGAAAGCAGTTACTTAAGTTTCCTGGTATTCCAAAAAGCAGCTTTACATGTGTGAGGGCTATTCTTGGTAGTCAACTTGACTGTATCCAGAATGAACTATCATCCAGAAATGGAGGGCACACTTGTGACCTGGATCTTGAGGCAAGAAGACAAGGAACCTTTAATCCAGACCTTGAGGCTGGATGGCACACGTTTAATCTGGGCCACCCCTGTTGCTGGAAGCCTGCATAAGGACATGGGAAGAAGGAAGGGTTTGTTCTTCACCTGTTTGTCCTTGCCCTGCCAGCGTACCCATCCAGCTGAGATGCCCAACAGCTTCGTGCGAATGAGCATCTACTACATTCTTGGGCTTCTCATTCATGGCTAGCCATTGTTGTACTGCAGCCTGTAAGTCATCCCAATAAATTCATATATTTAGAGAGACAGAGAGACAGGTGGAGACAGATAGATAGACAGAGAGACACAGAGATAGAGAGACAGATTCATTTCAAGCTCTGTGACTCTAGAGAACCCTGACTAACACACGTTTTAACTCATTTGATGTTCATGCCACAGAAACGATTACCTCTGATCAGGAAAGGAAGGAACTAGAGTACAGAGAAAATAATGTATTAATGATTGCAGGAAACACTTTTTTCGTTTATTTATTTTCAGTGTGTAGACGTGCTTGTGCCAGTGTGGGAGGTAGAGAGCAGCTTGACACAGCTAGTTCTCTTAAGGGTTCCCGGAATCAAACTCAGTCTGTCAGGCTTAGCAGCAAACACCTCTAACTGCTAGCCTTCTTGGCACTGCACAGAGAAGAACCTGAACCATCTAAGTCTGACTCTAGCGCTGAGGCTTTAAGTAGTTACAAAAGTAACATCATTTAAAAAAAAAAAAAAAGATGAAGGAAAGAATTTATTTAAAAATATAATTAACCAAAGTAGAAGGTAAATTTAGATTTTCAATCAAGATTTATTTTTTTATTTCCTAACGTCGAATACGTTTTCCTTCCTTAGTTCACTGGAAGCCATCAAAGAGTTCTCTCTGGTGGAATTTTCTAAACTGTAGTGACAATACAGATTAACAGTGGATCTAAACTCACTTCACCAGAGCAGGCAGCAGTCAGAAAAGGGATTAGCCTGTTGAACCACTGTGAAGGAGAGCCACTGCCACCTTACCCAGCCCTGGCAGTTAAATGAAGGTCTCTTTTTTAGGTTTTCTGTTTCTTCAGCCCTACACCTCAACCTGTGAACTCAGATTTTTTTCTTTTTTTACTATTTTTATTGAGCTATATACTTTTCTCTGCTTCTCTCCCTTCCTCTCCCCTCCCCTTCATCCCTCTCCCATGGTCCCCATGCTCCCAATTTACTCAGGAGATCTTGTCCTTTTCTACTTCCCATGTAGATTAGATCCATGTATGTCTCTCTTAGGGTCCTCATTATTGTCTAGGTTCTCTGGGATTGTGAATTGTAGGCTAGTTTTCTTTGCGCTATGTCTAAAAACCACTTATGAGTGGGTACAATAATATTTTTCTTTCTGGGTCCGGATTACCTCACTCAATATGATGCTTTCTAGATCCATCCACTTGCCTGCAAATTTCAAGATGTCGTTATTTTTTTCTGCTGTGTGGTACTCCATTGCGTAACTGTGAAATCAGAATTTGAAAGCTGGTTGCTCTGATTCTGCAGATTTTGCCTTTCCCATGGCAATCTGTCCTTGTTTGTCCCTCAAGAACCCTAACCTAACCCGCGTGCCCTTAGGGCCTTGTTATCAGATCAGGTTCTTAAGTTCATCTCCTTGGATGTGGTACTTTAGGGAAGATGTTCTTGATGATAAGTCAAATCTCACACTGTCTTTAACTGAGAACTAAGATTCTCTGTTATTAGTTTGTTTGTTTTTAACTTGGGTAAGGTGTGCAGTTTCTTCAGCAGTGGGGTGTTATCTTCTACTTCTGGTGGGCAACCAAGAAGATTGACAAATCTGGATTGCTGAGGAACTTCTGGAGCCTTCCTGGCCCATACCTGAGCAGGCATCCCACATCTAGGACTGGGAATTTGTTGAGTAGCCAATGGCTTCTCGGGGCAGCTAGCCATCCTCACAGTGTCCCTCGGATTGCCCTTGGCAGTTTCGCTTTCTTTACCAGGTACTAGATTTCCATATGGCTTACTCAAACATTCTTCATTTTCCTTCATCCTTCCCTGTTCCCACCCACCTGCCCAATCATCAACCCTCCTACCTGCTTACCCCCTCCACCCCCACCCTCCTGCCTACTTAACCCCTCCATTCCTACCCTCCTGCCTATTTAACCCCTTCACCCCACCCTCCTCTCCGCTTAACTCCTTCATCCTCACCCTCCTGCCTGCTTAACCCTTCCACTCCAGGTACTCCCTTCTCTTCTTTCATTTTATCCCCGCTCTACTATTCCTTTAAGGGAAGCTTCTCGCAATGCTCCCTCCCTAGCTGCCTGGTTTCCACATGTACTCCATGTTAAATAAACAAAGCTAAAAGCTTGATTCTAGGATCTGTTATGAGAAAGAATATACAGCATTTATCTTTCTGGGCCTTGGTTGTATTACTTAATACAATTCTTTACAGTTTCATCCATTTACTTAGAAATCTAATTTTTTTTACAGATGAGTAAGATTCTATTATACATATGGACCACATTTTCAATATCCATTCATCAGATGAAGACCATTCAGGCTGCTTCTGGTTCTTAGCTATGATGAATAGGGCAGGGTCTCTCACAGGGGCATAGCAGGGTCACATGGAAGTTTCAGTTCCTTTTCCTTCTTAGAAGCATCCAGACTGTTTTCCAAAAGGACACACTAGTTTACACTCCTGGCAATGTATAAAGTTTTTTTCTCCCCGCTTCCATGACAGCACTTATTGTCATTTGTATTCTCGGTATCGCCATTTGGACGGAGGTGACACAGAAACTTAAAGCAGATTTTTAAGCCGCATTTCCCTGATGGCTAAAAAAGGTTAAACCCTTTTGAGTGTTTTCTAGTCATCTGAATTTCTTCTTCTGAAAACTGTTTAGGTTCATTGCCCATTTTGTCATTAGGTTGTTTTCTTGGTGTTTAGTTTTTTGGTTCTTTGTATATTCTCAACACTAATCCTCTGTTGATCATATACTGGAGTAACCTAGAGACTGCCAAGGGACACTTTTGTGTCAATCATTCACTTCTGTAGATACTAGAAATGCTATTGGTTGATGGCTCCAACTGAGTCCCTTCTCAGGTACTGACTTATAACAAAGGGAACTATCTCAGTCAGTCACACCACTTCCAGGGGGCTGTAATGGTTCACTGATTGCTTGTTGAGGGGACATAAAGACCTTGAGCCCTGCTTTGCCCCCAGTTCAGAGATTTCTTCAACTCAGAGTATTGCTCCCACAGGTGGTGGCTAAGACTCCCCCTCCTTTTCTCTTTTCTGTATGATCATTGCAATCAATGCTTACAGCCATCCTTCCTTCATCCTTTTTCCACAAACTCTTTATTCCACTCAGTGGCAAGTCTTACTCTCAGTTTAGGGCATGTAACATCCTCCTCACCTCTCTGTAAGTAAGAGGTCCTTACAAGGCTTCCACCCCATGGTCAATCTTTGCCCTTCTCCTTTGTCTCTCCACTTCTTCACCTCCCTGCTGGCCTGCCCTTGTGAAGCAATCACCTAGCTTAGGCCCTCGGACTTGCTTTTTCCTCTGCACAGAGAGCTCTTACCCCAATATGCCCACGCTCTTCAGTTTCTCTTCATTCAGTTATTTGAGCTACAGCCACTTATTCAGAGGTTCTGTTGTGACCCCTTTTACAAAGATGTTTTCTGTTCTTCCTTGTTCAATTTTCTCCATTACCTTTACCACACTTCAGTGGTCTGTTATTGATTATTAGAACAAGGGCTATGGAAGTAATTTGGATAGAGTGTATGCCTTGTATGTAGGATGCCCTGGGTTGAATCTCTGGCATATGTACGCAAAAGATACAATTATATTAGTAGGCATTCAACAGGTAGTGGTTGAATAAATATGTGAAATAATGGGTAAATAAAGAGTACATCATGACTACAGAGAGCTAAGTATTTAGTTTTTTTCAAGCAGATGAGTAAGACAAATTGAAAACACTTTGGTAATGACCTCCTTCCAGACTTGGACTGAAAGACACCATTGAGTGACATGTGGTAGCTGAATTTCTTGATGACTTCCATAGGGTGACAAACACCCAAAATGGTCAGGCAAAGGACAGAAATGTTGTGAAGGAAGGGATTTAATGTAGATGTGGTACCTAAAGAATTTTTGGAAGAGCTGGGGAGCAAGGGCTACTTTGCCCTGAAGTAACCTCACTGTGACTACAGTTCTGAGACCGACAAAGCCCCACCGGCTTTATTCCCTCTGTTGCTGCTGTCATAGCCCCTACAGCTGTGTTGCCAGGCTTTGGAGGCAAAGACTGGTCCTAAAAGATGCTCTTAACTCTTTACTTAGCATATGAACTCCCAGTGTAGCCATGGAAGTCCTCCCTTAGGTGTCTTAGTTTCACCAGTAGAATGCCAGTCTGAGTTCTCAACAAGGTAGGTAAACTCACGAATTGAGGAGATGAATTTGCCAACAAGATGCAAATGCAAGCAGCCGAAAAGCAAAAAGATTTTCCACCAGCACTCCCTATCACTCAGTCATCACCAGAAAGTGTACATTTATGGTGGGGCCTTTTCACTTCAATTAACCTAGTCAAGAAAATCCCCCATAAGCATGCCCAGAGGCTTGCCTCTTAGCTCGTTCTAGAGCCAGTTAACTTGAACACCGAAATTAACCATGACAGTGTTTGTTTCACTGGTTCAAGCACATCACATCCGGACCTACTTGGGCAATCATAATTTTTAAATTTTCATAGGCAAGCAGGTAAAATAATGGATAAAAATGCATGTTGAATATAATAAACATTATCCATCTAACGAGTAAACAATGAAGAATTTAAAATGGGGCTATTTCTTTGCTCTGACAGAATCTAGTTCCATGTGGGCATGGCTTTGGAGGGAGTTCTATTAAATAATAGGAGTTCTATTAAATAGTAGGAGTTCTATTAAATAATAGGAGTTCTATTAAAACTTAGTAACATTCATTACTAAGTGCTCAAGGCACTTAATGTTTGCCATCTCTTCCGATTTATCTCAATACCTTCATAAAGCCAGTATTAAAGTCATTCCTGTTTCCTAAAGGAGGAAATAAGTGCCTAGAAGATGTCAGGGGAGGGTAGAGCTCAGAGAGACACTAAAAAGGAAGGTTTTGGTAGATTCAAGGCCGTCGTGAGGTGGTGTCACTTATTCCCTGGTACACTACCCCCTCGACCAACACAGCAGACACTACTCCATCTGGGCATTCCCATCTCATTTTCTCATTCTCACTTTCAATTGCACCACCAAAGTATGGCTTCTTCTTACATACTTGGCATACCTATGCATCACTCTACACAAGACCCAGGGCTAACACTCGTGCATATCACATCTCATCATGCTAAAGAGGTTACTTCATGTCCCAAAATAACTGTAGAGGAAGGCCTGAGCAAGCCTCTGAGAAATGGCGTGGTTCTTTCAGATGATGGGAGTGAGGTGGTGGGGAAATACCAATATCCCTAGTAGGAAAACTTAAAAGACATTTCAAAAGTCTCTTAGTCATGCATCAAGGAGTCTTGAGAAAGACCAGTCACTCTGGCTATTTTTGTTGCTGAGAAAACGTAAACACTTCTATATTTGTTTTGTGGTTTCCTAGGTTATCTTTCCCAGAGGGCACTCAGGATTATGTGTAAGGGAGGAAGAAAGGGGAGCACAGATGAGACAGAGGGACAAGGACAGTCTCTTTCTGCTGAGAACTCCAGGTCACATGAGAAATCAACATGGAGGTGGTGGAATTGCTGTAGCGAAGGTCAGCTACTGTGAGTTCTTTCATGCAGCTCTACTCCAGACTTTAAACCCACCAAGGAGTCAGTTCTGACTCTGTAGAAGATGTGAACAATGCCCCGGGTGTGTAATTCATCTCCTCTCACAGTGACAGTGAGTGACAAAGTTAGAATCCTCCCTCTAAAACCTAGATTAATCTTGATTAATGGTGTAGTCCTATTCTATCTAGAGTTCAGGTTTCTTTTGTTGAACATTGTATTTCCTGTTATTAAATTAGTCTTCAATTTAAAAGTAGTCTTGGATAAATTATCCTTATAGTCTTGACCCTTACTGAGACTAGAATTGGATATCAACACTGAGGTTGGATCAGAATTAGAGTACTAATTTCCTGGAAGAATAACACTTCCACCAGGAGATAGATACAGCCGAAGTTTAAATGTTAAGGAATGACTGGCAGTCAACTGAGCAGAGGGTAAGTAAAGGAATGAGCTTGGTACTGTGACAAATGAACTTCTAGAGGGGAGGTACCCTCTACTGAGCATCTCTGTCCACTCCTCTGCCCATGTTGGAAGTGTTTGACCAAGCACGGCAGATGGTCATGGTGCCAGAGTTTTAACAATCCACTGATGCAGGCAAACAATTCAGCATGGTAGATAACTAACGTAGTTAGGAAAAGTGACTCCATACAAGAAAGGACTATAGGAAAGAACAAGTGACCCAGGACTATCCTCAGCCTAGAAATGATGCCTGAGTATAGAATTTAAGTGGTGCCTTTGAAAAATGAGCAACTATCATCAAAATTCTTCTTTCTCCCTGAAGTTTTGTCACAGAGGTTAAGAGGTGCTATTGCATGAGAATTTCTAGAGATGGTTATAGATGTCCTTCGCTGTCTGTTTCAAGTTCTAGACACAGTCTCTGCACTTTGAGGTCATCTCAAGCCCTCCCCCCAAGTAAAGTCCTCACTTAACCCACATAGTAGATCCAGAGACCTTTTTTAAAGAACTTGAAGAATATTTTTGGTTGTGAGCCTAGTCTTTAACGGCTGAGCCATCTCTCCAGCCCATGAACTTGAAGAATAATCTCTTCTTGACTGTTAAGTCACAACCAAGTGACAATGTGAAGCCAGACTTTCCCACAGACACTTTTCCCGTGTGTATCTCAAAAGAAGAAAAAAAGTTTACATTTTTTAAAACAAATAAATGAACGAACGAATAAATGATGACCCGTTTTCTCATTCCTAGCTAAGCATTCCATGTTTTCAAACAAGCAGTGAACTCATGGTGTAAAATGAAGATGAGGAACATTTGATGAAGCAACGCTGGGGAGAAAAGCCAACACAGGGCAGAGGGCCGTGAGTACAGAGGGAGGGCTGAAGGAGAAGGGGGAAGCTAAGTGAAAGGTCACTGAGTATAGCTGTGGTTTGGGTTCTGCAGGTAACGGGTTCATCCAGTGTTTTAAGTGGAGCATGGTATGTTCTTGCTTTCTCGGCACCCAGTCTTTCATGTTTACACCCACCATGCTCTGTTACCTCCAGGTTCTTCCCCAAGACCCTAACTATGACCTTCCCCAACCTTCACTCTTCCTTCTTTTTCTCTCCTTTCCTTATGAAAAACTCTTTTTTCATAATTTCCCTCTCAATTCCCTGTTAATAACTCCAATCCTTACCACCTGCTTTCATCTCTCACTCTTTCCTCAGACAATGCCAGGAATCCTCTAGGAATGCGCCATGACTTCGTGATGTGTGAACTCGAGGCTTAGCTAGGCTGAACCACATTCCTCAGACTTTTCTATTCAAGGAGCTTTCTGATTAGTGCAGCTTGTCACTCTCTTTGGGGAACTGAGGAAAAGCAGAATCACACACACACACACACACACACACAAAACACCTTCTCTAAGTTGCTCAATGAACAACAGGCTGCATTCTTCAGCAAAGGGATTTTTTCAGACATATTTGAAGGCCCAAATCAGTTGGTTGACTTCACCCAGACAGAGAGTACCTGGTTGTGTTTTGCCTTGTCGATGGGAAGCCATTTATAGAGAATCAGAGATGCCAAGCAGATAGCTGAACTTCCTCTTGAGTATGAAACTTCTCTGCCTCTGTGGGCTTCACAGCTCACCTGGAACCTCTGGACTTCTGCCTGCACATCACATGATCTTTCCAGATGCCTGTTTTGTGGATCCGTGCTTACATAGCCAGCCTCCACAACTGTAGGAGCTAATTTCAAGTAAGCCCACATATATGCACTATTCTCGTACATATCTAACATGTATATGTGGGATTCCATAAATGCTCATGTGCATTGAATTCATAGATATTCAAACAATTGCTGCTCTCTTGTTTCTACTCTAGTACAGAATGCTCCACAAACATATTCAACGTAACTAACCAGAATAAAACTCGCTGACTTCTTCGTTATTCTGTACCCAAGCCAACTCCTTTTCTTTTCCATCAAACTCTTGATAACTCATGTTTGAAATCTGGGAAACGGAAAGGCATTTCTTCTCTTTCTTCTCGAGTGTTCCTTCATACAGTTTTCTTTTGGAGTCTCTTGTCTCGCATTCAGATTCAGGTTCTCCTCACTTCACACTGAGAAGTTTTGTTCTTCCTAAGATATGTTTTTCCTGTCTTCATTAACACACTCCTTCATCAATGTTGACCTAAAAACCTCTCTTCAAAATTGTCATATCACTTTCCAAGTTAAAAACAGGCTTATTTGTAATGACATTTAAGGTTCTCCAAAGCACTGGCTTAGAACCAGCAAAATGATAATCAACATACCATAAACACATATATAAATGTGTGTGACCTTTATAAATCATCTCCATTCATTCACTGTCCTCCCATGAGATGAATATGATTAATATTCCTATTGTATGGATGGTAGAACTGAGGCACAGAAAGTTTCATTGCTCATTCAGCTAGTGAGTCAAAATCTAGGATTTGAATCCAGGCCTTCTGTGCTGCCGCTGCCACCACTCCTGATTGGGTTGGATTCTCATAGCTCCCGAATGCACATTCCGCATTTTCTGACTTGCTTACATTATTTCACATTTGAAAAAAAAAAAATGCTTTCAACTCTTTGAGTCTTGGGTCCAATTCAAGTTCTAGCTCTCCAAAAAAGCGTTTACTGTACCACACATGTTTTTCTGTTTCCCAATTCCTAGTCCATTTCCTGTTATTTAACTGATGAATTTCCTAGCGTAGCTCTCTGCTCAGACTGTAGAGGACCATGTTCGCGTTTCTTTTATAATTATGAAATTCCCTAGAAATAATGTAGAAGTGTTGGTGTAAATTTGAAGGACAAACAAACACACAGTTATCTCCGACAGGTCTGGGCCATGCTGAATAACTTGCTTCTCACATTAAAATACAGTGTAGAGAATAAAAACTTATAATAAAAAACAACAGCAAAATTCTTTAATTCGAGGAAAATAAGAGCAATTCTTGGTCCTTTTCCAGATAAATTCAGGACAGAATCATTCTAACACAATGACGTTACTCTAGAGCTTGGCATAGTGACCAGAGCTATAAACACTAGCAATTAAATAAGGGTCTTCTACTACCTTGTATATTTTTTCCATTGTATTGTTCACTAAAATACCGCTGGCTTCTTAAACCTCTTCATTGAAATACCATTTGCCTTACAACTATTTTTTAGTGTCCATCACAATCTTCCCTAAATGTTTGTCAAGTAAATTAAAGAGGAAAGAAAATGAGCTACTTAATTATACTTCAATGAAAGCTAAACTGTGACCAGCTTATAAGGTCAAGATGTTGGGTACAGTGTCTTAAGGACAGATAATTCTCCTCAGTGGGAAATGTTCCTTTGATTGAGATACCTAGAGATTCCTGTGAGGAGATAGGGTTGTGCCTTGGCTATGGTGGTAGACAAGCAAGTCCACATAGGTGGCAGAATTGCACAGGGCTATAAACACACCCAAAGGAGTACAACCAAGCCAAGGAAATCAGAACAGTTGCACATAAGTCACGAAGTTGTGTAAGAGAGAAGTTACTCTTTTAGTAGTTTTGTGCAAGTAAATCTAGCTGGATGCCACTCCTGTAGGAAACTATACAAAGCTATTACTAGGGAAATATTTTTATTATTTCTTACTACTGCTTGTATGTGCCTATAGTTTCTCTTAAAAATTAAAAGTAGAATAAAAACGAATTTCTTTACCAGTGCCTTCACAGTGTCTGGAGGTTAGTACAATTGCTGATGAGAGGATTAATCCATCCAGTATTAATGCTGCAGAATCTCCTTTAGATATACAACTTGAAAATTGCCCCAAGCTCAGGACAACGCGCGGGGGGGGGGGGTGGAATAAAAGGAAAGGTCTTTGGTTTGAGCTTGTATGAAGCTACTGTCTACTCTGCATCTACCTTGATTGCATGGGACACCGTGAGGAAAGCTGGATGGGACACTCATGTCTGTTTTCACAATCGTTCTTTTGGTGGTGTTTTATGGACACTGCTGGAATCCCTTTACCTTTTGTCAATTAACGTGAAACAGTTCCGGTTCAGATATTACATTCCAGAAGAGTGCTTGATGAGGTATGGTGTTGGCTCCTTTCTCTAGGTGGTATCAATAATTACAAATAACAATACCCCGATCATAGCAGTTGTTACTGTACCAGTGGGTTCCCATATTCTCCCAAACTGGGAGGTTTGTGCAGACAGATCCCAATCAAAGCATTTGCTCTTCAAATTCAAGCGACTCCATTTCCTGTCTGTTGTCTCCATCGGCACAGAAATGTTGACTTGGCATCCTGCCTTGGGAACAGGCAGCACAGGATAAACTCCAGGATGGGGCCAGACTGACATGACCACCACTCTGGTCTCTCAACAGTGATAAAGCAAATGCTTTGGGAATGCCAGTTCTACTGTGAGTCACCAAGTGCAGACAGGGTGATAGTGGAATTCACATCAGAAAAATGTGCCCTCTGAGACACAGGAAAGGGTCACCCCAGAACACTGGTTCTTTTCCACAGAGGGGGAAAGCAAACAAGACATCAATCCCTTTTCTCTGGTCTACTGAGTCTCTCTCCTCCACATACAGAGACCCTTTCCCCTGACTCTGAGTTGGCTTGAAGTGGCACTGGACCCTGTGCACAGCATTTGCTGGGACTCCAGAAAGATATTCCTTCTTTTCCTGTGGAGGCCCATATATGGCTATGGCATCCAGCCTTAAAGAACTGTGGTTAAGGGCTTCCTGGAATGGTCAGAGGTCTGGTTACTCGTGAATGAAGCCTTCATCATCTCCTGGGGGCACTGCTCTTTTCTATATATAGGTTGTTTAACTTGGGCTGCACTTATGCCCTTGGGAAGGAGAACAACATACAGAGCATTGAGTTCTCCTGAACTGACCTCTAACATAGGAAACTTGGAAAGGAGAAACTTATTATGATTCAACTACACACACACACACATATGCACTTTAGGTCTCTTGTGCTATCCTCTTGCTTGCTTCGTTTCTAACCTTTCCACTCAGTTTTTCCACATTGATTAAACAGCACATTCTACTAAACCTTATATTTCTCCCCCTTCTAGATCACTCACACATGTAGTATGATATATGTAAATGGTAATGTTTTAGATGCATCGAGTCAATTACAATGTTATTTAAATGGATTTTATATCTTTTCTTTTTCTATGTTTCTACTATGTGTCTTCATTTCCCATATCCTTGGCTTATGTTTTTATTCCCCCAGGCTTCTTTTAAAAATGTCCTCAATACTTTTAATCATATTTCCTTTCATGTATCTTCTCATCCAATGCTTCATCTCTCCTCCAGGTGAATGTGTGTGTGCATGCGTGCGTGCGTGCGTGTATGTGTGTGTGTGTGTGTGTATGCACACCTACACTTTTAAGTCCTTTGGGGGCTGAATTTCTGATCCTACAGTTCAAAACATGAAAAATGACAGAGCCATATATCACTGGATTTCCTGGATTCTGATATGTATGTAACACTGGAGAGAACTGTGTGTCTTCTTGGGGGAACCAGTGTGCTTAATATGTGGGGAGAATGGACAACTGTGTAACTGACATCTTTGCATCTGCCTAAATAGACCTCCTCTATGGTAGGAGGCTGCTCGTTCATTTCCCTGGCTGCCCAGACCAGAAGTGATCACACAAAAACTTTATTAATTACAACACTCCTTGGCTTATTAGCTCAGGCTTCTTATTAACTAACTCTTACATCTTAAACTAACCCATTTCTATTTTTTTTTTTTATTTTACCACGAGGCTCGTGGTTTACTGGTAAGGTTCCAGGGCATCTGTCTCCTTCACCAGCTGATGGTGTCTCCCTGACTCTGTCTTCTTTCTCTCAGAATTCAGTTTAGTTTTCCCACCTAATTCTACTCTGTTCTGCCATAGGCCAAAACAGCTTCTTTACTAGCCAATGATAATAGAAACATATTCACAGCATACAGAGGGGAATCCCACATCACTCTTCCGTAAGATCCACAGGAAGAAAGGCGTGATTCAATTTAAACTAATGGGATCGACAAAAATGAGCACCATGACCTTGGAGATTGCAGAGGGAGACATCTGAGTTAGAAAAGGCTAAGCCCCAAGTCTCTATTGTCTAAGAAAGAGTCCCCTACCCATGGAAAGTCTCCTCCTAGTAGAGCCAGGTGTTTTCCTCCAGAGTCACCTGCCATGTTTTTTGAGGCAGTCTCTCACTGGCCTGGAACTTGATGAATATACAAGGTTGACTACCCAGTGAGCCCCAAGGATCTGCCTGTCTCTCCCTTCACAGAGCTGGGGTTATAAGTTCATTCCATTCTAAGGATTGAACTCAGGCCTTCATGTTTGCAAAGCAAGACCTTTACAGATAGAGATATCGCTCCAACATTCCCCACAGTACCTTTTAACACATGTACACATTTTGTAACTGTATAATGTAAGCTGGGTTAATCTCTATTTCTCCAAGACTTTATTCCCCCTCTATCTCTCTATCTCTACCTCTGTGTATGTGTGTGTTCACAATGTGTGAAGTTACATGCTCATGTACCTGTGCAGAGGCCAGAAGTCCATGCTGGTTTAATACTGGGATTAAAGGTATATCATCTTGCTTTTTCTGTGGATGCTGGGGAATCTGAACATGGGTCCTCATCTTTGCATGATAAGCATTTTGCACACTGATCATATCTCCAGGCCTTTGTCTTTTTTTTTTTACATTAAAGCTTTCAAAATCCCCATCTAATGCATTGTTTACCTGTGCAAAAATTCTAAGAATTAATTTAATTAATAAAAATATATAAGCTTCTAACACTCTTCTGAGTTGTTGAAACATATGATAAATTATTGTTATCTATAGTTACTCTACAATAGAACTTCCTTCCCCTATTTAATAAAAACAATCATGAAGGAGATATTTTACCTTTGTCTTATTAACTCTTTGTAACCTCATGTGTATTTAACCTTATAATACATTTTAATCAAAAATAGATACACTTCAAGTGCCTGATGGACACATAGGAGGGAGGCTGCAGGATTTCATGGCACCAGTATAGACTTCTGCTCTTTCTGGGGCCACTGGGACATTTTTACAGGTTATGGTTGCCTAAGGTTTAGACATTTTTTCCAGTGAAATCCCTTACTCTGCAGAGACTGATCATTAGTCACAAACTATTTATGAACCAAAAAGAAATAAAAGTTGTTCTAAGGACTTTAAGTTTCTTCTTAAAAAAAAAAAATCTTCATGCTCTTGGGCACAAGAATGTAACAGCAAAGGTCAGTGAAAGAGTTAGCTCAACTTCTCTGTCTTCACCATCACAACTCAGGCTGCCTACTGCTTCTTGTTCAGCTGGAGGTGAACTGCTCATCATCAGCCTACTAGGGGTACGCTTTTCACTGTACTTTCTTCAAGGAAGTTGTAATGTTAGTAAAGTGTAATTGGATATTCTAGAAACCCCCACCTAACTGCCATCAGATAGACAGTTCCTCTGGGTCTTGGTTTCCTTCACTCTAAGTGGAAATGTGGAACTGATAATGCTGTTGAGAAGCAGCAGCAGGCAGATGCAATGATGGGCCATATGCAGCGCCTGGTAGACATCATAGACATATCCCCATTGTCGTGGCTTGAATGGCGATGGTTCCCATAGGCTCATATATTTCAATGTGTGGTTCAAAGTTGGTGGAACAGTTTGGGATGGATTAAGAGGTGTGGCCTTGTTGGAGGAGGCGTGTCACTGGGGTGGGTTTTGAGATTTCAAAATCCTATGCCATTTCCAGTTAGCTCTCTCAGCTTCAGGCTTATGGGTCAAATGTAAGCTCTCATCTATGGCTCCAACACCGTGACTGTCTGCTTGCCACTGTGATGGTGGTCACGGACTCGAAACCTTGGAAACCCTGAGCCCGAATTAAATGCTTTCTTTTATAAGTTGCCCTGGTCATGGTGCTTTGTCACAGCAATAGAAAAGTAGCTGAGACACAAGTAAAAGTGAAAAAGGATGAGAGAGGTGATTGGTTTGTATTTTCCATTTGTAGGCCATTTGCTGGGAAAAAATGGAAAAGTATTATTTCTTACAGCCAAACTTTGTTTTAAATATATTTGCTTTGAAAAGTCTTTTTAAATTCTTTTGTATGAGTAGGTATAGAATCTTGGCCAAGCCTCAGGTAGAATTATTTTGTACACCTGGATGTGTCTTTAATTCTATTAGGAATGTGAACTTTTCTTAGGATGCCACAGGCAGTAATGTCATGGGCATGATTTAGGAAATGGCTTTTTTTTTTTTTTATTAACTCTGGTATCCTTTTTGTCTTTAGCAATTTTCAATATATTCTCCTGGAACTCTTTATTTTTTTAACTAAAATAAAATTACAGAATCTCCCCCTTCCTTTCCTTCTTTCCAATCCTCATAGACACACCCTCTCAACTTCATGGCCTCCTTTTTCTTTAATTTCTATTGCTATACGCACACGTGCACTCACACAAACACATGCATGAACAAACACAATCTGCTCAGTACATTTTCTGTTGTGTATGTGTGCATGATTTCAGGGCTGACCCGCTGGTATTGGATAACCAATTAGAGGAGTCTTCCAGGAAAAGTCTATTTCTCCCCCTTTCAGCTTTTCTTAGTTGTCTGCAGTTATTTGTCTAGGGGTAGGGCTTCAGGAGAATTTCCCCATATTAGACTGTCTATTGGTGGTATAGTTGTTGAGGTCTTACTTTGGTAGCCGTATGAATGAGACTTCATGGCTAAAGCTTCTCTGAAATTTCTAGCACACATGTTCTCACAGCTGATTTCCTGCTCCTCTGCCTCTCACAACCTCTTAGACCCCTCTCACACAATGTTCCTAAGCTTGAGGTGTAGAAGTTGGGTTGCAGATGTGTCATTTGGAACTGAGCACTGCACAGCCAGCTGTTCTCTGCATCTGAACCAGTTGTAGTTTTCTGTGATGGTCTCTGTCTTTTGCAGACAGAAGTCTCTTTAGTGAAGGAGGAGAGCCACACTGATCTGTAAGTATAAGGATAAGTACTTACAATGTAGTTAGGAATTGCACTGACTTAGAAAAAATAGTAGTAGGCTTACCTGTAATATCAGTAACCTCACTAGCCCCTGGTAGTTGGTTTGATATCCAGTACCAGATATGACTTACCTACTGTTAATCAGGCCTTAAGTACAACTAGACAGCTGTTGGTTAACCCCAAGAGATAAGTACCACTATAGCACCTTTAAGGGTATCTTGTCCCTTGGAACTCTTTAATATGAGAACTGCTGAGCAGGTGGTTCTAGATGAGAAACTTTTAACAGTTTTATTTCACAGGACAGACATATTTGGGGAATCAGTGGAGAATAAATTTATAAATAATTGAAATTAACATTTTAAAGATAAAAAGAGAAAAACTTTGTCAAGAAAATCGAGGAACTCCAAGGTGAAACCTTTATTTTCCTTCCATAACATCACAATAAATTATCGTGTCTCTTCACTTTGAGAAGCTTATGCTTCAGATCCCAGTTTTAGAGTTCGCCAATGTCACTTCAAACACTGGGGGAACTTTGACCCTCTAGATGAAGTAGGAATAAGAGTTACCCAATGTCTAAAACTGATAATATAACCAATCTGCTCAATATATTGACCACCATGCTTACAATGACCTTAAAAGATAAAAAGAAACATAAAATATGATGTCAATCAATTTGACTGTAGATTCATAGGAGGAGAACTATCTACCTGCACATACCGGGTAAGTACTAGTGGAAGAATAATATGTGTAAGTATATAACATATAGCATTTATAACTTGCATGCAGGACAAGTCTTCACAGACCTTGAAAGAATAATATTTACATTTGTATGTAAAAACAACAAACCAGAATAGCTAAAATAAAATAAAGAAGCTTTCAGAGGCATCACCATCCCTGGCTTAAAACTCTACTATAGAGATATAGTAATAAAATTAAAAAATAGCTTGGTATTGGCATAAAAACAGATGTGTGGACCAATGGAATTGAATCAGACTCTGATGTTAATCCATATACCTACGAACACCTGATATTTGACAGAGAAGCCAAAACGGTACAACGGCAAAAGGAAATTTTCTTTAACAAATGGTGCTGGCATAACTGGATGTCAACATTTAGAAGATTGCAAATAGAGCCATATCCATCACCATGTACAAAACTCATGATCAAGTGGATCAAGGACCTCAACATAAATCCAGTTACTCTGAACCTGGTAGAAGAGAAAGTGGAAAGTAGTCTTGAACACATTGGTGCGGGAGACCACTTCCCAAACATAACCCTAGTAGCACAGACACTAAAAGCACCAATTAATAAATGGGACCTCCTGAAACTGAAGATAAAGGATAATGTAAGTAAAACAAAATGACAGCCTACGGGATGGGAAAAGATATTCACCAACCCCACATCTGACAGAGGGCTGATCTCCAAAACATATGAAGAACTCAAGAAACTAGAAATCAAACTACAAAATAATTCAATTAAGAAACAGGGTATAGCATAAAACAGGGAATTCTCAGCAGACAAATCTCAAATGGCCAAAAGACATTTAAGGAATTTCTCAAAATCCTTAATAGGGAAATTCAAATCAAAATGACTCAGAGAAACCATCTTACACCTGTCAGAATGGCTAAGACCAAAATTTCTGAGGACAGCATATTCTGGAGAGGATGTGGAGCAAGGGGAGCCACACTAGTTAACAACAGAGGCTGGACGGTGGTGGTACATACCTCTAATCCCAACACTAGCAAGGAATATAAGGCGGGAAGAGACAGGAACTCTCTCTCTTTCAGTTTGAAGATCTCAAAGAGGAAAGAGCTCTCTAGCGGTGTAGCTGCTGGATTAACGGTGTGTGCCACCGCTGCCTGGCCTGTGTGGCTGCCTAGTCTGGCTGCTTTGCACTGACTTTCAGGCAAGCTTTATTTATTAAAACACAAATAATATACCACTATAGAGAATAATTTGTAAAATAAAAATCTAAACTTAGATGTGCAAAATACTCTTTTGATATCAAAGAATTCAGGACATTTGCTCATGTTCAATATATTTTGCACAGTTTCATTTACCATGCACATATATGTGCACATATAGACACAGTTCCTTAGCTTAGAAGCAATCCTCATGAGCGAGTGTTTCTAAGGTTCTGACCCTAAGAGTTTCCTGCCAGATCTACACAGGCACCCTCCAGGGTGACAAGTCTGCACTTTGTTCACTGAGTGAGGGGACCATAGCACAACAACTCCTCCCATTTCCCTGAAGAGTCATCCCACCAGACTCCTTTCTGTGCCCAAGAGGATTTCAGTCACTGTGGGCAAAGCATCTCAGATCCTGAAACTCACATTACCAAAAGCTGAGTTTTTCAATATCCTTAAGAGATGGTAGCACAGCATTTTTTTTTTTTTTGGTTTTTCGAGACAGGGTTTCTCTGTAGCTTTGGTGCCCGTCCCGGAACTAGCTCTTGTAGACCAGGCTGGCCTCGAACTCCCAGAGATCAGCCTGCCTCTGCCTCCCGAGTGCTGGGATTAAAGGCGTGCGCCACCACCGCCCGGCAGCAACAATTCTTGATTGGAATATTACATATATATATAAAGTCGGACTTATCCTTAGTCTGGTGATGCAAGAGTCTAGAGAAGATGAAACCACAGTCAATTTGTGTCCAGGGTTATCTAATATTCATGGCATGAACTTAATATCTGGTTCCCTCTCATAGGGTGGGCTCTTTCTGTTGAGCCTTCTTGTCAGAAACACCTGAGGAGTTCCCATCACTGGACTCTCATCAGCCTTCTTTCTAAGAAGACTACAGGTAGCCTCAAACTTGGACCTCCTTAACAGCAAAGGAGTTCATCTTCTTTCCATAGTCCAGGTATAATGGACACATAGACATGTCATTGCAGTATGTTATGCTGAGTGAGACACATTTTAATAAATTTAGATATCCTAATCCAATAACCTCCTAGAGAATATATGATGTCTGGTTTGAAGCTTAAAGCATAAATGGATTACATTCTTGTTCTGATTTCAGGGACACCTAAAACTTCCCTGTAGATAAAGAAAAAAATTAAAGAATTATAAGAAATTAAAAGAGTTCCAGAGACACAGGACCCCAGTTTTGGGAAATGAAAGGCATAGAACGGCCTAGGACATTCTCACAAGCCACTCTAGGGTAGCAAACTGTATCAGCTGCAGTGCTGACAGGGCTGCCCTAAGCCCTCAGTTAAACAACTGTACTAACTTGGAGCACAGGGGACCAGTGAATGCTGTGTTGAGAATGATGTTTGCAAGATGCTTAAAGCTTGGTGGTGGTGGTGGGAACTCAGAGTGAAGGGCATAGAAGGGCCACAGCAAATAGTTATTATTCTGTGTCATCTTTAAGTAAATCTCGTCATCTATTTTCTATAGAGCATACAGTTTTGTTTCCAGTCCTAATATTCCTCCAAGATTTGATTTAATCGTTGATTCAATAGTTTGCAATGAACTTGTAGCCTTGGGTGTCTTATTTGAGAAACTCAATAATCTATAGCTTTCTAAATTAAAAGAACTATGTGGCCTCAATGAGACAATTGCTTCTGCTTTTCTGGAGCTTATATTATTCAAAATTTATTTTGAAATTTGGGCAACTGAAAAAAATACCCAGGCGCATTGAGATGTAGGTAATTATTTTTACCAAATAACTATCAACTACTTTCTCATTTTCTCATGGTCAGTTCTTACGCAAATCCATCAAATATGTCACCATCTGGCTGGACTCAACTGAGATTTGTTTCCATCTACATAACTGAGAAGATGGGTGGACTGAGGTGCGGTGTGTGGGCTCGGGAAGCAGACTGGGCATCATCTCTGAAGTTCTGCAGAGACTCCTCAGAAGCAAAGCTCGAAGCACTCAGAGCTGGCCATGAAGGGTCTCTTACCCTGGGTATGTCCCCAAGCTGCTCTTTATTCGGTTTCCAGTAGAATCCTGGCTATCATTTTTGTCATCTTAAAAATCACACAGATAGCCGGGCGGTGGTGGCACACGCCTTTAATCCCAGCACTCGGGAGGCAGAGGCAGGCGGATCTTTGTGAGTTTGAGGCCAGCCTTGTCTACAAGAGCTAGTTCCGGGACAGGCACCAAAGCTACAGAGAAACCCTGTCTCGAAAAACCAAAAAAATAATAGTAAAAAAAAAACCACACAGATGATGCCTGCTTATGGGCACACACATTTACACTCACTCCCAGGACTGGTAGAATGAGCAGAGCCTTGTCTTTCTTTTTTTTTAATTTATCAGATTTTTAAAAAAATATCAATCCAAATTCCTACTCCCTCCCCTCCTCCCATTCCTGCAACACACCCTCCCACCCCACCCCCATCCAATCCTCAGAGAGCCTTGTCTTTCTAAAAGGCATTGTGTTAAAAGCAAATCTGTAAGTGCTTTGGAAACCATATGAGAATTCCTTGAATAATAGGATTCAGAAAAAATTGGAATATGGCCAAAATAATCAAAATAAGACTCTCAGAGAGATATTTGCATGTTCATGTTCATTGCACAATAGCCAAAATATGCAAATAATTGGCATGCCTGCAATGACTTGGCATAAAATGTTGCTCTACAGGCTCAGGTTTGAATGTTTGGTCCCCAGGGGGTAGTTCTATTCAGAGAAGTTTAGGAGGTGGAATATAGCTGGTAGAAGTAGGTGGACCTGGGTTTATCTTGTCTCTGGCCCCTTCCAGTTATTTCCCCTTCTTGCTGTTTTCAGTGAGGTACACAGATCTCTACCACATATTCTTGCTTCCATGATGGCCAAGCTTAGAATGGAAACTGAAAGAAGTATAGCTTAGAATCATATACAGTGCCAAGATTCTCCACATGATGCTTCATGGTTTTGCTTCTGATGAATTGTGTGGTTTCAGAGACCATGTCAAGTGCTCTGTTCATGCTTTACATAATTTGTTTTCCTCAGATAATGTAATGCCCATCCATACAAGAACAATGGTGTAATATGCACTCGTTTATTAATAAACATTAGATTAGTATTCAGTCCTTAAAAAGAAATGAAAGTCTGTCATTGGTGACAACATGAGGGACATTGTATTTAGTGTGATAAACACATGTTTAGTGTGCAGGAACACAAGTACTACACAATCTCACTATTTGAGAAATATAAAAATAATTGATCAAAAGTAAAATGGATACCATCATTTTCCATAGGCGCCATGTTGGAAGCGGAGGAAGATATTGGTCCATGGTTACAAAATTTCCAGTCATGAGATGAGTAAGTTCTGAGGATCTGATGCTCATCTTGGTAAATGGACCTGATGATTTCATGCTGCAGCTTTCATATTGGCTAAGGAGTGAGATCTCAACTTTTCTCACAGTAGAAGGAGTAATTGTGTAAAGTGATAACATGTCAATTTGATTTGGGTAATTGTTTTGCAATGTATACAAATATAAAATTATCACTTAGCGTATTTTAAATGTATATGACATCCTCTTGTCAGATATACGTCAATGAAGTTGAACAAGAATAAGGATGGCAGGGAGATAGAGAACAATAAGGAGAAGGAAGAAAAGATGAGAGAAGAAACAGCAGAGAAGACAAGAGAAGAAGTTACTTCCTGTCAGCTGTCACCAAGCTTGGAACGGATATTAGGAATGGTCTAAACTGACCAAGAGCTAGGAAATGTATAAATATATGGAAAGCATTTTCTCCCACTTTCTTTCTGCGCCACAGCCCCTTGTGCCACGCAAACTAACATCCTTATGGTTCCCGGGAACTAGCTTGTGGATCTGTTTTGGAGGTCATCACTCACTGACATCCTTATAGTCCCCGGGTACTAGCTTGTGGATCTGTTTTGGAGGTCATCACTCACTGACATCCTCACAGTCCCTGGGTACCAGCTTGTGGATCTGTTTTGGAGGTCATCACTCACTGACATCCTCACGGTCCCTGGGTACTAGCTTTTGGATCTGTTTTGGAGGTCATCACTCCATGTCCTTACTTGATTTTTGCTGCTATAATAAAATCCTGGGCCCAAAAGCAACTTAGGGGAAGAAAGAGTTTATATGGCCAATGAATGTAGATAATGGCCGATAAGAGAGAGAAATCAAGGCAGGAACTCAGGGCACAAACCTGAAGGTTGATCCACTTGCTATTCCACAGAGCATTACCTCTGACAGAGGAACTCATTTCACAACCAAGGGGAGGCAGAAGCTGTGAGGAAATGCTGTTAACTGTCTCATAATTATTAGTGAGCATTCTTCTTCAGCCCAGGGCCTGTTGCCACCCATGGTGGACTGGGCCTTTTACATCAATTAACCACCAAGACAATCTCCCACAGACATTCAGAAGGCCAGTCTGATCTAGACACACTCTCAGTAGAGACTCCTTTCTCCGGTGACTCTAGGCTGTCAAGTTGACAGATACAGCTAATGAGGGCAGTCATGGATTTGTTTCTTTGGATGTTGCTTTTGTTTTGAGAAGTTATTTTGATAGATAAGACTTTAAGTCCTTTTGTTTCCTTCATGACTATAATGTGAGGTTTTGGCCATCTCACTGCTGGCTCTCTGTCTCTCTCTCTCTCTCTCTCTCTCTCTCTCTCTCTCTCTCTCTCTCTCTCTCTCTCTTCCAGTAACGCATGTGAACTTCAGATCCTTTCACCCCTTCTTTCTATCTCTTTGTCCCTAACTACACCACTAGAGAGAAGATGCTCTCCCATAATTCCCAGGGGAAGAGTTGTTAATGCTCTTCCAGAGATAAAGTTAAAATTCTAAAGAATATCAAAAGCTGTAATACTGACATCCTCTTTAAACCAACAGCAAAGTTATCAAAATTAACCAATTTAATGGTGAAATAAAGGACCTCAAGTGACCAAAGGATAAAGAGGAATAGTGGGACAAAGTGAAATGGCACTGTGAGCCACACACACCCAAGACTGAAATGTTCTTTTTTTTAATTTTTCTCCAGGTCCAAGCCCACTACCAATAAAACTCTGGTATACTGGGATTTCTTTTCTCATTACTATTTTCAGTTGCTTTCCTTTATGGCACATGCTAGGATTATTATTTCTTTGGAGAGAAAGGTTGATGATAAATATTTTGTTTAAATTATCAAACACATTAACATTAGAGTAGATGGAGCAAGGTATACATGTCTTGAACAACCGCACTTCTAGACTATGAGAACTTAGAACTGACTGATGCTGCTCCCTCTCCTAGAGTCTTCACTAATCTGTATCCCAAGTGTACAGAAGAGCCTTCAATTGACCTGGGTCTTCCTGTATCAATTAGCCATTAAGATAACCCCCAACAGGCATTCTGGCAGGCCAGCCTAATCTGAGGCCAACGTGACCATAGCTGACCCTGGTGATCATAGGTATGATAATAGACTAAGTCTCGGCTGCCATGGCCACTGGGATTTGGGGTTTTGCTGGTTTAGAGATAATGTGGACTCTTACAGACAGTTGATGAAATCTGAAGGGTTTGGTTTTTTTTGGTATGATTACAAATGGAGAGAAACAATTTAAAATGGAAGGGTTGAATATCATCAGTGACAATAGATATTTTTCTCAAGCTTTTGTTAGAAACATTGCATTAGATAAAATGAATGCTATTTGTAATGCTAACATTATAATGTACACAAAGATATAAAGTGCTTTCAAAATTATAAATCACTTTGCAAATATTAGCTAAAAAAATATTTGTTATCTACAGTTGCATCCAAAGTGACATCTTTTCTTATTTTTGAGCTATAATGTATACTTGACTTCCATAAAGAGACATTTAATCACATATTGATGACTTACACTATTAGAGACAGCTTTCATAAGTTATGTATTAAAATATACAAAGAGGGCCAAAATGCTCTAAGGAATTGGAATTGCACATATGTTCAACAGCTCACACTCAGCTTGGAATGTGATGTTTTCTAATGTCTATGCCTACACAGCTGAGACATATAATTTAAATGCTTCTCGGTTATTATCTTGTTGTTTATATTACAGGAGTGATCGCATGCCATTAATACAGAATGGAGAGAACAGAACAGGATCAGTGCTCCATTTGGAACAAGACAAGGTCATCATGGCAAATGTTCGCTGTCCATCCCTTCACGCCTTTGGGCACTAGGATGGGCAAAAGCACACAAATGCTCTAATTACTGTATCCATGCCAAACCTGTTACAATAGATAGAGAGACTTCCCATGTGAATAGGTTTAATAATTCTTTTATCATCTTGGAATGTACTATTATTAAGGCTTCCCAGTCTGCATGCCTGCAAATTGACAAATCAAGAGTTCATTTTTTCAAGTGGAAAATCTCAATCGTAAAGATTCTATTTTTAATGCCTTAAAAAGTACTCACAGGCAGATCATATAAAGCTGTCAGTGAACCACTTAGTCGTGAAGGCTCACCCTCTATTCCATCCTTTATCCTGGTCATGGCTTCCTCCCCTCTTCTGTGATCCTTGCTGGGGACTTTTATTTTTCACTGTTCCATGGCATCGTGTGCAGTGAGGTTAACACTCCAGATAACCGTCCACATGGATACAGTGAATACACTTTTACAGATAACTCTAGGCCAGAATTCCTGTCTACAATGAGGATACAGAAGAAGTTTGCATACATACTTTATCCTTTACCTGGGCTGGACCCATGATTCCTGGAAATACTTAGTTTAACTCTACTATCCTTCATTCCTCAGAGAATTTGAAAGGCTGTCTTTCTCTTTGGAGTCCAGGAAAGCATTTTGCCATTGTTTATGAAAAGCAGCAATTCTTGTTTCAATAGATGAGCCTTCATTCTTAGAGAAAGATGTAGCAACGATTTAGTATTTGAACTCATAATTCTTTTAAAGCCTTATAAAAGTAGCCTTCCTCTAGGAAAATGATCTGTATCTCGGCTTGTCTAAGATGAAGAATTTGGACAATGAAAATCTCTGCGATAAGAAAAGGAAGATTCCAAAGAGAATCAGGGATGGGCAACTGTTGTGTGGTTGTCAGGGATCCCGGATCACCCAAGCTGTGCTAATTCAGATTGCTTTCCCGTCAGCGTAGCTGGGAAAGGCTGTGGAGATGGTCCTGCCCACACAGTAAAACACTGTCCCATGGCCAGACTGTCCAGGTCAGGAGTCAAGAACTTAGCTGTACGGCCTTTAACTGTGTCCTGAGCAGATGAAGTAGACAATGCTGGTGCTAAAGATCGCTGGCATGAGATTCAGTTGCTTTTCAAAGACATAAATCGGATATGACTCCCTCATCTGGATAGCATACTCTGTACTCTGTCATTCTATGAGGTTTAGCTTTTCAACATCATTTCATGGCGAATTCTCCTTAAGCTCTTTCGTGGAGACAGTAACTACGGGAGGATGCTCTGTCCGCTCTTTCAAGGAATAAGTGTTTTCAGGGCTGAACTATTGGACCCTTATCAGCACTAGGGAGGATTTATGAGTTGTTGTTATTGCCTCTTCCCTCTCACACACATGTGATCACATGAGAAGTGAAGTAAGTTCTTCTCAGGGTGGGACAAGAGGCTCCTAAGGACTTGTTTCCTTATGACTTGCTCTTCTGTTTATTTTTTGCAGTTCCAGAGTCAGCTCACAGGACTCTGGGGACCTTGAGATCGAAGCACAAGGTTTTGATGTCCTAGGAATCAAGTCAAATACAAGTGAGTAATCTCAGCTCTGAACAGCTCAGAGGGCACAGGTCAGGCCTGGAAGTTATTATATGGAAAAAAAAACCAGACCCAAAAAATGAAGAAGAAAGTATTGGAAACTTGTAAAATGTCAAAAAATAAAAACAATACACATACATGCACACCAAGTCGTTCCTTCCATCCACGTTACATTTCCCCCACATAGTCTCTTTTTTGCATTCTAACTCTGAGGGTCTTTCTCTTCCCATGGCCTGATTTGTTTGCTGCAGCAACCACAGGGACAGTTGAGTCATTACCTGTAATCCATCAGGATTACAAACCCTACTGATGCTTTGATCTACATTTACTAGATTCCAAGCCAGTGAATTAGACCCACTGATACTATTCAAAACATCAATGAAGTGATGGGCACTGTCAGCTAATAGCTATCAAACGCAACCATTTGTCAGCTCTCTGTATATACAAATAACCATCTAGAGAGAGGCTTTTTCAGTGGGAACAGACAAGAGATGTTGGTTAAGCTGTGTGAAGAAAGTCAGTAAAAGCTGAATAAGAATAAAGAGATGTTTCCCTATTAGGACATTCAGGGGGAAAGGGAAATTCCCCAAATAAGAAAAAAAATGGGACAAAGCCAGTCAAATTCAGAGAGAACCCTGCAAAGACTGGCTGATCTGAGCTGATGCTGGAGCTGAGACTAAACGAGAGTGCCAAGCTCTCCTCAAACAGCAGTTAGTGCCTGAGCCCCAGCGTTGGGTTATTAGGTCAAAGCCGTAGCCTTCCTAGGTGGGCTTTATTCCCGAAGACTCACTGATGGCCAGTGAAGCAATAACTTCTGAATCCAACTGGCCAAAGCCAGTCATGCTATTAGACTTCTGGGTATTTTATGATGGGGAAAGATTAGATGCTAGATTGCTAGTCATTCTCTCATACTTTTATATGTGACATCGAAGCAGCATTCACAAGACTATAAAGAATACTTGTAGGCATTTATGGAGTACAGAGCAATTTATATGAAGTGTACTGATCAAATCGGGCTAGTATGCTTTTCTGACTCCTCAAACATGAATAATTTATATACACTAGGGACTTGCAGTCTCTCCTTTATCTGCTGAATCAGAACACAGAATGTTGTGGACCACAGTTGCTCTCCAGGCTATAGACCACCACAGCTAATCCCTCTGATCTGTTTTTGTTTTCCTTATCGAACCCCTCTCTGTTCTTTCTCTCCAACAGTCTTCCTGGTCTCTAGTGACCACTCGTCCTTGCTCTTCTTCTAAGAGGCAGTTTTTGTTTGTTTTGCTTCTTTGTTTCCTCACATTGGTTAAATCGTGTGTGTTTTACTTGGGGTTACTTGCTGTGATGAAAAAAATTGGGGGAGGAAAAGATTCATTTTGCTTACACTACTATATCACCATTCACCATTGAAAGAAGTCAGGGCAGGAACTCAGACAAGGCAGGAACCTGGAGGCAGGAACGGAATCAGAGGCCATGGAGGAGTGATGCTTACTGGCTTGTTCTCATGACTTACTTGCTCAGCCTACTTTCTTATAGAACCCAGGACCACCAGCCATAGATGGCACCGCCTACAATGGACTGTGTATTCCCACATAAATCACCAAAAAAACACTAATTAATAAAATGCCCTAAAGGCTTGCCTATAGCCCAATCGTAAGAAAGCATTTTGTTTTTTTTTTCTTAGACAGGGTTTCTCTGCAGCTTTGGAGCCTGTCTCGGAATTAGCTCTTGTAGACCAGACTGGCCTCAAACTCACAGAGATCCACCTGCCTCTGCCTCCTGAGTACTGGGTTTAAAGTTGTGCACCATGAGGTTCCCTCCTCTCAGATGACTTTGGCTTGCATCAAGTTGACATAGCCAGCACAGTGTGGTATTTCTCCTTCTGTGCCTAGCTTATTCAACTTAACGAAATCTCTTCCAATGCTGTCCACTTAGGTAGACTGCAACCGGCTTTTTGTTTGTTGTTTGTTTAAAAGACCACACCACACTAGATTAGATAATCTGCAGGTTCAATGCAATACATATCATAATGTCAATGTCATTCTCCACAAACATAAAAGAACCATAAAATTCATATGAAATAACAAAATATTCAAAATAACTAAAGCAGTCTTGAGTGAAAGATACCAAGTTGGAGGCATTCTGGCAATTACACCGTAATGTTAAATATTCCTCTTTGGAATCTTAGTGTAGCTGAAATTCGATGATTCTACTCTAAGACAACCAAAGACAAAACCACAGCAGAAAGACATCTCATGAGTGAAATTATCATATTCTTTTCTCAATGTTTATAAAAGTAATAAGTTTTAAAACATGCCAAGTAAAATCATAGCTGAACACCAAATATAAGTAATCAAAATTCAAATTAAAGTACATTTCTCTGAATCACTCTATTGTAGTGGATAAGGTTTTGATTCGTGTCTTAGGTAGGTTTCTATTGCTATGATAAACACCATGGCTAAAAGCATCTTAGAGAGGGAAGAGTTTATTTCATCCTACAGCTCATAATCCATCATTCAGGGACAACAAGGCAGAAACCTGGAAGTAAAAACTGAAGCAAAGACCATAGAGGAGTGCTGCTTACTGGCTTGCTCCCCAGGGCTTGCTCAGGCTGCTTTCTTATAGAACCCAGGACCACTAGTCCAGGGATGACAGCTCCTGGAATGATCTGGGCCCTACCACTGCAATCATCAATAAAGAAAACGTGTCAAAGCCTTGCCCATAGGCCAGTATCATGGGGGCATAGTCTCAACTGAAGCTCCATCTTCCCCAATAAATCTAGCATGTATCAAGTCAACAAAAAATTATCATCACAACCCACTTGCTGATATTATATCATAATGAGAAAAGACCCAGTCTATACACATAATCAGTGAAGTACTAGCTGGTAGCAGCTAACAGGAGCTGAAGTGTGTGTGTGTGTGTGTGTGTGTGTGTGTGTGTGTGTGTGTGTGCGCACGCGCTGATCTTACACTGAAAGCCTGAAATTAGTGAGAACACAGGCTATATCATGATCTCCAGATAGGTTTAAAATACTTTAAATCAAAACTGTACTTAATATGCCTAGCTGTTAAGTACTGTAGGTAGTCTAACCTACCTTCCAGGGGTTCAGGACACTTACATTTACCTTCAGTTGTGTAAACCATCACACACAAAGCCTATTTTACAATAAACTCTCAACTACATCTTGTACTTTATTGAATGCTGTACTGAAAACAAAAATCAGAGGTTACATAGGCACAGTTTCATACCATTATACTTCAGGATTTTGTTTATTTATTTATACCAAGGAAATTACACTACTTCATAAATCAGGTTGTTCCAACTTTCCACCCTCTGACTTCAACCACTTGTTAAACTTTATCTTAACTTGGACATGGGATTTTTCTTTTAGGAATATTAAGTAGAATTTTTAGAAATGAATCACATTTACCCATCATAAGCTATTTTATCACTGTGTAGGTTCAATAAGAAACCGTGTGCTGTCAACAATATTCCAGTTCAGAATAGGCATGGAGCTAAGCCACATTCTCTTACAATACCGGGCAGATTCATTTACTGGCAAGTGGCTGCCCCTTTAGATTGCTCAGCCAGGAAGACAAGGCTATGCTTAAACTCAATTTTTCATGGATCTGAGGACTCTAAGCTGACATTGATCAGAACTCGCCTTTAGATACCTGGCACCTCAGGCAGGCTGCCACAGGCAAAATGCTTATTCCGTCCATGGAAAGCTGCCCCATGCTTACAGAGCAATCAAGAGAGTTCCCGAACGGTCTCCTTTGTGGAACCCAGTTCCTCAGTGTAGTTAACCCCTCCAAAATTGTTAGCAGAAGTTTTTTCTCTACTGAGAGGGCAAGTGGACATCATTACATATGATAGCTCTCAATAAGCAAAAGAGAAGAGTTCAGAGCTCTTTGGCAGTGACAGAAGAAATGCATTCCTCTAATCGCCTGTGTTGTATTATAAGTTGGCACGAGAGAGACGTGTTTCTGTTTCCTCAAAATAATAACAAAGAATCTTCTTTGACATAAAGAGCAAGATAATCTAGGTATTTGGTGTTATTAAGATAGCCTTATTTTCCACAAACAACAAACCCTCCCCATAAACACATACACCGCAAATTCACATGTGAAATTAAAGCATAAAAATGATTTGAATGTGAATGATAACATCTGTTCTTATATGTGTGAAAGTTTAATTTCCAAAGGGGAAATAAAAAGAAAAGCATGCAAACAAAATGTCTAAGTTTCTGGAGCACGGCCATGAAATATTATTGAGATTAGATATGGGTGAAGCCATGGTCATGCTGGTGATGAGAAACTGCCTGTCTAACCAGATGTGATCATAACATCTCCATGGTAACAACCAGGCAGACACCCAGTGCTATTTTCCTGTCCACAGTTACAGAATGAGGATTTCAATGGCATACTGATTTTAACTTTGTGTGTATATGTGCTTAGGTGTGGACGTTCTGTATATAAGTTCATCTTACAGGCCAGAACTCGACTATCAAAGATTCTGTAAGAAAAGAAAAGTACAGATCGTGATGATGCAGTAGGCCTCAACAAAATACTAACATACTCAATTTAATACGACAGGGGGTAAAATCAGCTGCAAGACTAAGTGGTGTTTATCCCTGGTGTGAAAGGTTTATTCAGCAAACGCCAGGTAGGTAAAAGCATCTAAACTCACTGGATGAAGGGGAAAACTCACAGGAGCAACCTCACACATAGAGAACTATTACATGAAATCTGACATCCTTTCATGATGACAATCTCGTCCTGTGACTTGTTTCATGCAGAGCAATGAGTGGAGAAGAACAACTGACTCGATGACAACCAGGAAACAGAGAGTGAAGGAGGAGCCATGATCAAAGCATACGTTACTGCTAACACATCCGTGGGGACTTCTCCAAGTAGGCTTGTGTCTTCCATTTGCTTCCAATAAGAGTCTTCTAATGTGAATCAACTGGCTATTAATCTATTTATTAATTTAGAACCCCCAGGTACCAATTCATGTATCAGATGAGAGTCCTCAAGAACAAATTTCTTAGCAGTGATTGGATCCCCCAACAGATGAGCTGGTCTGGGGGTGGAGGTGGAGTAGATCATATCCAAACCACGACAACTGGCTACTTAACATTTGTATTCAGTTTAGCAATGAAAGCCTTAAGCTGAACAAGTAAGCAAGAAAAAAGAAAGAAAGCCATCAAAACAGGAGAGAGTGAGTTGCCTTACTAGCAGATGACCTGAGTATAATCACTCGTAGAAATTTCTACTCTTCAGCAAAACTTGGTATAACTATAAACATGCTTGATAAAAATTCAGAATCATGTAAATACTCATGAAAGAAATTGATGATGATACAAATAAGTGGAAGGGTTAGCCCATGTCCATGGATTTGAAAAGCAAGGCTGTTCAAAGGTCCATGCCACTCAGGATAATCTCCAGATGTTCTGCAATCTGGATGGTAGTTTGAGAGCTGCTTACTCAAGGGTTCAGATCACCATGTACTTACAATTGCAGCTTTAAAGCCCACCCAAGAGATTTTCTAGTCATGGAATCCTAAGGAAGTACTTGTTTCTTCACTTTCTTTTCTTTCCCAGTACAATGGGAAGGCAGGTTGACCTACTATATATACCCAGAGGGACACTGGCATGCTTTTAGTAGTTACCTTTATGTTGATGTCACCTGAGGTACCATGACTGTGGGAGGAAGCTTTCAAAGACGTCTTCTAAACAGGCCAAGATTTTTCTTTCTCCTGCAGGTTAACAGACTGTAAAAGAAAAAAAAAAAGAGGTTGTCCTGAAAATTTATTCATGATATCCAATGACCTACTTACCTCTCTGGTTTTGCATTCATTGAGTTTTTGGTGTCTGAGTATTTCATATGTGTTGCTACCCCATTGACTAATTTAAAAGAATAAACATGTGTGTGTGATATATGCTATATGTATTGTGCATGTTAATATATCCATCACATTTATTTCCAGAGACAGGCCAGGCAAAGTATTTGGTCAGTTTGCTATATACAGACATCATTAACTAACTTCTAATTTTTTAAGTCTGCACTTTCCATCTATTTAACATAAATTTTGCTTCCAGGGAGTTCTTTTCACAAAAATTTGTTTTTCCCTTATTCCTTTAAGCCTCACCTCCCATATTTTCAAATATTTATGATACTCTATGTTGAGTTCTTCTTGGCCTTTACATGTGAATGAAGTTAATTTTTGGTGGACCATTTGTTCCAGGTTTCTGCACAGACATGTGGCAGTGGCTCTAGCCCAGACAAAAATAGTCCCTCTTATCAATCATGATATGTCTTAAAATGAGCATTTTCAGTCTCCAGTGTGAGTGGGGACCTTCCCTTGCTGTCACAGTGGCAACTGCTTCCTGGAAATACACACTGATTTGAAAGTCTTTGTTAGTCACATCACCATATACGTCCATATTTCCTACTAAAGAGAATCGAGGAGGGCCCTGCTTCAGCCTCTTGCCCCCATTCCCCCCATGGGAGCCGAGGCGCCTGCTTCCTCCGGATGTGCCCCACTGTAGAATTGTACTTTGCCAGTTTTTTTTTTTCCCGACATTCACAGCGAGATGTATTCTCCATATCCTTCCACCTCTCTGTCTCTTATTACAACTTCTAGGCCCCCTTTCTTTTTGTTTTGTAGTTCTGAAACTTGTTCTCATCAAAAATAGGGTAATCACACCTGAGTTTTGTTTCCTATTACATTTATGGGATTTTAGGAGCAGAGGATACTATCCATTGCTGCCCTGATCTTTTAAGGCCCCTGGATTTATCATACTGTGCCGTGGGAAGGCATAACTCATTCTTCTCATCCAAATTTCCTCCTGATCAGTATAAATTAAGGAGAAGGTGTCATTTAAAACTCTAAATTATTCCAAACTCTCTGGCTGCATCACTTCAGATCGATCACACAAGGACAGACATATTTATAGGACTATTTTTACTTTCGCTGCTATCATGACATCAATTATGGAAGTATGTCTACACAAATAGAAAAAACCAACATTGTAATTTTATTTTTTAAAGATTTTGAAAGCAGGTGGTCAACAATATTAGCAATCATCTTCTGGCAGTGAGAGGACAACAGAGAAAGAATTATAAATTTCAGATCCTCAGGAATCCTCAGAAGACTATAGCAAACCAGTGTAGATTCATGGCATTTACTTCTCGAATGTTTATTCCAGTTGCATGGCCATTCTTGACATGTGACTGACACATTGTGGGTCATTCTGTCACCTAAATCATGCAGATCCTGCCTCGTTTGCCCATGTTGCCAGCTATTAATTATTTGCAGTAGCTCGATTTTCCGCTAATAATTTCAAAATCGCTTTGGCAAAACTTGGAAGCAAGTAATGAGAAACAGAGACAGACATTCCTCAAACTACACAGCAATGCATTTGGAAGTTAGTTTGGGTTATGGAAGATAAAAGCCTCAAGGAAAAAATAGCCCTTTTATTGTGGAAAATATCTTTGAAATGTTGGTGACACCGAGTTCTTCGTCAAGAAAATTAATCATGGTCCTAATGGAGCGAAGACACAAGGGAATTTTCAATGAAATGTTTTCTTTCTTCTTCCCTGATGCAATATTCGAAATGGGAGCACAGGGCATGTTTTTAAGCAAAGCACTTGTCAGCACATGTGATTCTCTTCACTAAATCACCTGGAATCAAATAAATAAAAGGCCAGAGACACAAAGTTAAAAGACATGAATTTAATGCCTATTTTCCATTGAACTGGGATTCTTGTGTGTGAATAATGTCTTTGAAATGTTTTTAAACTTTCATTCGAAGAACTCTAATGAGAATGAAAGGCTGCTTAGGAAGAATTAAAATATGATCATACTTTATGATCTAATTACTTCGTCACCAGCCACTTAAAATGCCCAAACTCATTGAGGAATCAAAACAAGGAATTAAGAGATCTTTTGTTCCATACTTTGGGCTCCTTTCAAACAACCATTCTTATTTCCAGAAAAAAGAATGGTAAGAAGTTTGGTTAAATTTGCAGGGACTCCAGGTTGAAATTTGGAGCAAAGCCACTTTTGTCTCTGCCCAGAGTCTACCTCTTTCTCACAGTACCTGTCTATTTTCCTTGAGCTCTCTGCTCTTTAACGTAGAAGCATGGGGAAATTATTCTGGTTACCATCAATGAAAAATGTACTGGCTATGTGATGGGTATCAGTCAAGCAGAGCCTAAATGGTGAAACCAGCAATGATTTCAATTCATGATAAAATGATGGCTAGCCTTATGAATCTGCACTGAATTCGAGTGTATGAACATTGTACATTCTAGGTTCCCCATAGTCTTTGGGGCTGGAAGATCTGTTAGTCTCTAAGGGACTGAGTTCCAGAATTAGATATTCTGGTTCAGGGATTTGCTGTAAGGATAAAAATCATTCGACAAGATTGAAACTAGCCTTGGGTACAGAGGAAACACAAGAAAAAAAAGCTTCAGGGCACATTTGTAAGAAGTTGAGCAAAATCCCCACTAGTCATTTAACTGATGTCTAATATAATAAAACTCACGAGGGTGCTGCTCCAGAATGTTGTGTAAAAATAGCATAAATAGATTTCTTTTCTCTCCTAGGAATGTTTCCATGGCTGTCTCTGATGTTCATCAATGCATGGCAGAAAGTTTCGTTGTAGGAAATGAGGTAGGTGAATACTCAAACGGCAACATTCAATGTGACCATGCTTAGCCACCAAGTCGCATAATTCTTCAAATGTGACCATAATCACCAAATCCCATAATTTAAATTAAAAAAAAATTCCCTTAGTCTTTCAGGTCAGTTTTCTTTTCTTTATGCCAGGAATGCATCTCTCTTGGAAAACAGGGGGAAAATAGGAGTTGCTCACCCCAAGGCTGACATCCTGCACATAACTGTTTCTCCCTTCCTTTTCTCTCTTGTACCACGTTCCTGTTTTCCTCTTTCTCATTAACTGCACTAATTCATTCACAGATGTTTAGTAAATAAAGGGCATCCCAGGTGCTTGGGATTCACCAGTGGTTAAAACAAACACCTTTAGCTTTAAGAAGGCTGTGCATGGGCTGTGTGGTATCTGGTAGTGCTGATTCACTTCAGGGAGTCCTATGCTGTTGGTTGCTTTTTACTCTGTTGACTCTTTGCTCTTTGAGGGGCCAACAACCAAAGCCCAGATAAACACACAGAAGCTTATTCTTTCCTATAAATGCCTGGCCTTAGCTTGGCTCATTTCTAGCCAGCTTTTCTTAAATTAACCCATCTACCTTGTACCTCTGAGTTTTTATCTTATTCTATTTCTTTATACCTTTTCTTTCCTTCTTACTTCGTGGCTTACTTCCACGCAGCTGGGTAGCTAGCCCCTTCTTTTCTCGCTCTTCATTCTCTTATTCTTTGATCCTCTCCTATTTATTGTCTCTTCCTGACAGTCCCACCTCTTCTTTCTCATGCCTTCCTATTGGCTGTTCAGCTCTTTATTAGATCAATCAGGAGTTTTAGCCAGGCAATGTAACACAAGTTCACAGAGTTAAACAAATGCAACATAAAAGAATGCAACTCATCTTTGTATTATTAAGCAAATGCTCCACAGCAGAAGCAAATGTAACACACCTTAAAACAGCATTCTACAACACTCCTAGAAACACTGATTCTGTTTACCTGGTTACACGCTGCATTGAAATCGCATAGAACCTGCATTTTCTTCTCTGCTTAGAGGTGAATGGTATACATGACAGAAGAGGACAGCTAGTCATCTGCACTCTTGAACATAGGGATCTTAGTTCCAAGGGAAAACAGCATAAACAAACCCAAGCCTACTCTAACCTACATGCACTTTCTGTTTCTAGATCCAAGGTAAAGTCAAGGGATATTACAATGACCTCGACTGACATTAAGATGAAAAGATAGGATGCCAAAATAAAAGGATCCAGGGATACAATCTTATTCTATGGCCCCGAGTGTGCCTAAATAAGCTCAATGGGTCTCGGTTTTCTCAATATTTAAGTGACTTTACTACCCTATATTTAGTGAATTGTATCATTTCATTCATTCAGGTATTTATTGAGCACTTACTCTGTACTGAGCACTATTCTAAAAGTTGAAGACAGCGCACTGAAAAAAAGAAAACAACTATAGTCTTGTGAAGCTTTCTTGAAAAAAATATAATGCTCTTGTAGAACTCATTAGGCTCCCTTGTAGCAAAGACTGAAACAAAAGTGACTTCGAAGTTTTGTCAAAGTAGCGTCAAATAGTGTGCACTTGCTGTATGCCTCCAAGGGACTCCCTTTTGATTTCTGTGGAGACCAGTTTCAATTAGTAATGCTCTATATAATCCATGGAGAAAACCCTCCAGCGACTCTCATGGCAGATGTTATATGGGTGCTCGTAGGGAAAAGAAAGGACCAATGAGTTAGCAGTGGTTCCTGTAACTCAGTGATGCTCAGTGATGCTAATAATCTGAAAGAAGAACAAGATGGGGAGGAAGGCTTTCTTGGGGAGAATATTATTGGGAGGAAGGCTTTCTTGGGAGAGGGCATTAGGGTGGAATGAAAGTCATCCTATAAGAGCAAGAAAGAGGTAGTCCTGCACCTGGGCTACCAATCATCGTCTCCCCCAGGCCCTTTGCTTGCTGTCTGACTTCTCCAGGGTCTTGAGGTTTGCCCCTACTTTCCAAGCAGCATGTGCCACTGAACACGTATGAGAGTCAGAGAACAAAATTAGATTCTGACCTCGCCTTCTACCTTGAATGAGATGGGATCAGTTCGTTGCTTTCTGCTGTGTGTCTCAGGCCAGCCTGCCCACAAGCTTCCAGAGACTGTCCCGCGTGCACCTCCAATACCTCCAGTCTCCCCACAAGGATACTGTGATTGCAGATATTTGTGCTAAGCGTTTGACTTTTCCATAGATTTTCAGGATGCAAACTCGAGTGTTCATGCTGACACAGCAGGAACGTTTTGTCCCTGGAGCCATCTCTTCAGCCCACGATCAGAATTGTTCTAGAATCCTCTCTAGTTTCAAAGTCCCTGCTCATGAACTGTCATTTCCTTTTAATGGTGAAAGCTCTCACTGTGCATCATGTTGAGGGCAAATAGAGGTGTAGAAAAAGGTGTTGCAACTTTTCTCTAGATGCTGAGGATTTTTGTAGGGATTTATATATACTCCGAGTAATCAATGATTTGTCACTATGTTATTGTCAGTTCTCTGAGTTAAAAACTGCTTTTTTTTTGGACTCTCTAAGAGTGAGCAGACAGTAGATAAATATGTTCCCTTTCCCTTTTAACTTTAGAATTCTATGTATCTTGTTATTAGGAGAATATTAACATATATTCATTTATGCACTGAATATATGGTCATAAATTTATTGTTCAAAGTCCCAAAAGGCAATTGTTTACAACAGAAGGCTGTTTTCCCAATGCCTGGGGTCTAACTAGTCCTGCTTCCTAATGGCAGCAGGTAGATTGTTTCACCCCTAATTCTAAATCTGAGCATGCCCGGCAAAACTATGAGCAGAATACTTATCTTTCTGTACCATGGTCTTCTTGCTTGGAGGACAGGGATAGCCAAAATTCCCTTCATGCAGTTCTTAGGAAGGCTGAAGCAAACCAAGGCATGCAAAATATGTAGACGTGTGTCTCTCGCAAAACAAGTACCAACAAACTTTTGTTGTTACTGGCTTCATATGCCCTCCCAGATACTGTATCTGCCAGTGTGATGGCTGTGGAGACAAAGATCCCTGCAGACTAGTCAATCTCCATCCTCAGGGCCCACTTCTCCTGTAACACAATCTTAAACTTCAATAAAATTAAGTCTGAGTATATTTTCCCTTGGCCTTTCTGATGAAATCCTTTTCTTGATTTTCTGTCCCTTTTCTCTCATTTCCAATTATTGTAATAGAGACTGGAGGGTAGCACCAGTCTGGGGTCAGAATGTGCTCAAGGGGCATCACTGAGACCGGGCCATGATGCTCGAGTGACAATACAGGTTCTTGTCTTGTGAAACTGGAGTGAATTCTGGGTGGTAGGGAGCTGGCAGCAAGATGGATTTGCAATGGTGAGAGTGTTGATTTCACCTACTTTTAATGCGCATTGAGAATGGGTGTTTGCTAATGGGAAATGTCATCATTTCCTTGCCTAGTGACACTCTTGCCTGTGGTACCACCATTTGCAAAACAAGACAAAACAGCTGGACATGCATAAAATTGAGTTGCCAGCCAAGACTGTAAGGGAAGAGCCCATCTTAATTTTGACTGTATCTTTATACAGAGGACAATTGATGCTAAAATGGGTCAAGGAAGTGCTGTAGGAAATGTAGACACTAGCTGTGAATCAGATGTCCTCTATACAGCTTCCTGTAAGTGGAAAGACCTCTGAGCAGAGTGGCAGAGGGAACACAGATTGCAACTGCCAGCAGAGAGCACCACAAGCATGAGAACAGCAGGACACACTGCCACCTTCAGGAGCAGGAATGGGTGATGATGATGGGACTAGCAAGGTGCCTTGGTTCTCTCATGCCCAGTCTTCATCTTAGGAAGGGTAACACAAGGAAAGTTCAAAACCGCTTTTTGTCTCAGTGCTGAAGCCATGGGACTTCCTCAGAGATGGTGAACAAGAGTAATTGGATATGTGGCTTTAGATCATATTTCGGAGGGACTGTGACCATGATATCCACATCCCCTTGTCAGGGACCTAGAAGCAACAGACCATCCCCAGACTCTGACACCCATCTTCTCAATCCTCCAGCGAGCCTCTGTCATCCCCAACGCTGCTTCATTGAGCTTCTGCAGCTCTGCACGTCACCATCTGGAAGTCCCCTAGGAAGGACAGAGTCACCTTCAGGAACTGCTGCTTTGCTGGCTCTGGCACAGAGCTCTCTTGGCGTGGAATGCGGACGCTGTGTCGCTTCCCTGTCTGTTGCAACGGCACTAAACAAACGGGCTCTCCGAATCTTTGGAATCGAAGCTACACAGTTTCACTCTGCCCCATTGTGTTGTCAGTTGGCTCTCAGCATTCCCTTGTCCCCACAAAAACCTCAACACGAATCCTTTGCACAGATGGTGTACAATGGGAGCTTTCATGACTGTGTTGGCACCTGTAACCCTGGGTGAACAGTGTCGTGGAGCAGGACAAGGCTTTCGGGGGGGGGGGGGAGGCTGAGAACCCCACCCCAGGCAGCAGGTGAGCAGAGGCAGATAGCCAGGGTAAAGGCGGGCTGTTAATTGAAGGACTGTCTTTGCTGCTGCCTGGGTGCTCTAAGTCTCAACTGCAATCTCATTGTTTGAAACACAGAAGGCAATTCATACCCAGCATTTAACTTTAATATACTCACTGACTCAAAGGGGAAAACTGACCACAAAGAAATGTATGGCCAGGTTCTCAGTAACCAGCCACAGAATTTATTCTGAAGAAGGAGGAGGAGGAGGAGGAGGAGGAGGAGGAGGAGGAGGAGGAGGAGGAGGAGGAGGAGGAGGAGGAGGAGGAGGAGGAGAAGAAGAAGAAGAAGAAGAAGAAGAAGAAGAAGAAGAAGAAGAAGAAGAAGAAGAAGAAGAAGAAGAAGTAGTAGTAGTAGTAGTAGTAGTAGTAGTAGTAGTAGTCAGGCTCTGAGGTCTTCCCTCTGTCCTTATCTCTACCTAGACAAAGAATCAGTACCAATGTGGCACTGATTACATGTCATTTTTTCTCTGTCTTTCATTTGTGGCACAAGGGCTAAGACAGCAGATACCACTTGTAAAGATTAAAGAATAAGCTATATCTGAACTAACTAGAGTCATGCCTGGCTCACATTAGGCCCTCAGCGGATGTTAGCTACTGTCATCACCATCAGAAAGATCATCCATCAGAATCATGATGGATTTCTCCTCAATAGGAAGGACATGGAGTTGAGTTCATAAAATGATAGGTATCAAGGAGGCTAAGCAGTATGCACAGCAATGCATGTGCTGCAGGAACAGTCTGACTGTTTCTCTGGCCCTGCAACTGCTGCCACTATTAATGTAATCAGCATTGGTATCTCAGGGTGACAATGCCACTTGTTTCTAATATGGGTTCAATCAATTACCAAATGTTGGATGAGGCCGCTTGTTTCATTCCCGGTTGCTCAGCCCCAAAATAATCACATAGAAACCATATTATTTAAATCACTGCTTGGCCCATTAGCTCTGGCTTCTTATTTGCTAAGTCTTACATCTTAATTTAACCCATCTCCGTTAATCTGTGGCAGTGGCTTACCAGCAAAGCTCCAGCAGAGCTACATGGCTTTTCTCTGACTCCACCCTCCATCTCCCAGCATTCACTTTAGTTTCCCCACCTATCTCTTCTATGCCCTGCTCTGCTATAGGCTCAAAGCAGTTTCTTTATTCATTAACCAATAAAAGCAACACATAGACAGAAGGACCTACCGCACCAGCCAAAGACAAATTTATCTGAGAATTCCATATGGGTTTGTGCCTATGTTTTCCTGTGCTCTGTCACCTGTCAAAGTTCATACAAAAGTGTATTGCTCCATCACAGGGCAATACTACCCAAAAGCTTTAAACCTAACAAATCTTATATAAAATGGTAGTACTATAAAAGAAAGAGATTAGATACTTTCTCATTGCTGTAACCCTATAGTGGTATTTTGTTTGTATTTTACAAAATAAAGCTTGCCTGAACATCAGAATGCAGAGCTAAGTTACTAGAGGGCAGGGAGTGGTGGTACACACCTTTAATTCCAGGAATGGGGAGTCAGAGGCAGATGGATCTCTGTTAGTTCAAGGCCACCCTGTCTAAAAGGGAAACAGAGCTCACACAAAGGTGATCCCAGCACTTGGGAACACACGCCTTTAATCCCAGCACTAGGGAGGTGGAGACAGGAGTGATATGGCTGCACCAAGAGAGGAATATAAGGCAAGATGAGGCAGGAGCTCAGTGCAGTCTGAGGTTTGGTGGGTGGAGTCTGAGGAGGCAGTCTGAGGACAGGACCCTCCCTTTCCTCTGAGCATTGGTAGAGGTGAAAGGTCTCTCTAGTGGTTGGCTGTACTGCTTCTCTGATCTTCAGCATTAACCTCTTTATCTGACTCTGGGTTTTTATTATTAAGACCAACTAGAATTCATGCCACAGTAACCCAATACCTGACCAAAAAAAACTATAAAAGAAAGAATTATTTGGGGCCTATGATTTGAGAGTTCAGTTTGTTGTAGGGAGGAAGGCGCAGTGACAGGAGGGTGAGGCTTCTTGCCTACTTCTCCATGGACCAGGATGAAGAGAGAGATGACAGAAAGCAGAGCTGGCTCAAGGCCTCAAGGCCTACCTACCATGATCCACTTCCTCCATAGAGACTCAATTTCCCAAATTTTCACAGAAAAGAGCCACCCTGAGAACACATGTTTAAGCATTTGAGCCTAGAGGGGACACTTCACACTCAACTCACAGTCAGAAGTATGATTCAAGGACTATAGCAGCCACTACTTGTGCCAATGGGAGTCAAGAGCACTATCTCTGAAGCCTCATCTTTGTTCTGGAGCTGACTAGTTCAGTATACAGACCTTTCTAGATTGAGTTGCTTGAACTAGAATCCCAGGTTTCATCCTTGGTCCCTGCCTCTCTCTCCACTGCCTACATAGTCTCAATTCCACATCCTTCACCTTCCTAGTACAAGCAGTCAACATTATGCCAGATGACTATTAAACCATTTGCATGGCTGGTCTCTCTGTTGTAAACAGAGACTGTGATTTGTAAATGGAGTCTGTGTGTTCATTTGCCTGTTGTCCAGGCCCAAATAATCACACAGAAACTGTATTAATTACAACACTTCTTGGCCAATGGCTTAGGCATATTCTTAGCTAGCTATTATATCTTAAATTAACTTATTTATATCAACCTATGTATCACCACGAGGCTATGGTAAGGTTCTGGCATCTTTTTCCTTCACCAGCTACACTGTGTCTCTTTGATTCTACCTACTCTCTCTCTATATATACATATCTGTTTGGATTTCCTGCCTGGCTATATTCTGCCCTGCCATAGGCCAAAGCAGCTTCTTTATTAACCAATGGTAATAAAACATTTTCACAGCATACAGAGGGGAATCTCACATCACCTGTATTGACTCTGGACTATCTCTAATCCATTTTACAGGAATCACTATAAGGTCTGAGAAGCCATCATTTTTCCAGTTCTTAAAGTTCTATAAATCTCTTAGGTTAAAAACTAATATGTTCACATGTTTCTTTCTGTCTGCTTTGGGTTTTGCACACTCCAAGTTCAAGAACACCGTGCCGCCTTAACTCACTGCACTCTAGCCCCATCCTCTAGATGTCCCTTCCTTCCCGTATTGAACACTCCCCCATTCTGATTATCCCTGTCATAATTTGATGCTACTTCCTTATGGGAACCTGTCCCTATACTCCCATACTCACAGCATTTGGGTTCCGGTTCCTTACGTAAGACTATGCCACTTCCACTTACAGGGTACTCTAACATGTGAAATCAGAAACCCATTCTGACCTTTGCAGAACATTCTAGGTGCTTCTCTGTCACCGTGATGAAACACCCTTACCAAAAACAACCGTGGGGAGGAGAGGACGTCTTTGGTGCTACTTTGAGGTCACAAATTCTTCATTTAAAGTAGTTGGGGTAGGAATTCAAGCAGGAACTTGAAGTCAGAAACCTCAGAGGAGCACTGCTTACTGGCTTGCTCATGGGTTTATGCTTAGCTAACTTTCTTATGCAACCCAGGACTACCTGTCCAGGGAAGTGTGCCCCCCACCGTGGGTGGGTGCTCCTAAATCAATTAATAGTCAAGACAGTCCCCACAGATATGTCCAGCAGTGCTCCAATCGAGAGAGTCCCTAATAGAGGAACTCCATGCTGTGTCAAGTTGGCAGTTCAAGCTAGCTGGAACATTGAATATCCCCCATTTGTTGAGTTGAGTAAACATGGATAAGACAAATTATCTTTTGTTCTTTGTGAGTGGATGGAAGAGCGTGTTGGATAGGGACAAAGGGGGAGAGGAATAAAACTACTTCACAAATAGAAACCTGGGACTCAAGGCTCAACACATGCTAGAGAATGTTGTGTTTGAGGAAACGACATGAGTCGTGTGTATAGGATGTGGTAGGAGATGCATGGGAGGAGTCAGTGAAGCTTCAGAAGAGAGTGGGGAGGTTTGAGAGCCTGCAGTGAAGGTGAAGAAACTGCAGCTCACGTGCCCCATGCCCCAGTTAGGATTACTACTACTGTGGATAAAGCCATGACCTAAAAAAACCTGGGGAGGAAAGGGTCTAATTCACTTTAGCTCCATATAACAATTCCTCTCAGATGTACTGGCAATGAGCTCAGGAAGCTTTGAAGTTTTATGCTTTAACTGATTCAACCTAAAAATCAATGTTTAAAAACATATGTTATCACCACAAGGCTGAAATACTTCAATGAGAGTAAAAATAAAACTTCAATGAGAGAGAGAGAAGGAGAGGAGAGGGGAGGAGAGGAGAGGAGAGAGGAGGGGAGGAGAGGAGAGGAGAGGAGAGGAGAGGAGAGGAGAGGAGAGGAGAGGAGAGGAGAGGAGAGGAGAGAAGAGAAGAGAAGAGAAGAGAAGAGAAGAGAAGAGAAGAGAAGAGAAGAGAAGAGAAGAGAGAAAAGGAAGGGACTGGAAAGCCACTCTGCAACCACAGGCAACCTCTTTCTGAGCAGAGATCAGTCATAATCTGAACTGTGGGGTGAAGGGAAGAGGAAAACTTCAGCCTGGAACATCCAATAACTTCACAGTCATTTCTGCTCCATAAGAAAGATTTTTAATTTGTTACAGAATTAAAGGAAATTAAGATTTCAATATGTCCAAAATGTTTACATGTGTTTTTCAAACACAGTTCTAATTATCAGAATTTTTAAATGTCCTGTCTACAATTATCCTCCAAAGACTGCTATTCACATTCTAGCGAGCAATATCACATTACCAGATAGGAAAAAACGTTTGCATATAATCTAATTTGCAATAGAGTACCTTTATTTTCAGCTCAGTGCACATACTTTTTCTCTTTAGGTCATAATAATAGCTGTTGCAGAATTGAGTTTGCCCAATTCTTAAAATAGCTCAAATGTTTTGGTCTCAGGGTTCCTTCATACACTAAAAGATTATTGAGGAATTTAAATAGCTTTTGCTTGTGTGAGTTATGTCTGTAGATAACATAAAAGTAATGAAAAGTTAAGTTTAAAACATGCCTATCAATTATTTTAAAAGAAGAAAAGGCACATTATACACTAACCTCTGTAACATATTTTGTGGAAATAGTTGCAGTTTCTAAAGCACAAAATACGTAATTAGAAATCATCTGGATTCTTATGCCTGGTCCAGTATTTAAGCTACTGCGGTAGGTTGTTTGGCTGAAACACATGAAGAGAGATTTATGGTTAGAAACCGAGGAGTGTCTTAATAACTTTTCAGAGTCATGCCACTATTTCACACCTTGACGAGCACGGCCTCTTGGATATTAGTTACAATACGGAAAATAAAACTGCACCAGAAAAACCTTCCCCACGCTACTGATAAAATTCATGGGTATCTCTTGTCTTTTGCCTGTAGCTTTTACCATAAAGAAAGCTGCAACATCATACACCCCTCATGAATGAAACGCCTGCAGAGGCCAGAAGAGGGCATTGGATCTGCTGGAGCTGGAGTTGCAGGAAATTGGGAAGAGCCACCTTTGGGAGCTGGGAACTCGGGCCCTCCGCAAGAGCAGTATGTGCTCCAACTGCTGGGCCATCTCTCAAGAACACAGTTTCCAAATTTTGACACGATATAAAGAAAGTCAAGTTCATTAAGATTATACTAACATGGTCAGAAAACAGCTTAAAATACTGAGAAGTTGTTAAGTTCTGGGTGACAGATATTAAAATTAAAATTTTCAACTTTTCTTTAAATTTTAGATTCTACTATTGAGTTGTTTTCCTGGAAGTGACAGACATTGTTAATTATCAGAAAAAATGTCAAACATTCAAATCTAAATAACTATAATTAGTCATTCCTTCAGTAGAAGTGAGTGGTGATTCATTTTTAAAACATCTAATGTGGTTTGGAACTCAGGTGAAACCATACATTTTTGAAATGTATGATCCTTAAATATAAAGAAGAGATGTTTTAAATTTGTTTTGTCATCTAGCTATACAGAACAGAAAGAAAGAAGGCTTACTCAAATATCAAAATTTAATAAAAAATCATTGGTTCTTCCTGTTTTATCAGGATATCCTTGAGTGGTTTCAGGACAAGTTTTACTATGAGGCAGTGGGGGTGAAAAAAATGGTATTTAATGGCATAATTTGGTGCCACTGCCTTGATTACACTCAGCATACACCTTGGCTATGGAATAGTTGGCAAAGAGATGAAAAGGCAAATCATATGTGTGGTTGTGAAAAGAGCTTTCATGGATCACATGAACAACTCAGAAGGATCTCGGGTCCCCTCAGGGTCTGACCATCACAGGACTGCTGATTTATTTAAAACAGAATAACAGGATTCAACTCACATGGTCTAATTTAACTCATCATTCTATGGTTGACAAAGGGATCCATCTTTACTTGTTTCCATTTATTCAAGAGCAGGCTGCTGCCACTTGACGTAATGATCACAAGTCAATTTTTTTTTGAGCACATTGATTACTCCATGTGGTCTGTTGCATCACTGAAAAGACAGAGGTCATGTATAGCACACATTTGATCATTGTCACCCGAATGACTCTCTTAGCAACAAAGGACAGTTGATGATAATGGAGAGACAATCTCGAATGCAGGTTTTCAGAAGACTAACCCTGAGCAGATGCTTATGAAGGCGAGATGGGTCTTCATTCATTCATTTATAAAGCAACTCCAGGCAAGATGCATTTTTATCAGTGTGCTGACTTCACAGTATCTGCTGCTTCTAGTAGAATAGAGATGTCTTTACCTTCATCTGGCTGACAGGCAAAGAAGTCAGATCTAGGCTTTTCAAAGGAACTGCCCAGCCCATGCTGAAAGCCATACTGAAAAGTCTACTGATTCATCCCAGATATTTTTGAACTTGCCAACAAGCAGAGGCAGGAGTAAAGCACGCTGAAGGCCATCTGAGGATGGCCCAGCCCACGGGGGAGGTATACACCATGCAGGCTCTTGTTCCTCCAATTCATGTTGGAACAAGGCCTTGACTTCCAGTTTCCCACAGGGATGAGTTTCTCAGAGTTATAACCATTGTATGAGGATAGAAAGGGCTATCTGATTCACCCATCATTATGGAGAAAGCATGGAAGGAAACAAGGTTTGCTATGTCACTGGCACAAAGTCATAATGTCATCCTTTGGTCCTGTATTCTAACAACCAACTACAGGGTCCTGACACAAGATGGGCAATTGCTACTCCTTAGTTAATTTCACAAAGGTTTTGCTTGTTTAAGGTTGGAGATGTGTAGATGTGAATTCACATTAGGACCCAGCATCCTATAATCATTTCTCAGTGTAGCTGTAACCTTCTGAGCTACTTACTATAATAGACAAGTTCCACAAAGATGAATCATTCAGTCAAAACTTTTCTGTCTGTTCCAAAGCTCCCTTATGAGGACAGATTATAGATTCTCAAGCCTACAGAAAAGTCCCTTCCATTGGTTTGGCATAGACTTCATGGTCAGACCTTGTCTATGTCTGTGTTGCACACTCTTCACCTTCCTGTGTGTGCTACAGGATTCATATACATGGAAATGTCTGCCAAGTCCTGGATCCCATGGGCCTGTTGTAGTCCCACATCTGCACAGGAACCAGGAAATGGATTTAATGGGTATCATCAGAGTCTCAAGATGTTAACAACTGTTGGCAGAGACTGCTCTTTGGTTTCCTGGCCACCCAGACCTGAAATAGTCACAGAGACTTTATTAATTAAAACATTGCTTGGCCAATCACTAGGTTTATTGCTAGCTAGCTCTTGTATCTTAAATTAACCTACTTTTATCATTTTATATTTTACCATGAGGCTCGTGGTTTACTGGTAAAGTTCCTGGGTGTCTGTCTCCTCTAGCAGCTACATGGCTTCTCTCTGACTCTGCTTACTGTCTCCCAGCATTCAGTTTAGTTTTCCCACCTAGCTCTGTTCTGCCCTGTCATAGGCCAAATCTAATTTATTCATTAACCAATAAAAGCAATACATATACAGAAGTTACTTCCCACACCAAACAATCATCTCTTTACTTTCTCCATCAGAGCTGTCTCTCTTCATTTCCAAAATGAAAAGATCTGTTGCATCTTCTCCCACCGCACACATTTCACCAGTCTCTATGTGCCATCACATGTCAAAACAATTCACTGCAATTACTTTAATGATAAACATATTGACCAGTCCCTGTATTTATTATATGTCTCATTTTTTCTTATTTCAACAGCTTAATCAAGGAAAGTTGTGAGTCCTGTTGTCTGGAGAGGTCATGGTGACTAGAGAGGTCAGTGGAGCCAGTTTGCCTTCCAAGCTATAGAGTCTTGCCAAGCTGAGGTTGCTCAGCCTTCAGAGCCCAGGTTCTCACTTTAGGCAAGTCTGGCCATCTCTCTTGTCTGGCTTCTCCTTAGCTGATCACTCCCTGGCCAAGCTTGTTGGGTGGGCCTTTTTTTTTTTTTTTTTTTTTTTTTTTTTTGCTTCAAAGAAACACTAAATCCAGGTCCACTGAGAAAGCTTGTCTTAAGAATAGGAATTATGACTTTGATTTCCATTTTCAACTATGAAAGCTGACTGTTACAGAGGGAAGGGGCTCTTGAGATTGTTTCCCTAAGAAACAGACATAAAAGGTTTTGTGAGTCCTTGGAATACACATTCTCTCTAGCTAGAAGGGCAAAAAGGAAATATAGCAAAAGAGAACTGAAAGGGAAGAAGCTTTCTGAACAAGGTGGTTACCACACATTTTCTAGATGTAAGGGAAAACAATATTAAAATAATAAAGAATCTAATCTGCTTTTGCTGAACTTATTTCTACAACTCCAACACAGATATTATAGTAGAAAAGAATAAGCCTTGCTGGAGTGCCTCTATTCTCACTCAATTTGTTACAGTTTTTGTTAGTAATAAAAGTAAACTCATTTTTCACAGTTTATTTTTATTTTAAATGTAAAAATGTGGCTAATAAACACTTGTATTTTTTCCAAGTAGTTTCATATACCAACACACTGATCTTTACTTGAGCAGATAATTCGGAAACATCATTAATATATATGAATGAAGGTACATTGGGCATCTTTTTATGGGGTAGCTCTAATATAAACTCTTCTGCCTAAGTCCAAACTCTCTGGGCCACAGGAAGATTATCTACACATAAAATTAACATTTATCTTGGATATTTTTTTTTGCCAAAGGTGCCACTTCTGCTCCCATGACCACTTCTTACTTTATTGAACAAGAGTATGACATTTATTTAGCATTTCTAATAGATATAAACATTCTATATCAGCCAGTATAAACGTCCTGGCAGAACTGACACATCTGTGCTATGGAAACAATGGTACCCATGGCACTGCTGCTTAGTTATGCACATCTCTTGTTTTACATGTGAACCCAAACCTCATATCGAACCCTAAAAATGGGTGGGGATGGTTGTCATTGGATCTCTGTGTCCTCTTAGCAATGCGACAACACTGAATAAATCACCTTCCTCTGTTTTCACTATTGCCTCTAGATGTCTGATTGCCCCAGTTAGTTTAATTGTTAATTTGACACAATCTAGAATCACCTGGGAAGAGAGTCTCCATGAACGAGTATCTGGATCGGGTTGGCCTCTGGGAAGGTTTAAGGAAAGAGGCTGTTTTCTGTGAACAGATGTGGGAGGACCCTACTCCCTGGGGACAGCACCATTTGGGGTCCTAAACTGAAGAGAAAGGAGTAAGTTACCTGAACGTGCACCCATTAATCCACTGCTTCCCACTCTAGACTATGGGTGCCATGTGACCAGTTTGCTGATGCTCTCACTGCTGTGACATGCTCGTCATGATGGACTGTAACCTGTAACTGTGAACCAACAAACTCTACTTCTCGAAGCTGCTTTGGTTAGTATTTTGTCACAGCAATGGGAAAAGAAACCAAGATGCTTATCCTACCTTGCTAGGCTTGCCAAGACCAAGCGGCAACCCTAACAACTCCACCAATACCAGGATTTGACTTCCTAGAACAGATGGATGCCAATTTTCAGAACAACAACCCTGACCCAGAAAGTCTCTGGTAGAACACCACAGGCCCACCGCTTTCTCTAGAATTCTTGGAGTTTTGGGACTTGGTCTGAAGGAACAGAGAGGATACAAGGTATATACGTCAAAGTGTCTTGAAGATGATCTAGAATAAAAATAAATCCCCCACTTCACCCAAGGAACAAAAATCTTAGACTCTCCTTAGGACTTTAATGCTGACTTGGAGAAATTACCAAAGGTATCCCAGGCCCCTGTGGTCTTGTAACCCCCCAGATAAGATGATTCCAAGGGAACCATATGTCTTTGGGGGAAGGAGAAGAGACAACTCAGTAGCACAGGACCTGGCAGTTGGGAGTGGTTGTTTAATGCCAAGGGACCTCCAAATACTATATATACCAAAATGGAGCACAATGCTTGTCATTACTTAGGCCAGTAGATAACACAAACCGAAATAAGATAATGCCAGAATCATATCAGGCCAGAAGGATCAAGCAAGTAAATGAAATATATCTGAAACAGGTAAGCCAGGCAGTGCTCTAAGAAAATAAAACCATAGGAAAAATATCTTGTAAGTGTATTATATATGACTTACTTTATATTGTTCCCTATTTACTGAAGCTTTTGGGAGCTGCTATTCAGTCTGAAGATGACTACTTACCCCCGTTTTTAGTTACTTAGAACAGAGCCCTGAAATGAGTAAACTCCATCTAGCTTGTTATAAATACAAAACAGCTGCCTTATTTTCCTCAATAAACCTGATTTTCATTAAGTAAAACAATTCTGAGAGTGCATTTTCTAACAAATTTTGCTGATTGACCTCAACATTCTGTTTATAATATATAACCATGCAGGGGAAAAAATAGCATAAAGGCTGGGTAATTTCCTTAATTCACAAATTCTTTGTTATTTCCCATGGAGTGAATGCCTCACATCTGGAAAGGCTCATGCAGTTAAAGTACTATGGCCAAGGAAAGTCTGCCTTAAGGAATTTTAAATATATGCTCTCTCTCTCTCTCTCTCTCTCTCTCTCTCTCTCTCTCTCTGTGTGTGTGTGTGTGTGTGTGTGTGTGTGTGTGTGTATGAAGAGGGCAGGACTCAGTATGACACTTCCTAGGTTTCAATAGAACACTTGGGCCTACTGAACCCTCTGCCACAAAGTAGAACTGTACCAAAACAATTCCAGAAAGTTCAGTGTCAGAAAAGCTTAAGCAAGAAGTTCTATGCTGCCATTCATCTCTGGTCCTTGTGGGTTTTCCAGCTATGAAGGCTTTCTTTGTTCAGAACCTCTGTCCTTCCTGGTAAGCCCCGCCTCAGCCCTGCCCAACTCCCCGCCACACACACTCTGAGCACAACCTTGGCAGCCCCAACAGGTGCCGGCTGCTTCTCAAATCCCTACAACTACGCAGTCTTCACTGGTAAATGAACGCATCCTGCCTCTTTGCAAATAGGTCAGAATTAAGGGGTCACAATAACTAAGTGGAAGAATTGGAAGCAACAGGAAGCCATAGCATGATGCCAGATCACTCCTGGCAAGACTGGGATTGCTCTGCATGGGAGAACGCTTCTGCTTTGCACCTGACTCCAGCCTTGCATGAGATCAGTAGAAACTCTGGCAGAGGGCAGAACTGCTGTCTACTTGGCCTCAGGCTTGGAATGTGTGACAGGGCTTGCCATTTATCTCATCACATTAATCCTGGCTTTATGTTATGGATATCACAGCACCGTGCTTGTTTCTAATCAATAACCACTACAATCTGTAAGTAGCTTGTGGGGGAGGGTGCATGTGGCTGTGCCTGCAGGAGTCTGCTGAAACAAAGGGGCAGCCTCAAGTGTCATTCCACAGGTGACATCATCTTTATTTTGTTAAGACAGGCCTCTCATTGGTCTGTAGTTCAGCAAGAAGGCTAGACTGGCCGGCAAGCACTTCTACTGACTAGGCTACCTCCCAAGTACTGTAATTAGTTATATTGTTTAGCTGCTCAATCTTTATGCTGAAACAGTCCAAAAAGATGAGAGCTATATATGTGTAGTCGTCTTTATATACTGAGTGATTATAAATAAATATTATATATACAACCTCTCTATCATCTATCCATATGTATATTCTATAAATCCATCTATCTTTCCATATAGCTAACTGTACCTGCACAATCATCTTTACAAATGTATCAGATAGTATTTAGTGATGAGATATATATATATATATATAATAAAATCTATTTATCATCTCTCCATCTATTAAATATCTATCATCTATTCATCTATGTATCTATTAATCTATCTAACTATACTTGAATAGTCATCACTATACATGTATCATATAGTATTTACTGACAACGCATCTATCTATCTGTCACCTATCTATCAATCTATCAATCTATCTATAACCTAGCTAGTTAGCTCTGTCATCTATCAGTTTATCTATCTACCTACCTGTCATCTATCCATCCATCTAGCTATCCATCTTGATATCTGTCTAGAATGGAAGAGTAAATGTAGAGACAAATACTATCCTCAGTGTTTATCTCTCCTCAGCCTCATTGTTTTGGAAGTCTTCATCCCCTGCCCAACCAACCATCTATAGCAGGAACCCCCAAATCACATGCCTGCATTGTCCTAACCAGTTGAGAATTTTGCGCACAGTCCTTTGCTCAGTTGCCCTCTGTTTATACCCACCCAGAAGCAGTTACAGTTTGCTTGTGGACTTAATTTTGAGCCTCTAAATGGACTTCAGTTTCCATTTATAAATCCAGACCACAAAGATTATGTTAATTGAGACATTATAACAAAAGAATTTTCCTTCAAGGATGAGTTTTTTATGTTTCTCAGGCATCATGGGATAATTGATCAATCTTGCTCTCCCAATCCTTTCTTTTCTTTTTGTACAAAATGATGGGAAAAGAAGTCTGCTGTGGAAGAGAAATAAAGGATTCTGAAGACATTAGATTACTTTTTTAAGTTGGAGGTGAGCTGAAAGCCACTTTGTGGGCTCCTTTCTAAGTAAATGGCATAGAGAAGAAAAGTTATAGCTAACATAAAATTCACAGTTCAGAAAAGCAAGCTGGAGCCTTGGTGTGGTAAAGAAAGTTCCCAATATGTCATTATTAGAAAGATACACCGTGATGGACTGGAGAGATAGCTTAGCAGTTAAGAGCACATGCTGCCTTTGCAAACACCACAGTATGGTTTCTATCAACCCTGGTGGGCAGCTCACAACCCTCTGCAACTCCAGTTCCAAGGAATCCATCACCATCTTTTGGCCTCTGCAAATACCTGCATACATGGCGCACACACATACCCATAAATTAAAAACACTTTTAGAAGAAATATAGATGTAAAGATGGCATCGTTTGCAGACATCGGTTTAGACAGAGTTTCTGTGTTATCGCATCTGACTTGAAACTCATAAGATACATGCTGCAGTGGAAAGGAGATGGGCACATTGGGGAAAGAAAAAGTAAAGTAGTCAATGGGAAGTTTGCGGTAGTGCAGCTTATGCCTGACTTTGAGTAAAAGAACGTTGTCTTTCAGAGCCTCCAACTCCTAGGTTTTAGTATGTGCTTCTGTTCCCAACTCAGAATGTAGAATAAAACACAAACGTCACAACGTGTATTAAACCTTCTATATGAATCAGAATTAAATGTAAAGCATAATAATAACAACATGTTATTTGGAAATTATGATGAAGCCCATTTACCAAGTTCATATTTAATAAACATTTCTCCAAATATTGGTATCTGCTATGTCTTTGTCATTTTGATTTTGGAATACTGCATTATGAAAGTGAAAAGGAGACCACTGTGTGAAAATGAAAATGTTTCAATCCCTTTGCCTAGTCTCGGTTTCACACACCTAGGGAAAACCCAGCCCACAGTACAATGTGCAGTCTAGCTGGCCTCATAATGGATATAGCATACACATTGCATATACTATTATTAAAATGCAATTGCATCATACATATTACTTTATATTTTTCACTAACAATATCTCTCAGATATCCTTCTGTCTCTGTATATGGATGTACTTCATTGATGGCTTTGCGGTATGGATGAGGCCATTCATTGTCTTACACAGCCTATCATCTAATGCCACAACCCTGTGTGTGTGCATGTGTGTGCAATGTATTTGTGCTGCATGTGCATGTGAGTATAAATACATGGATGTCCATGTTCAGGCAAACCCATGAGGAGGCCAGGTAGAACATCAGAGAGCTTTCTCTGTTGCTCTCTCCAGATTATTGCTTTGACACAGGGTCTCTCACTGAAACAGAAGCTATCTGCTAGGCTGGCCAGCCAGAGAGCAGTCAGGCTCCACTTGTCTCCACTGTCCTCACTTCAGCGATGGACTGCAGGCTTGTGCAGTCAGCACTGGCTTTTGCAGGTTGGTGCCGGGGACTGAGCCATTTCCCTGTCCCTTAATAACATAATGCTTGTTTTGTTTTGTTTCGTTTCTGTGGTAGTAGAAGGTTTCAACCCAGATCTGCCAACTCCGTATTCACTTTACTAAATAGCTACAGGTCACAGAATCAAAGAAGTGTCCATGTGGTGGTGGCTTCAGAGAAGCTCCTGAGATCCTACACTTGGGTCTCATGGCAGTGCCTCCTGTTCCAAACCATCCCCTAGTCTACTGTGTTTTTTTCTCAGTGCAACATAGGTACATCGTCATCCAGGAAGAAGCTGTGTCATGCAGTGGCCATTGACATGTTACCATGTTAAAAAGACACCAGCAAGTAAGTTTTAGGGGGTTCTGTGAAGTTTTAACTCCTTGTGTGAGCTTGTTAAGGTCAACAAAGGAGGCAACATCGTATGGGGCTGCAGAAACCCCATCGAAGGTCATGAAGAAAAGTCAAAAAGACACTTGGGGCTTAAGAGAGTCTCTGATATTGCAGATGACTGGGGTCTGGTTCTCAGAACCTGCAGTGTTGTTCATGACCATCAATAACCCCAACCCCAAGGGATCCAACATTATTTTCTGGCCTCTGGGAACACCAAGCATACATATGGTACATGCACACATACATACATGCAAGCAAAACACAAATGCACATAAAATTAATAAATATAAACAAATACAAAAGTCATGAAGGAACTGGTGGAACCACAATGGTGCTGTGAAAGGCAAGGTGTTAGGGCAATCAAGACAGAGCTATTCTATTCAGCTCTCACCAAAGATCACTGTCATGAAAGCATGTTCCAGATTAAAAAGGGAAGGGAGATTCCTGATGTGGGATATCCCTCTGTCTGCTTTGATTACTATTAATGAATAAAGAAACTACTATGGACCCATAGCAGGGCAGAACTTAGGTAGGTGAGGAAAACTAAACTGAATGCTGGGAGAAAGAAGGGCGTAGTCATGAATCTGCTTCTGGATTCAGACGTGCTGAAGCTTTGCTGGTAGGCCACAACCTCGTGGTGATATACAGATTTATATAAAATGGGCTAAATTAATATAAGAGTTAGCCAATAAGAAGCTAAAACTCATGGGCCAAGCAGTGATTTAAATAATACAGTTTCTGTGTGATTATTTTGGGGCTAAGCAGCCAGAAACTAACTAGGAGCCTCCTTGAAATAGATTCCCAAGACACTAGCTGGCTGTTTGAGTTATCTTGCCAGCTATTCCTGGGAGCAGTGAAAGTTCTCCCTTTCCCTGCATGCTGTGAGCCTATTAACAGACTCCAGTTATTCTACAAAACTGTGAGAAAGACTATAAACAAGTTGATTGCCCAGCTCTTACTTGTCTGAAGGTGAGAAAGGCACATACTGACAGAGATCCAAGAGGACTCTTGTGGAAAGAATTTGTAAAGTATGGACAATGGCCCTAGTTCTCCTGATGTTTGCAGGCAACACCTTCCTAGGTGTAATTGTATTCCCCAAATTGTGTCTTAATCTGCTTTCTGTTGCTGGGATCTATAACACCAAAACCAAAAGCAACCTGGGGTAGAGAAGGCTTTGGTTCATCTTACAGCTTACAGTCTGTCACAAAGAGAAACTGGGGCAGGAACTCAATGCAGAAACAGAGACAGAGGCCATGGAGGAATGCTGCTTACTTCCTTGTTCTCCGTGGCTCTCTCAGGTTGCTTTCACCTGCCCTGGGGTGGAGTAAACTGGGCCCTCCCACATCAATCACCAGCAAGAAAATGCCTCACAGGCTTATAGGTCAATCTGATAGAGGCAATTCCTCAGGGGAAGTCCCTGCTTCTCAAAAGATAGCTTGTGTCAAGACTATACAACAAAACAAAACTACTCATCAAAGCAAGTTGCCTGGCTGAGTAACCAGACCTGCAAATCTTAGACAGGATGAGCATGCAGATTCTATCTCAGGTGAATGGTGCCTGCCTGGGACTGTCACAGCCTGTCATCCTGAGCGGTCTGGCTTCCAGATTCCTCAGACTGCTTGACACATGGGCTTCACTTAACTGTGCACTCCTGCCTAGCTTCTGCGATTGTCATGCTTTGACTGCCACTGGGGGCCAGGGCTAAGAAGAGTTCTTGCTTCTACAATGCCCTGCTCCCACAGTTCCTGCCATTTGCAGGGGCAGTCTCTTGATTTCCATATCTTGTCTTAACATTCTCAGAAGTTAAACAAGCATGGAACAGTTCTCTAGTACATGGTTTGCTCATGCAACCGCTTAGCTCATTTAGCAATAAATGCTTATTAGATGCTTAGCCTGAATGGAAAGGCATTCAGAAAAAAAATGGGTAAACAAGATGATATATTTGACTTACGTATTTACAGGAATTTGATTTAAGTCTCCATGTTTGATTCTTACCATCTCCAACTCTCAGTCTATAATTAACCTGATAATTCTTACCAGTTGGCCATCTGGAGAATGCACTTGATCCTCCCTCGTTTCACAGTCCTAACCTCTACAGACTGAGTGTCTCATGCACTGTCTGAGACTTATAGTTCTGTCTATAGAAGTGTTTATAAAGTATAGCACAATACACGAAAGTTCTTTGTTAGCGGTATTAACAACTCTGTGCCTAGTACTGGATATTACACAAATATTTTATGCTATTTATAAAAAGTAGAGATCTGCTAATGGAGTACTGTAGCTATCTTTAATTCTCAACTGGATTCAGCAGCCTTGAATTATCTGAAAGGAAAGCCTCCTATTAAGGAATTGCAACAATCAAATTAGCTTGTGGGCACGTCTGTGGAGGACTGCCTTACTTATTAATCAGTGTAGGAGTACCCAGCCCACTGTGGGCAGCACCATTCCTCAGACAGGTGGTACTAGGCTATGTAAACATGCTGGCTAAGCATGACCCTGAAAGTGAGCCAGAGAGCAAGCCAGAAAGTAGCATCACTCTATGGTTTCTACTTCAAACTCCTATTGGAATTTTCCCCCGACTTCCCCCATCGGTGGACCTGGAAGTGGAATGAAATCAACCCTTTCCTCTCCTGCATTGCACTGGGTCAGCCTTTCATCACAGCAACAGAAGGTAACATAGACTACAAAGCTATCTCAATTTCCATGCTATTGGATGCCTTTTTTGTCTGTTGGCTCTGTTTTGGTGGAGTTTTGTTTGCTTGCTTGTTATAGGGGTCAATTCTAATTTTTAAAATATCAAAACAAGTGTGTGACTGGTGTTCTCATGGCTGACTTCTCCTGTAAGCGTCTTTTCTAGAAGGAATGCTGTCAAGATCAGTGTAAGTTGTCTGTAGCTTTCCTTCACCCTCAAGAGTCCATCTCTGTGACAAGAACTAGTAACAGGCCCATTTGGCTATGCTCAGCCAATACTGGGGATCCCTAAGCAGGTGTGGTGGCACACACCTGTAATGCAGGTACTCAGAAACCCCGGAGTTAGCTGTAGGGCAATATTAACACAGTGAAACTCTGTCTTAAAAATTTTAGGAAATGAATCCCTCAATCTATATATATTCAAAGTCATCTTCATGGCCAACAGTGGGGGAAAAACTGCTTAATGTCCCTTTAATATAGCTTAGGCTCCGAAATGAACAGTCCATAATAACAATTTCTGGAAGGTTTCAAAGCAATCCCATGAAGTGGGTACTACTTCACTTCACAGACGAAGAAGGAAGATTTGGGGAGGGACTAATTTATCCTAGGCCGCCATAAGCAGAGGGATAGAATTCCAAAACTGGGTGGTCTCTTGGTAAAGAAATGGAGACAATCATGGTTTCTCTGCCTTTTCCATTGTGAAGAAGAGTACTTTCGAAGCCGACTCAACCAAACAAGCGTGAACTTTGCAGACAAAACTGTCAGATAAGGATTCCTCCCGCCGTTTTTGAACCTTTCTCTCTAAGCTTGGCCACTTCCCTTCTCAAGACTCCTGAATCCCACACTGAAATCAGATCTCCTCTGCCCATTTCATATAACACTTGTCCAGTCTTCCCTCTGAGGACCTCAAAGGCCCTTATGTCCAAGTCGTATTTTGGTCACTTGGGACTCTATTATTAGGCATCTATATCCACCACTGATTTATGCAAACAACACATCAATCCTCAGCATCTAACTATAAAATGGGACTTTTATAAAATCCAGCTTTTAGTTGGTACTTCTTGTACCAACTAAAGGCAAGAGAATTTTGTTTCTGAGAAGATAAGTGCTGACCAATGGGAAGCCAAAATATTTTTTTTAATTTCTTTTTTTTAATTTATTTTTATTCTTTTTTAATTAAAATTTCCACCTGCTCCCCGTTTCCCATTTCCCTCCCCCTCCTCCCACATATTGCCCCCTCCCCCAACACCCCTCCCCGTATCCCCACTCCTCTTCTCCTTCCCCCACTCCATTCCCCCTCCCTCTCGATACTGAAGAGCAGTCCGAATTCCCTGCCCTGCAGGAAGACCAAGGTCCTCCCACTTCTGTCTAGGCCCAGGAAGGTGAGCATCCAAACAGGCTAAGCTCCCACAAAGCCAGTTCATGTATTAGGATCGAAACCTAGTGCCATTGTCTTTGGCTTCTCATCAGCCTTCATTGTCCACCATGTTCAGAGAGTCCAGTTTCAACCCATGCTTATTCAGTCCCAGTCCAGCTGGCCTTGGTGGGCTCCCAATAGATCAGTTCCACTGTCACAGTGGGTGGGTGCACCCCTCGTGGTCCTGACTTCCTTGCTCATGTTCTCCCTCCTTCTGTTCCTCATTTGGACCTTAAGAGCTCAGACCGTTGCTCCAAATTGGGTCTCTGTCTCTATCTCAATCCATCGCCAGATGAAGGTTCTAAGGTGATATGCAAGATATTCATCAGTATAGGATAGGGTCATTTCAGGTTCCCTCTCCTCAGTTGCCCAAGGTACCAGCTGGGGACATCTCCCTGGACACCTGCGAACCCCTCTAGAGTCAAGTCTCTTGCCAACCCTAAGATGGCTCCCTTAGTTAGGATATATACTTCTCTGCTCCCGTATCCACCCTTCCTATATCCCAACCATCCCATTCCCCAAAGCTCCTCCCATCCTCCCCTTCTCACGTTTCTCACCCCATTTCCCCTTAGCCCCATGCCACCTCACCGGCAAGTTCCCAGTTTCTCATCTCCAAAATATATAAAGAACTCAAGAAACTAGACTTTAAAATGCTAATTAACCCAATTAAAAAATGGGGCACTGAACTGAACAGAGAATCTCAACAGAAGAAATTCAAATGGCCAAAAGACACTTACGGTCATGCTCATCCTCCTTAGCGATAAGGGAAATGCAAATTAAAACAACTTTGAGATACCATCTTACACCTGTCAGAATGGCTAAAATCAAAAACACCAATGATAGCCTTTGCTGGAGAGGTTGTGGAGTAAGGGGCACACTCATCCATTGCTGGTGGGAATGCAAACTTGTGCAACCACTTTGGAAATCAGTGTGGCGATTTCTCAGGAAATTTGGGATCAACCTACCCCAAGATCCAGTAATACCACTCTTGGGAATATACCCAAGAGATGCCCTATCATATGACAAAAGTATCTGTTCAACTATGTTCATAGCAGCATTGTTTGTAATAGCCAGAACCTGGAAACAACCTAGATGCCCTTCAATGGAGGAATGGATGAAGAAAGTGTGGAATATATACATATTAGAGTACTACTCAGCTGTAAAAAACAATGACTTCTCAAATTTTGTATGCAAATGGATGGAAATAGAAAACACTATCCTGAGTGAGGTATCCCAGACCCAAAAAGAGGAACATGGGATGTACTCACTCATAATTGGTTTCTAGCCATAAATAAAGGACCCATAAATAAAGGACATTGAGCATATAATTTGTGATCCTAGAGAAGCTAAATAAGAAAGTGAATCCAAAGAAAATCGTATAGTCATCCGCCTGGATAGGGGAAGTAGACAAGATTGCCAGCCAAAATATTTTTAACATTATTTTAATTCCCGTCAAAATTACCTTTTACTAATTTCAAATACAGGCATTGATTCACAAAAAGCCACGAAGGGAAACATCCCTGTGGGTATCCTAACAAGAACTTTATCTCAAAGCACACATCATAAAAGAATTTAGTCGGAGAATATGGAACCATGATTCTATTCTACAAAGTTGTTATTGTGCGGCCCCTGACATGCTTGAAATCACAGCCTTGCTAGGGTGACAGACGCAACACGGACATTTTGATTTCTAATCATACAATTTTCCTAGCAACATTCAAGTTTTTCCAAACATCTGCTTCTCTTTATCTCTTTATTTTTCTCGGATTCCTGCTGAGCTTACTGGATGACCTTGACATTACAGCCGAACCCTAAATCAAAACATTTTACATTCTACATATGTTTTTCCCAAAGATGATCCAGAATTCTAATTAACCAAGCCATAACAGATTCCATTTCCGGGACTTTTTATCTCTTCTTTTTTAATACATCATAAATAACTGGAATTTTATGATGACAAGAAAAGTTATATTATACATTTTTAAAAAAATTTATTTGCAGTTCTGGGGATTGAACTCATAGCCTTGTGCCACGCTAAGCAAGCACTGTACCACTGAGCCCCATCCCAGCTCATCTATAGTACATTTTTTGAGGAAGTATTATTAAGAAATTGCATAAGACTTCTGATTCTTTCTATAGCTCGGTTAATTCATCTCTCTCTCAACTATACAGATAGGCAAAATGGGACCACACTGAATTTCAAATGCGAACATGCAGAATCTGATCTTCAGTGACCCAAAGGGAAATGTCAAGTCTGAATGCAGCTTGACATCTCTGAAAATCATGAGATCTAATTATATGAGTGTAAGGGAACAACACATAGGGGTCTCCCAAAGGTACACCATAGCAGGGGCACACACAGTTTCTAAGTGAGGGATCTCACACTATTGGTCTCTCAGACTATTGCCCCCAAAGAAGCTCAATGATTTATCCGAGGTCGCATGCATGGATTTCTGCCGAGGCGAGCTTTCCTGTTTTCCTGGGTACTGTGTCTGAGGACTTAGACTGACTCACCCACGTCTGAGCCCCAGAGGGACACTCTTACACAATTTTCCACAGGTATTCTGGCAGCTTGAAGGGCATTTGAATCAAGGCTCATCTCGGTTACTTTCAGAGGAGAGACTACAAGTGTTTCAGCAGGACATACGGTGCACGCACACACATACACACACATACACGCACTCCAACAGCCCCAGAAAATGTCACAGCAAGATGACAGCCTTTTGGTGACTAGAAACTCCACAACTGAACATCAGGTAGCATTTACTCAATAGATTTAAGGCCATTCTGTCTATAAGAAGTGTCTTCCATACCTGACTTAACTCTATGAATAATTAGCCCAAAGGCCTTGGCCAAAACTTTAAGTCGGGTTCAATTTCTTCATAACTGGGAGAGAGTTATCCTGCTCTTCTTATCTCCTAGGGTTATTGTGTAAGTTAACTGAACCAGCACATGGGAAAAAAACTGCTAAAATTGTTGTTGAAATATAAATTACACAGAGAAAATAGCTTAATCATAGATGTGATGTCAGACATCTGTCCACAAAATAAACATATAAACCAACTAGAATACAGCTAAAGAAATCAGACACCACCCCAGACCTCCTCTCATACTCTCTATGGATAAACACCATTCAGTGTTTTAACAACATAAACAGGTTCCATATTATATGGAAGTGTCAAGTGTTTTAAACTCTTCTGTGCATTATTTTTTAAATTTTACTCAGAATAATGTTTATGAATTTCTTCCACATTGCTGTGCACTTGGGGGGATTTTCATTCTCATTGTCCTACTAATTACACTGCAGTTAATCACACTGGATAAACAGATAACGTTTTCTTTACCGTTCAGCTGTTGAGAGACCTTTGGGTACTTTCCAATTTGATCTATTAGCAGTTACTCACTTCTGCTGAGTATATACTGGAAACCAAATTGCTGACTCTGCAGGTATCTGCATATTCAGCAAGATACTCCCCAATGCTCTTCCAAAATGGTGGCTACAACTTGCTTACCTAGCAAGAGCCTCCAATCAATACCCACATTTGATATATTTCACTATTAATTTGTTATTTTAGCTTAGTTGGGTAAAATCGCCCTCAATAAACTTCTTGTCATGAGTTTGGAAGAGCAAATCATTCTCACCCCAGAGATCACCACTGTCACGTGCAATAGCATTCGAGTTCCACGTAAGTAATGACTGTTGACATTTTTTCTCTGGCTATAGTATACAAGACTTCTGGAGCTATGAAAATTAAATGAAGTTCATTTGGGTATATCCATATTTATCCTAATACATAGAAAGAGAGAACTCCAATTTTGCCTAAATCTATGTGCAAATAAAATGTGTATGTCTTAATCAAGGTAATTAATCCTGTAATCCCAACTTAGAATGCTGAGGCAGGAGGATTATGAGTTTCAAACGACCTGGGTATAGAGAGTGAGAGAGAGTGCGCACGCACGAGAGAGAGAGAGAGAGAGAGAGAGAGAGAGAGAGAGAGAGAGAGAGGGAGGGAGGGAGGGAGGGAGGGAGGGAGGGAGGGAGGGAGGGAGGGAAGGAGGGAGGGAGGGAGGGAGAGAGAGTTTCTCAAATGACATGGTGTCTTGGCAGTGGCTATTAAGGAATATAATTTAAATAGATAACCAATCTGATTTTTCAAAATTAAGACTTTGGCCTAGAAAGTTTCTGTAATATGTGTTCTTTCAGCCCGGTTAGAGGGTAGCAAGTCCTCAGTTTCATCTCCCACCTTACAGGTGAGGATGCTGAAGCCATGAGAAGGAAAGGCCACACTGGGTTACTAGAGTTGTTGAGTGTGGGTACAAAAACCAGAACTCAACTTTAGAAACTTCCTGGAACTCCTTCACATCTCCCCTTCCTCAGAATGAAGAGTTGAGGAAGGAGATGCTGTTGTAGATGGAATGACCACATAGGAGACCTACAGTGGATGGAACAGAAGAGAGAAAGACTGAGGGGCGAAGACAGTAATGAGAGCAGCCACCAGCAGAATGTCCAGAGAGGCCCTGGGGAAAGGGTGGAAGAAGCAGCCTCTTCAGTCAACTCCCATCCAGCTGCTGAGTGAGCACAGGTCCTTTAGACAGGAAGGTCATGTGAGAATAGCATCCCCCGTCACACAGTACCTCTAAAAACCTCTCCCGAAGTCTCTTCCTTCCTTCCAGGGGGTTACTGCTACTCCAGTCCTCTCCCAGTTTATCCCTACACATCCTTCAGACCATTGCAGCTTCTGACTCGAGTCTGTTTCAATAAGCACATTGTTCTCTCATGCTCGGCACGTGGCTGGCTGTCAGTAGATGGGAATAAATAACTATGCTATCTGGTGCTGTCCTCACAGGAGAATACAGATGAAAACCATTACCCTAGTCAACTCATTTAGCTTCTTGTACTTTTGGTTGGTGTAGGGGAGAGCAGGGAAAGGGCTGTTGACACTGTTTTGAAGTGATTTTAAAACTTTCCCCGATTATGGATTTTAACACACACCTGGAATTGAGAGTCACTAGGGTGAGGTAACTGTTACCCACTCTGCCTGCAAGTGAGAAAGTTTATTTATTAAAAGAACTGAATCTTAGACCTCAGTGGTACACACCCTTAACCCCAGCGCTCAGGAGGTAGATGCATGCAAATCTCTGCGAGTTCCAGGATAGCCTGGGCTATATAGTGAGTGCCAGAACAGCCAGGGCTATAAAGAGAGACTCTGTCTCAAAATAAACAAGCAAATAAGCAAAAATAAATAAATAAACACGAAGGAAGAAGAATAAAAGAAATAAAGAATTGTAATTTATAAAAATCAAAGGGCAATTTAAGCATTTTTATTTTTAAACTAATTTGAGAATTGTACAATTGCAAAAAAAACTATATTTAAAAACATAGTGGAAATGAGTGAGGTCAAGCCTTTATCATTTCAAAGTCTAGAGATACTTTGCTTCTGGTTTCCGTTACCACTTCCTACCACCATGACCCCTCGCCAGTAAAAATGAATAAAGGGAGTGGTGGAGCTAAGACAAATAACTCACTTTGTGCTGCGCTCAGAAGACCAGAGAGAAGAGACAGTATTGGGCTGTGGCGCAAAACAGAAAAGCAGGGGATTAGATGAGCTCAGGGCTGTGGTTTTACACAGGAGACAAGGACTGCTGGAATGTAAATGGTGAATTCCTGCCTTGTGGTACAAGCTTCATTTCTGCAATTACCAAGCCCAAAAATGTAGCAAGGTATGATGTTATCAAATATATACTCTTCCTAAATGAGGCCAGGCAGAAACCCTCTGTACTCATTTATGTCCCCTTCCTCAATGCTGTTCTAAATGCTTATTTTGAAAGCTTGACTTTAATCCGAACACATTTCATAACACTAAGAAGCATTTGGAATACAATATAAATTTCAAGTTTGCTGTGTGCATCTTGTCTGTGAAAAATCACTGCTGAGCACAGGAAACGGTGCCTGGCTGAACTGCGCCATGTAAGAACACATGAAATTCTCACATGCTTATACCTGAAACTCTGCCAGCTGTCACGGTTCTCAGGGGGTCATAGGTGACACCAGCCCACATTCATTCTCATCACCTAAAAACATCTCATTCCACCATTTCCATAATAATTTATTGACAACGTCCTCCCCACTATCTATAGATTTCTTAACCACTTACTATGAGCAAAACTGCCCCACCATTTTCAAGAGTTTTCCATCTCTCCCATGTGTCACTGCCAGTTTTTGAGTATTATCCCTTGATGATATTTTCCATATGTTGCACTGTGGTAGGATGGATTAGTTAGCACATCCATCATTGCGCAGACCAATGATATGGTTAACATATTAAGACCCAATATACTTCCAATTTTCTATATTTGGGTTAAGTTGCATCCAAAGTCTACTTTTGTAAAGCAACTCAAGTAGTTCTATGTAGCATATATAAAGATCCTTCCTATGGAAGGAGGAAACGATCTAAGATGGCCAACCCATGAATGAGAACAAAGTGTCCATCTTCCTGCGATCCTGTCTAGAGTTAAGTAGGATGAATCCATCTTTGCTAGGAATTTATAAGCTATCATTATACGCCTGCAAACTATAACTGTAGGCATGCTGGACTGAGGAATCGCCCTGTAGTTTTCAACAATTTCTAAACTAAGCAACACCAAACAGGCCCATTGTCTTGCAGAAGACATGGAGGCAGGAAGAACTTAGCCATGACTGCAGTGCTTCTTCTACCTACAAACTCAAGGGGTTCCTGCTCAGCTTACACAGTCTTTTTTTTTTTTTTAAAAAAAATGTTTTTATTGAGCTATATATTCTTCTCTGCTCCCTTCCTCCCTCTGATCCTTCAACCCTCTCCCATGACCCCCATGCTCCCAATTTACTCAGGAAATCTTGTCTTTTTCTACTTCCCATGTAGATTAGATCCATGTATGTCTCTTTTCAAGTTCTCTGTGTTGTCTAGGTTCTCTGGGATTGTGAATTGTAGGCCACACAGTCATTTTCAATAGGATTTAGCTCACTCATACCAACTGAAACAAGCAAGCAAGTACACCTAATGTCCTCAATGCTTTCTGTTGCTGCAGTGAAACACTGACCAGCTTGTGGAGGGAAGAGTTAATCTGGCCTACAGGGAAGCTAAAGAAGGAACTCAAGGCAGGAACCCAAAGACAGGAACTGAAGCAGAGACCATGGGGGAGCACTGCTTACTGGCTGGCACCCTCTGGCTTGCTCAACTTGCTCGTTTATTTTACCCAGGAACCCCTGCCCATGGGTGGCACCACCCAGAGTGTGCTGGACCCTGTCAAATCAATCATCAATCAAGAAAATACCTCCATAAGACAGAAACTCCCACAGTTTAGTCTGGTTGAGGCAACCCCTCAAATGAGGTTCCTTCTGCTGGTATGTCTCTAGCTTATGTCAAGTTGACAAGAACTCACCAGAACTCCTAGTCCTCCCTCCTTTCTTCATTTCTAAGAGCTATTCACAGTCACGGTTGATGACCAAATTGTTTTCCTATCTTCAGGAAATTCAGTAATTTCCTCTATTACCACATTTTTATTATCTATAATTAGGCTTCAAGAGATAACAATATTTTAAGACCGTTTAGCATTCATAACAAATGATTAATATCTTTTTAACAAAATTTTAAATAGAACTCCACGTGTTAAAACATCTACATCATTTTACAAAGAATGTGTTCTCAAATACAGAATGCTGACTTTTTTTCATCTATGAGTAGAAAGAGTCTACTTAACTTCCTAAGAGGTGCAAAGGAGGATCAGAATAACCAGAGAGGAAGTGAGTAGACACCATCTTTGTGACTGGGGCATGTCTCATGGTGGGTCTTCAAGAAACCACAACCTGACAGCTTGGTCCATTTGTTAGAGTTGCCTAGGTCTCTATGCACGTGAAGGCAGAAGAAGGGACAATAAGGTCACATGAAGAAAGGATGGTCCGTTCCATTACCACCATCTTTAATTTCTGAGTCTAATTTGTGCTCCCCAGATGACTAAAATGACCATCTCTATTAATGGAGCTTTTGTCTGAGGCCTTTCATCTTTTCTCCTTACTCAGACCTTTAACACATCAAGAGTTCTACCTCATTCTTATCATTTGCTGCTCAGAATGGGGAGATTGTACCAGTGATCACCATTAATGAGTCTTCATACTCTTGTTAGCCAAAGGATGAAGTTTAAATCTCTCCAGTTTCCAAGATTCCCTGCTCTGGTAAGGAACAGGCTTAAAATCTTAGCCAGCCCAGTGGACTTTATTAGCAAGCACATTCTGCCACACAGCTAAACAGTCAGCGGGAAGAAGTAAAGAAGTCAGCATGACTTGGTGTGTTACTTTGAGTATTTTCGGCACATTCTAGGGTTTGAGATGGGCCATCAAGAAGGCTTCATAGGCCTGTGTAAAACACAGGTAATCCACCTGCCTGTCCTTATCACATGCCTCACTCACGTGTTTCAAAGGCAGAATCAAGCAGCACGTCAATCTATGGGAAATGTGCTACAATGTATAAGAGCAGAAGTAGAAACCGGGTCTAAGCGCTGAGTGCTGAGAATATTAGTCCACTCTTCTTAAAATGCGTGCAGGCTGAGGACACTAGAATGAAAATGAGCTTGGAGCCACAGAGAGTTAATCTTGTCTTAAATTGCTGGATAAAATTCTGAGCAAAATATGTGCAAAACAAAATTGAGATCATTCCTGAATAACCACGTTAAACTCTTTAAGGCGCTGAAAGCAAACTTACATGAATCGCATTCTCTTTCTCCCCCCACCCCACTCTCTCTCTCCCCCGCTCTCCATCTCCCCTTCTCCCTGTACCAGCAGCAAAACTTACTATGAAATAAAAACACAATCATTTAATGATTTAAAAACTCCATTCTAAACATTCATAGAGTGTAGAAATATACTGATGATAGTCAAATAAGAAATGCTCAGAAATAAAGCAAAGATCTATGCTTATCACCCCTCCACGTGTAGTTTTACAATCTGCATGTCAGCGCTCATCAGTAGGGGAAAGGTGGCTAAAATATCAGATAACCCAGCCAGGATTTCCAATCCCTGCCCAAGTCGAAAGAATGTTGTTTCCTAACTAAAGAACATTCAACCCCAGGAATCCAATTACAAATATGGAAAGAGTACATAGAAGCAGAAAGGTCAAAATGATACCATGCTATTTGTTAATTGGTAGCTCCTGGATCTCTCCACTAAGAAAAGCCAGCTTTGGTTGCTTTGGATTTTCTCAGAACAGAAATAAATCCACCCCATGCTCAGACCCTGCATTTCATATACACTGACTTAAAGCCTCTAATAATCTAAAGTATTATAGGAGAAAGTTTCCTGTTCTCTTACTAAACAAGCTGACATATGGAATTTTAACTCTTTGTCATATACTGTACTCTGATGCCTTATTAACCATCACTGCCTGAGATGGGGGTGTAGCTTTGCTCCCCCAAAGTAGGACTCTGTCTTGGACATCAGCAGGGCCTACGGCACACTTGGGAATAGCCTTTTCAGGAGCTCTGGGAACCCCGAGAGTCAGTTTAGAAAAGAGCTGATGAAGAATCTTTTCTGGCTGGTACCCAGGCAGGCATCCTCTGCCCTTAACTTGGCTTCTCTTCTTAGACCATGTGACACTTAACTTCTTCTCTGAAAAGAAAAGGGTGCTGCAAAAATGGTCATGAGAAGAAAATGGCAGAAGTCTCAATTTAGAACTGCTAAAATTCCCAAGTTCAAGTTCTATTGAGGAAAACTGCAGGGGACCTTATTGCATGGACCATAGCTGCTCTCTGCCCTTCCCTGAACCAATCCTGATCAAGAAAGTGCCACCACCAACCAATAGAGATAGACATCTGTCTTTGGCTGATAAATATTCTTTGTAAATTGGAGCAAATGTTCCCACTAAGGGATGCTTTGTTAATGTCTAGAGACAGCTGTCACATCTGGGGGAGTATAGCTGTCATCTACTAAATAAAGGAGAGGAAGGCTACTAAATTCCATACAGGACAGACATTCCTCCAAAAGTAACCATGCAACACCAGTCCCAACAGGGCTGTAGGTCAGGGATCCTGGTGTAGACCTAACCCAGGGCTGAGACATAGAGACCTATCCACACATTAAGTCAAGCTTTTCCTCAGTCCTCTACTGTGCTGTCTTAATTTGATTTTTGCTTCCTGTGCTTGCTTCCGGGCTGTGGTTCTTTTCTAATGGGTTCAGAATTTTGCCATGAACATGGTCAGTTTGATGCTGTTCTGACCCCTGACTTGTACTGGACCTGAACACTCAGGTGGAAGCCTACTCACAAGGATCCACACTGTCACAATTGCAATCTCATTGTCACTGCTCTGGCTGTGAGAAGCTCCATAGCCAATGTTTTCATATCAGATCATGTTGTAGGAAGACAATTGGTAATATGGACAGATTGGTTTATAATATGGTTAGATATTGTTTTTTGAACAATTGACTGACCTTTTTATGAACCTTCCTGCATCTTGTTCCTTTCTACATGTTGCCTAGCCTTAACACTATTTCTTCCCACCTTACCCCCCAAATCTATTCCATACTATCCAGATAACTTGAGGCAGAGCTGAGACATCATGCTGCCTTCTCTAGAGAGAATTATTTCCTAAACAGCTTTTATCTCTCAATTATGTTAGAGAGAAGACCAGACAGACAAAAACAAAAGAGCCAATTGACACGATTCAGTCCACATACATATACACATTGAAGAAATAAGTGTGGGTAGGTGGAAGCCATGCCAGTCCAGGGTTGGGAACAGCATGTCTCAGGACCATGTCCACTTTACAGCAAAGTTGCACTGTCGGTGTTAACAATGTAATTTAAACGCCCTCATTCCAAACAGTGCACTCACCATGGTAACACTGCTTAAAATACCACTTCTGTTAGACTCAGAACAATCTTCAAGGAAGATTCCCAGGAAATGAACACCCGCATATCCTAAGCATGGGCTCAGATCATCGAAATGATCTTTCCTTGATGTAACCAAAGCAATATTCTCAAGAAACTTCTGCCACCAGCAATCCTTCCTGCCAAAGTGATCATAGGTACAACTTGAAATACTGAGACTATTTTAAAGGTTCTGCAGATCGAATTGGTATCCTTGTATATAAAATAGAATTTTCAGTTTGAAAACAAATTTTGCAATGCACTTTACATGTTTTAAATAAATTAAAATTGTATTGCAGTTCTCTTGGGAACTATGGAGAGACAGCCCCCATTTGAGTATCCGTTGAGCACACGGGTCATGCAGCATTCTCAGAGATGATGATGGGTTCTCTTGAGCTTTCCAAACCCTTGCACAGAAATATCTTAGGTTTGTGTTGGCAACGAAGCAGTTTTCTGGGCTTTTAGTTGCTCCTGAGTTCTGTCCATCCAGAAGCCATGTGAGTCAGTCAAGGATACATCTGAGTGCCATAAATTACTCTCAGCTCCACTAGGGGATACACATGGGCGCTGGTGCTGATCCAGAAAATCGGGAACAGACTTTATAACGGTAACTAACAATGAAATTATCACCACTCTGGAAATGCATGCCCGGTAAAGCAAAATGCCTCGCTTTTCCTTGCGAGGAAGACCCCGATGAAGCTTATGGGCTGCGAGCACGTGGCAGCTCCATCTTAACCAGTACCAGAATCTTTGTATTCGGTAGGCCCATTCCTTGCATCACTCATTCCAAGCTTCAAGTGATGGAGTTCTGTATAGACTGGCTTTCACATTTTAGCTGTATCTTCACTGTGTAACTAAATGAATGTCAGCTGGGATATATATAAAGAGCTATATAACAATATTCAAAACATATCTTAGAAATGAGTTTTTGGAGTGGGTTTTATTCCATTTTTTTAAGTTACAGCTCATACATGTTTAACAAATCTTGCAGTGTCAACTCTAAGGGATCTTCCAAGTAATTGTGAGTTATGTTCTTATTAGTCATGTTAATAATAAATCAATGCCAAATTACTACTCCTTGCATTAATAGTTTATTCAGGCCAAAGGTTAAAATATCCAACCTCTGGATGATGTCATAGACTTGCCCCTGAAGTCTCCTGGGAACATTTCAGCTGCGTCTAACCAATGCATTCAGTGGGTCCAGGAGCCCATGTGGTTGGGGCATTGTGTTGGTGGAAGTCACAAGCATGTTCCTGCCATGGTACTTGATTAACCAGAATGGTACATGTACTCACGTTTATGCTTCACATGGCCACCCAAGGCAGGCTTTACTTTCGTCAAGGGGGTAAATTTAGCCGCGGCTGCTGTTTCCTTCCGTGTGGAGGAATGGGCACTATTATGCAGCTTCTGGCCTCCCGCTATAACCCATTAATTTTCCTGTGACAGCACCCGTAAGTCACCTCTCCTGAGGTCAGGTTTGTTGTCTGTGTATCTGCCTTATTCTCTTGTCTAATTTTTCAACTGAATTTGAGCAAGGAAAAGGGAAATGAAAGGGACTTGCTTTAGCCTAGCCTAACATTTGGTACATTTGGGGAGAACTCTGAGAAATAAGACAAACGCTTAGAGTGGTTTGTAAAGTAAACACTTCAAAGACTGAGGGCTTGGGACTTTTTAGTTTTTTGTACATGTGGTACAGATGTTTTGACCTCAGTGGGCTGTAAAGGCTTTTTATTGGTTCATAAGGTTGCTTTTTATAATTTTATAGTTTCTTTTATAATTCTCTAGTTTGGGGAAAGCCTTATATTTCAAGTTCTCTGATAGTTCAACCCTGATGGGTGGTTATGGCTTCCCCTATGGCTGTTTATACATAGTGTTATTTTTAAATATGTGGAGCCTTTCTGTTTGCTTATTTTATGAACTGCGATGGCCTAAAGCAAAATTTCATGACCTGCAGCAAAGACAGGAGTCGCAGGAAAACTTAAGGACCATTTGGCTCAAACAATATGGTAGCTGAGGGACTCTGAAAAACCTTAGACCCAGCCAAGGCACACAGTAGAATAACCTCACAGTCTCCAACTATGTGAGGACCAGCATAAGTCAGTCCATTTCTTGTGACGGTTTGGCCTCCAGCGGGCTAAGCAATGCCTTAAAGCACACTACGAGGAGTTCAGTATACACTGGCTGGCCTTGGGGACACAGTGAGTAAGTGGTCGTGTGAAGACAGAGAAGGCTGGCTCTGCTCTGGAGCCCAAGCCTGACCACCTGTGCTAGTCTGAAGCAAGTGCTGTCGCAGATGACCACAAGCCCAGCAATTTATTCTCCTGCAGTTACGAAGACCAAAGACCCAAAATGACACCTACTGCTCTCAAGTCAATGTGTGGGCACAGTACGCGCTTTCCACTGCCTCTAAAGGGAAAATCCATTCACTTGCCTTGTCCAACTAGCAGCCACCTAGGTTCCTTGGCTTTTGGCTCCCTGTGTATCCCCCAAATAACAACATGACACTGTCAGATCTCTGTCTGACTCAGATCTTCTAGCTCTCCTCTCACAAGTCCCCTATGATGAGCGCGGACTCACTGAAGGATTTAGAAGACGCCTCCACCTCAAAACATGCAGTGGCATCTGCAAGGTCCCTTTTAGCCTTGCACAATTAGGACTTGAGTGTGTCAGCAGAGGACATTACCCTGCCTACCACGCCAGCACATGCCCAGCCTCTCCCTTAGGTGGACATTACATTGGGGCATGCACACAGTCTTAGACACACACTCAGTCCCATGGTATGGGAATGTATTTCTTTTTTTTTAATAATTGCTTTAGAGTCTGTGGTTTGGCTTCTTTTCTAATGTGGTAGGTGTGGCTCAGCAGTTGGAAATACCAGTCTTTATAATTTGTAACTACTTGCAGTCATAAGGAACTCTACACTGAACAATGTGTTTTCTGTGGCCCTTCATGAACCACACTCATCCTAGGAAAAGCAATCTCTGGCTGCAAGGGCTGAAAGAGGCGAGGTGTGGACGATCCACAAGCCAGCAACCTGCAGTTTTACAAGAGCAGGAGAATCTTATTTCAGACTTTAATCCCTTCAGGCTTTATCTTCTTTAGCTTTACAACTGCAAAGGGATTGGAACTAAGAGTCTAATTCCCCTGCAATGATTTTACATGAAAAACAGCAATTGTAAAATTTGAGGCTTCTCCATAGAGCTGGCAATTTAATAGCAAAGTTTCACATGGTGTTTTTGGTTTAATTTTGCTGCAGATTCTCTGAAAGATTCTGTTGGAAAATTGTAATAGGACAAAACTTAAGAAAGGACATGACCGAGAAAGCATTTTTGGCCTTGGAGTTCATATAATTAATACATTGTTTTGACCCATGTCAAGGCCACAGGGCAAAAGTTTCCTTCCTGAAGACAAAGGCTTGCCCAAACCAGCCCTGCTGGGGGAGTTGACTGAACAGATCAGTGTCTGTGGCTTCAGATAGGAAGCAGGCTGCAGCAAGCAGTCATTGAGAGGGTTCCATGCCGCAGGGCTCTTGGATCATCTTCTCCCTACAGTCTATCTGCTGGGCCCCCAGTTGTGGGTGCCAGGAAATAAGCCCACTTTCTAATACCGGGCTTGTTAGTTTAAAAGGTCATGGTCTGTGCTCTATCAGATGTATTCTTTGTCTTTTGGTTGGGTCCAAACTTGAATAGAAACCAAACGTGTTAGTTATGCGACTTTTATACCACTCCCAATAACTGGAAAGAATTAGCAAAGTAGGTGTTTTCTATGCTGTTATGTCAATGATCCAACTGATCTCTTCGCCCAATTACTCACTGATGCCATCTGCCTGGCATGCAGGTGTTTTGAGTATATAGTCTTGAGCTTCAAGGAGAAGACTTTGCCAGACATTGGTGGCGCACACCTTTAATTCCAGCACCCAGGAGGAAGAGGCAGGCAGATCTCTGTGAGTCTGAGGCCAGCCTGGTCTACAAGAGCTAGTCAGGACAGACCCCAATGATACAGAGAAACCCTGCCTCAAAAAAGAAAGAAGGAAAAGACTTTAATTATTTTTTTCTTAATATAAAGTTCTTTGGCAATATGGAAATTTTCTGGGGCACTTTCAGAAAGTTGCTTTTCAAATCAACAGAATCCTTCAGATTGAGAAGGGAACTAATCAGATTGAAATACAGTTTTATAAAGGTTGGAAAGCAAGTCTTTGAGAAATATATTAACCTTCATTAGGCTATTAATTAGATCTAAAATATGCCCAATAAGCTGTAATTTAGGTGTGCCGATGAGCACAAACACTATTTTATCTCCAGTTCAATATTAGAATATGGAATAAAGGCAAAGACTACAATACAGCTATGATGTGCTGCCCACATTTATACAAGAAGAAAACGTTAGATGTCAGCTAAAAGCTACGGAAACTAAACACTTGTCTTCATATCTAAACTCATGATGGCTCTCTGTTGAAATGGAACCCCAGGCTAAATCCTAGATCTAGAGAGGCTGCCCACCATCTGCAATGAAAACCTGGACATTTGGGTTTTCCTTTACACCATCTAGAGGTCAGGCCTTCTCATTCTAGTCCTTCATCTGTCAATCTCACCTTACATCATTCCTCACTGCTAAACCACATTTATCCGTGGCAATACATTAAGATTTGCACAAAAGGGGTGGGCGTGTCCCCACCCCAATCCTGCTGCCTCCAGCTGTAAACATTAACTGGAAAACTTCCAACTGTTGACTTTCATAAGAAACCCAGCATTGAGCAATGTGTTTTCTGGAGCCCTGTGCGAACCCCCCCGGGCCCATCATCATCCTAAGTGAGGCCTTGTGAATCCATTAAGCACTCAGTTGTACATGTTTCTGTCAGTTTTTCTCAGCCTATATACATATGTGTGAAAATATGATGGCACTTTACCAGAAATGTACCTTGAGGGAAAGAAAAAATTCCCTCACCTATTTATCTGTAGATCTCAGCTGGGGACATACAGAGGAACTTCAACAAGTATCTGTGCAATGAATAACCTACTCACCATCCAAATGATAACCTCAGTTTTCATGAAGGAAGCACATATTGCAGAGAATAAAAGCTACATAAGAAACAACAGCCCATTCTTGATGCATTTAGCTTTGCATCACAGAACATCTATTTCCTAATTATTAGAAAATATGAAGACTTTTCCTTTAAAATCCTGCCCAGTTAATAGAAGAGGAATAGTTACTTCATTCCTCTTTACTACAGAAGACACAGTAGGCATGTGCATGGGCACTGTCAACAGGTAGCCATTCCACATCTGGGATCTGTCCCACAATGGGTCATCATAGTCACCTCCTGTTATGGTGTGCCCACGCTGTACAGAGCATGTTTTCACAGTGACTCACGCTAACCTTTGTTCCTATCTTATTACTCAGTAGCTCAGAACTTATTTTTTCCTGAGACAGATGAGCTGTTTTTAAAACATAAAAATAAAATCCAGTTTTGAGGATGTATGGATAGCTCAGATTCTTTGCAGTGAAGCTTGCTCTAAGTGAAGATTGGCATGGGTGGATTAACATTTTAATGGTACTGGAACACAGCTATAATATTGCAATACGTTTTTTAAACTTCAGATTGAAATCCATGAGTAAGTCACTAATTTTAAAGTTAAATTTAAAGGTATGATCTCTCTCTCTCTCTCTCTCTCTCTCTTTCTCTCTCTCTCTCTGTGTGTGTGTGTGTGTGTGTGTGTGTGTGTGTGTGTATGTGTGTGTGTGTATTTTACTGAGAAGAGTATAAAATGAATTTCTTACTATGGATAATGATCAAAATATTCTACTAACCAATCATGACAATTATATTGAGTTTGTAATTTGTGAAAACAACTATTGTTTTTTAGAGAACACAGAATATAGGACACTTAAGCAGAATTATAATATCCTCTCCCATACCAGTCTAATCCACATATGAAGGTCTTCATATTTCTGTTTGACATTTTTGTCATATTTTTTTATGAATCCAATGTGAAGATTGAATTATTCAATTCAAATAGTCAAGAGTTGTTCTGCGGCGAGTGAGATGGTTTAGCAGGTAAAGGCACCCACAACTCAAGCCTAATGATCTGAGTTCAGTCCCTGGACACTATATGGTAGAAAGTCAGAACTAGTTCCAAAAAGTTGTCTACTACTTCCCTTTGGCATAGTCTCAACCCCAATATACACAAGGTGACAATATAAGTAATTTTTAAATTATTTTAAAATAAAGAGTCATAAATAAAAATAGAAGCATTGGTAATTAAGACATGAAGAATCATCATCCCCAAAGACATGCTGTTGTAGTGTCTGTTCCTCATGGCATATTGGTAGCTAACTATACTTTGATATGGTCATCCTAGCCCTGTACAGAATATATCTCAAAGATGCACTGGTAATTCCTAAATCACAGAGATGATAAAGCAATTAAACAGTATAACTTGTAAACTATCAGTCTAATGTTTGGACCACTAAAAAAGCTACATACTGAAACCAGACTTTGATGTTCTAAGTTTCTCTTTCATGAGTACTTAATAGGATAGCCTGGTATGGATGTATTTCTGTACATGTGTTGTTTTTATTTGTTGATGAATAAAGCTGTTTGAGCCAATGGCTTAGCAAAGTAAAGTCAGGTGAGGTGAGAAATCAGAACAGAGACAGAAAGAGAGAGTAGGCAGAGTCAGGGAGATTCCATGTAGCTGCTGAAGGAGACAGACACCAGAACCTTGCCAGAACCTTACTGGTAGGCCACAGCTTCATGGCGATAGATTACTAGAAATGGATTAATTTAAGATATTATAGCTAGCTAGAAAGATGCCTAAGCTATTGACCAAACAGTATTGTAATTAATACAGTTTCTGTGTGATTATTGAAGTTTGAGCATTCGGGAAATGAACAGTCTCCATTTACACTCCAACATTTTCAATGACTGGGGTTAACATGCATGGCCTGCCTTCAGGTCCGGGGCATCTGTCTCCTTTGGCAGCTACATGGCGTCTCCTTGACTATGCCTACTTTCTCTCTATATCTCTTCCAGCCTGACTATATTCTACCCTGCCATAGGCTGAAGCAGCTTCTTTATTCATTAGCTAACAAAAGCAGCATATATTCAGAAGGACATCCCACATCAAAAGCCAATAGCAAAGGAACATAAGCTTATTTTGAACATTAAACTATTCTTTAAACATCAAATGTGATCAGAAAAGCTAAAATATTCTAATATTTAATTTATTGCATTTAATGTATTGTATTAATCATATTGTACTTAGTTATATTACACAGTTATACACAAACATTTATATTACACATGTAATTTTTTATTCTGTTTATTTATTTGTTTGGGATAAGACATCATCATGTAGCCCTGTCTAGCCTAGAACTTGCTATGTAGAACAGGATAGCCTCAAACATGTGAAGCTATTCCTGCATTTGCCTTCTTAATGCTAGGATTTCAGGTATGTGACACCATACCCAGCAATTTTAGGCCATTAGAGAAAGACACATCTGACATATAAATTATTGGGCTTGAGTTTATGTATGAATATTAAAACTACAATTTAAGTCATAGTTGGGCTGATTAGAGACCAGGACACAAATTACTATGATGAACCGCATGTTCAACAGTGTTATACCATAAAGCCTAAAGACAAGCAATAAGCTAGGTATATATCATAGGTATTCTATGATGTCCACATGATAATTAAATTGTCTAGGAACTCATTTCTCAGGATATATCTGAGGCATTAAATGAACATTACTGTTATGTTGTACCTCAAGCCTTTATTCGGAAATACCTTTTTAAGTGTTCATAAATTTAACCTAAATTGTCAACATATTTTCTGAAGAACAAAGCTACAAATTATGCATTCTAATATAAAGATTTTCTACATGCGATTTAACAACACTCTTATGGGCCCACCTGTACAATTTGCCTGAGTGGAAGTTAAACCAACCATCACACAACAATTAGCTTCCTCATTAAATTTTACTCATTTCCTTACTTGAATTCTCATAGTGTAGGCTGTTCTTTGTATCTAATGACTGGCTGTGAATGATGTAGTTCATGTTCTTAATCAACCTCTCCTTTGACAATCCTAATATAGATTCTTCCACTAACAAACATTTGTATAAAGCACCTGTCCCACTGCTGTGAAGACAGGTGAAAGTGGTTTATGGCTTTGGATGTGTTGAAAGTTCACATGTGGATAAAAGATGAGCAACACAGAAAAAAAGCTTAGTCCTCCCACAGTCTGGCATTTGCATGCTAAGCCACTGTGCCCAGCACCACGCTAGGTCACTGTGTCCATCACCATGCTAGGCCACTGTGCCCAGTCCACTGTGCCCAGCACCACGCTAGGCTACTGTGCCCAGTACCACGCTAGGCCACTGTGCCCAGCACCACGCTAGACCACTGTGCCCAGACCCATGCTGATCCGCTGTGCCCAGCCCCATGCTAATCCACTGTGTCAACAAGAAGCTGGAGTTCATGATGAGAATCAGAGTCAAGTCTGAGGTTCAGTTTTAGCTTCCAAGATGTTAATGCCATCCATAAATTCTGGAAACTAGGCTCTGCTTACAGAATATATATGGATGGTAGTCATCAGATTCTAAGGTCAACCTCACTGAATCAGTCACCTGTGTTCAGACCATTCTGTCCCCTGTTGCCTGCCATCTTGGGACAGAGGAGGAGTCAACATGCAGACTACTTTCACAGTGAGTGGGAAGCTTACCCCCTCCTTGAACTCGGAGACTACCTCTTGCACCACTCCCTGACAAGCAGTAGGCTGTGGAAACAGCAGTGTTTTTCCGGAAATAAACACGCCTAACGGATATTCCATAATGGAAAGCTGCCAGTTTAGGTTCTGCCAGCTCCCATCCCAAAAACCTTACAGAAAGGTTGTCTGGCTTTCCTCACTTCACCCCAAGGCATCATATTACTCAAGAAGTAATAAACATAGCTCTTCCTTGTTTCCCATACTCCCTAAGCTCCTTAATGGGAATCCGTGAGACAGAGGTCAGTCTCTGCCACAGCCTCAGGTCCCAAGTCCTGAACCCTTTGACGCTGACCCAGCATGCTAGACTCGGGGGAAAATGAATAAGATTGACATACCCCTACACTTTTCATATTATTTGAGAGTAGAAGTAACTAGAGCCAAGAAGCATGAAGCCTCTGGCAAAATCGGTGATGATGCCCTTGGGTCCAGTGTTGCTGAAGGATAAGCATACAACAAGTTGAAATTAATTCATTCTCCCAGAATGAGGCATGTACACTAACCACCACACTTTACACAGCCAGTAGAAAGAAAAAAAAAACCTTAATTATCTAAATAAACCAGGCCTCTGATAAGAAAACTGAAACTCTAAGTGCCAAACCACACCATGAATAGAGACAATAAAGATAAATATCATAATTATGATAAATCTTCTGAGTCACCCCTTGCCTGTAAACTTTGTGATATACAAATTTGTACATCTTCGAGTGAAACTGACCTAAAAGTAGAAGAAAGAGCTAAAGCTGGGAAAGATTTCCAATCAGTTTTATTTGTGTGGCCATTTCAGTAGCCTTGATCAGGTGCTCACAAAAACAGCTGACAGAGAAGTGAAGGACTTGGCAGGCAAGAACTGGCATGGGTCAGTGTGTGACTGCTTGTGCCAAGCGCTTATTTTTGCAGGGTGAATGAACCACAGGCAAGTTTGTTCTCTCCAACTCTTTGCAAGCCATAAACAATTAGGATGCAAGTTTTAACACGCTGTCTGCATTTAGCCTCTGGGGAAAATTTTGCCTTGATTCGTTTTGTTTGTGTTTATATCTCCGTCATCATTTTACCGGGAAATGGTATGATTTGCTTGCATGGCAGTTACTTCAGTTGGAAGACTAAGTACAAGAAAACATTTCCAAACAGCATGTCCAGTGCTGTAGGCCCTGACCTGCTAGCTTTTCAAAGGTTACACAGCCCTGAACAATTGGATATGGCACAAACTTTGTAGCCATGATCCATGTCCCAGGGAGAAGAGGCTTAAAGTCTCAGGCAAGATATTACCCATCATTCCATTAGGTTGTGGAGTATGCTACTCTGTGATGATGACTTTATACACTGGGTGTATATGGATCAATAGTGTTCTTTGTATATGTGTGTGAGGTGTGTTTCTGAATCAGATTAGCATCTAAATTGGTAGATAAGTATGATCTCATCCATTGACGGAAATAGTGGGATAAAAAGTGGGGGAGTGAGATGTTACTCTCTGTCTCTGGCTAAGTGTCTTTATCCACTCCCTGACTGAGACACCGCTGGACAGCTAGTTCTTAGGCTTCCAGACCTGGGCTGAAAGCACACATATGGCTTTCCTGGGAGCCCAGCATGGAGAGAACAGATCACGATCATTCCATAGCCACACAAGCCAATTCCATCTAGTAAAGTTACTGCAGGAAATGTGCACATACATCTTGTTGGTTCTGTTTCTCTGGAGAACTCTGACTGATACAGACAGTAACCCTAGGAAGTGGGATACTTCTGTAACAAATATCTGAAAATTGTGCAAGGAAACATCGAATAGGTGCTGAGTGAACACTAGATGAGGTTTTACATGTATACTAGTGAAAGGGTCTATTGCTGTGGGGAGACACCATGACCATGGCAACTCTTACAAAAGAAAACATTTAATTGAAGTGGCTTACGGTTTCAGAGATTTTGTGCCTTATCATCATGACCAGACATGGTGGCGTGCAAGCAAACCTGGTGCTGTAGAAGGAGCCGAGAGTTCTACATCTTCAACTGCAGGCAACAGGAAGTGAACTGTTTTCCACACTGAGCATAGCTTGAGCATAGGAAACCTCAAAGCCCTCGCCACAGTGACATGCTTCCTCCAACAAGGTCATACCTACTCCAACAAACCACACCTTCGAATAGAACAGTTCCACTCCCTTTGGGGACCATTTTCTTTCAAACCACCACAGGTGCTGTTGAAGGGAACCCTAGCAAGTGCTCAGAAGAAAAGAAAAAAGCTGTAGAGAAGGCTTCCATTTTCTTAAACAATGTATAAATAAAGTGCAGAGGTTACAGGTAGGGACACAGATGTTAAGCACAATTCTAATGATGGCCTCTGATGTAAAAGAAAATATGCAGTTGGGAACCAATGAGGGGGGAGCCTTGTTATAAAATGGCAAAACCAAAAACCATGACCGTATTATGTTTGTACTCCTGCACTTTCTGGAAAATAATTTAAAAGTGATTAAACTAGATACTTAGCTGGGTAAATTTCCAAAGGGAAGTATTGAAGGGGCTTGATTCCTCCTGGCTGCTCATAAATGAAGAAGTAATTAACCAACCGGAACCAGAACATCAGAGATGTGAGGGGTTCTCAGCCTGTCCATATTGTAAGAAGTGTGAAAAGATGTTTGGAACAGAACAGAAGACTCAGGGAAGCTGACTCACCACTTGATAAGACAATTGGTCCAGACATGAGCTATAGACACAATCCCCCATCTTAGCAGAGGCCAGGAACCCATGGGGGATTTCTGCCAGCAGAAACTTTGCCATATGGAACTAAAGCAAACAGCACAGGATGAAGGAAGTCTGGAAACATTCTATTTCACATACAAAAAAAAAATGAATACAACAGAGAAGGTACTTTAGAAGCCAGCAGATCTGTCATTCTCACCACAGGCTAACGGACTAGGACTAGTCTCGCCACACAGTTTCAAAGTCACCCAAGCCTAATGTGACACATGCTGTATTGGCCCCTGCTAAAGTTAGGCACATGACCCTGTGCAAGAGAAAGGAAGCGCAAGTCTCCGAGAAGTACTAAATGCCTGTCACATAGCTACCCCATGCAAGAAGACAAGATTAAGCAAGATTTGCAAGTTGTCCTCTAATCTTCACACATGAACCATGGCTTGAGCCACCACTCATAAACAAATAAATGTAATGTAAATTTTTAAATGAAATTATTTAAAAAATCACTTCAAATGAAGAAGAATACAAGCATATTTGGAATGAAATGCAAGGATTGTTTTCCTGAATATGGCTTAGCAGAGTGAAGAGATGACTCAGAATGCATTGCTCTTGCAGAAAACTCAGGTTCGGTTCCCAGCATCTATGTCAGGTGGTTTACAAACATCTGTAACCCCAGCTCCTGGGGGACTTGCATCCTCCTCTGGCCCCCACAGACATGTGCATTCGCCTACCCATGCCCACACAAAGACAGTTACACACATACACAGAATTCAAAATAAAATATTATAAAACATATATAGCTGACGGGCTAAGAGCAATTTAAAAGAAATAAATTCCTTTTTTTTTAAATAAATAAGATCAGAAATGAGAAGAAATAAATTCTTAAGTCTTATTCTGCTGGATGTTTATGGCATAGACTATCCAATCAGCAGAGAGAAAGAATGAAGCAAGTAGAGAGAAGGGAAAGTGAGTCTACATGGAGAAAGGCCTCGGGTGGAAATTCACATAACAATGAACCCTTCCCCACCAAACCAATCTATAGCATTCTTAAAGCTTGCTGCATATTCCTTTTCTTTAAAACTAACTTCAGGAATACAGTGGCATGCCAGTGCCCAAGGAACAAAAGTATATGTCCCATAATACCTGCATCAAGAAGAGTGACTGACTTGGCCACTAGGTCTATGGACCCCGGTGTTTGAATCCTGATAGTACTAACTCTTAAGTTCTGGATGCATCGATATTAACAAGGTGGGAAGCCAACATAAGAACCAACATTAGTACACAGGTTTAACTTCAGATGCACAGTGAAGAAGAAATCACCCAGGATTGTTGAGGAACTCACGAGTTAAATATGGCAACGGCTCTAGCTTTCCTTCCTCATCCGGGGTAAGGTTTTCCTAGGGCTATTTAGCAATACTTACCCATCAATCATCTGGTATCATATAAAAAGAGCACCTGCGTTCTCACTAATCTGACACAGTGTCATAATCACATTAGCAAGGTACTAAAAAGCATATGATGTGAGAGAAGAGAAAAATGAAGAAAGCCCCGCTTTCTAGGGCCATTTAGCAGGACTGTTTTACTTATATTTCAGTTAAAATATAACCACAACTGCAAAATAAAAATCCATTATCCTAGCCCAGAATCAACAGGAGCTAGAATATATATTCCTTCTGAGGACAAAGAACTTTACTCAGAAAAGAGATATTGTTTGATGAGGTAATAAGCATTAATTCCCAGGAAGAGGAGGCAGCAGTGTATGAGAACCTGGAGTTCTCTCACCCCAGCAATAACATCTGTCTTGAGTCAAACAATATCTCACATACCCATAAAGTGTTTATGATTGGAAAGGAAAGATGTTGATGCTGATGGGCACATAATTGTTCAGCTTAGGGAAATCAAGAGACTATAGAGGAAGCTCAAAAGATATATTAAGACAGTTGTCATTTTCCCCTTTTAATAGGGGTACATTTTATTTGCTTCTAAGTCTCTTCACTTAGATATCTTATTAGTAATTTCACTCTCTGGTTCATCTTTGAGGTCCCTACAGTATCCATTTGTGTTTTAAATATTGTTACCTGATATGAATCTATAGGTTGTAAAATTGACCATATGTAGTTTTTAACATACTTGATTAGAATACAAAAATTGTGAATTTTTGTGTTTAAATAATATATTTCTATATATTTCACTATTGCATATAATAAGCTGTATTTTATTGTGTTCAATTAAAATCTAAGTTACGTGTTAATAAATTTCTGCATCACTATGACAGAGTCACTGACAGAAACAACCTGATAGGGGAAAGGCTTATTTTGGTGTGTGGTTTCAAAGGAATTTCAGTCCATTGTAGCTATAAATGCATATAGACTCTGTTGTGACGGCTGGAAGATGAGGTAATTACTGCTCAAATCATAGTGGATCAGGAGAGGACACAGACAGAACCTGGAATCAGAAGGAAGTACAATCTGTAAAGTCCCACATCTAGTGACCTAATTCCACTAGCCAGGTTCTACCAACTCCAGTCTCTACAGCCTTCAAGATAGTACACAAGTTGACACCCTAGAATTCATAATGTAAACCTGTGAAGGATGCTTTGGAGTCAAACCACAATACCTTGTAGTTGAAGTGTAAGTGTGTGTGTGTGTGTGTGCGCGCGCGCGTGCATGCCATAGCACAAACTAAGATTTGGACAACTTGTAGGGCCTGCCTGTCTCTTCTTCTACCATGTGGGCCTTGGTGCTTGAACTCTGACTGTCAGGCTTGGTGACCAACACCTTTACCCACTGAGTCTTCTCACTGCTCCATTTTTATTAATTCACAATAGATCCTTGAATATATCTACTCTAGGCAAACATCTCTAAGCCTTTTGAGACATCATGGGTATGCTAAAGTCAGTATCTCCATTAACGAGAATATATAAACATAAATACTGTCTATATTTGCACAAAACCCTCAATTGTAAAATCAATAACCTACGTGAAAGGCAGCAGAGTTGGATCAGCAATGTTTGTCTACTCTAGTACCTTTGTTATAGGTGTTGAAGCATTACCTTCCAGGTTAACATATGCATTAATCAGTAAGTGGGAATGACTCATGGAGTGGATGAAATGAGCCCTCCTCTGACATCTCTGCAGTAAGTTAAAAGCTAGCAGCTGTTACTCCATAACTGTCTTTAACCAAATGTGCCTAGCTGGAAGCTTCCACACCATGATGAGGTTTTAGGTTCAAAAGAAGAGCTGACCTGTGAGATGTGGTGACGGAGCAAACACCAAAGGAGAGAGATGGCGCAAGGGGTAAAGACACTGGCCGTGCCACCAAATCTGACAACCCAAGTTCAGGGCCTGGGACCCATGTGATAAAAAATGAGAAGTGACTCCCACAAGCCTTCCTTTCACACACAAACACACACACTAATTAATGTCACTTTTCTAAAAAGGGATGAACAGAGGAGGTAATGAACAACACGTCTTCCATAATTACACGCCTCTGGCTATACACAGGTAACCCTCCGAACTGAATGAGAGTCCGTGTAAATGCCCTAGAGGAAAACCTATTCAAGAAAGAGAAATGCAGAAGACACCTGCAAGTGACCATGAGTTTAGATTGTGGCAGAGCCACAAGACTTGTTAAGGCCTACGTCATGAGTTGGATGTGAAAATGCAGTTGACAAGTGACACAAACTCCTAAGAGACTGAAATGGCTTTATTCTATGCAGCTACATGAAAAGAAATGTATGTCGGAGCAGTGTCCTCAGCAGGTGACTCAGCAGTCCTGGCAGCCTCCATGAGATGGGCTAGCTGCTGGAGAGGAGCCTTTCAGATAGAGCAGGAAAACTGTCTCGAATAACCTCTCTCTGTTTCTTGGATGAGTTTCCAAAACCTGTATGGGCATTTCTAGGACTGAAGCCAAAATCTTGCAGCTAGCAAGTGAGGCCCAGTCAGGCTCCACCCTATCCTCAGAGTTCAATTCACTTTCCTATGTTAAATTGGAAATTAATTTGTTTTTGTTTTTCTTCACCAGATAGTTTCCGGTTAGTAGTATTGGATGAGCCCTAAACACATGTACATAGATGCAACATTAGATACATTCAGTAGGTCTGTCCACTTGGTATTAGATAACCTAATAGAAGCAATAACTCTGGAGAAAACGGATTCTTCCTTCCTCAGCAGCATTGACTGGTTGTAACTCTTTATCTAGGAGTAGAACCTATAAAATGTCCCCATCCCCATGGCAAGTCCACTAGACTATTGTACATTAACGCAGGTCTAGTTTAGGCAACCGTACTGTTAAAATTTTATGTGTGCAGCTCTCTGCCACGTCTAGATGACAAAATCTAATACTAAATAGAAGAAGATTGTTTAAAAACAATAAAAACGAACAACTATCCAATGGAAGTGACATGGTGGACAATGAGGGCTGATAAGAAGCCAAGGACAATAGCACTGGGCTTTGATCCTACTGCATGTACTGGCTTTGTGGGAGCCTAGACTGTTTGGATGCTCACCTTCCTAGACCTGGATGGAGGGGGGAGGACCTCGGACTTTCCACAGGGCAGGGAACCCTGACTGCTCTTTGAACTGGAGAGGGAGGAGGAAAGGAGTGGAGGGAGGGGGAGAGGAGTGGGGGGGAGGGAAATGGGAGGTGGAGAGGAGGCGGAAATTTTTTCAATGATAATAAAAAAATAAAAAAAAACAAAGAAAAAAAAGAAAATGACCAGTGAATCACACTGCAGGCCAAAAAATGGCAGCAACCCGTGGGCATGCACTTATCCACATTCATAATTAAAGGAAGGAAAGTATGGTCTTATAGGGTCAGGAGGCTGATGTGACTTGAGTGTAATTTTCCCTTCAGAACTGCTACATTATACCTTAATGTCATCTAAGGTGATAACATTACAGGGCAGGGTTCTGGAATGCTTGATCACAAAAGCTCCACACTCAGAAGATAAGATTCATGCCCACAGAAACGAGCCTTAGGAAAGTCGCATGCCCCATTTGGCCTTGGGCATTGTCTACCAGACAAGTTCATGTGTCCAATGTCATCTGTGAGGAACAGACCTTATCCAGACACAAAACATGCCAGTGTCCCCTTCACGGACTTCTCAGCCTACAGAATTGCACCAAGCAAATTTTATCATTTATAAATTGTCCAATCTGTAGAATTCTGAGTGCATAAATGAATTTCAATAACATAAAAGTAGGAAAATACACACTAGTTGACAAGTATAAAGTTATTGGTGGATAATAATAATGTGCATAAGTCTATCAATATATAATATTATATTGATAATCCTACATAAAAATAAGAATTTTTAGCATCAGTGATATTTTATCACAACTTTAAATTGTGCATGAATATACATGTATGAAATTCTCAAAAAATAAATTGATATCTTTAAAATCATTACCCAGTGTCCTATAAATATAGGAATGTGTATAAAAATAAGCAAAGTTTATTATTGTATTTGTTTATAAAGCACAAGGAGAGAATAAATGACAGCAATATTAGTAAACACACTTAAGTGGTCATCAATTGACGTGGTGACATAATACCACGGGCCAAAAGGAAAGGAAACTACAGCAGGCAGCACAGATATTCCACCAAAACCCACCGACACTGAGAAACTTTCCAGAAAGTTTCCTATAATGTGATCCTACTTGTGCTAAGAATTCTGGAATGTTGTGAATTTATAGAAAACACAGCAAGACCAGGGAATGCCAATAACACTGCCCTGAAGGAAGATGTGAGGGGGCACTTGTACTTTTACCTTTTTTTTTTTTTTACTTTTCACAATGCTCTAGTTTTAATTTATGTGAATCGCTACACTATTTTCTTTAAAAAAATTAAATCACTGGAAATGAGAAAACTGGACCAAATTATACTTGATAGATACAGTGTGGCAGTCAGCTCTCCCCAGCAGTCAGCTCTATTGTTAAGAAAGCCAGTTCTCAAATTAAAAACTTACTTATCCACATGACTTAAAGAAAAATGGAGCTCTTCAACTCCAGCCTTGCAGCTGCGTGCGTGCATGGTGTGTGTTTAACCCCCTGGGTCCCTGTCCTGAACCCATGTAAGTGCATTCTCAAACTCTCTGGAAACAGGTCCTCCTAAATAAAAGGAAGTCCTTAGGAAATCGTTATAGAAGTAATTCAAGAGGCAGATTCGGGCCGGGCGGTGGTGGCGCACGCCTTTAATCCCAGCACTCGGGAGGCAGAGGCAGGCGGATCTCTGTGAGTTCGAGACCAGCCTGGTCTACAAGAGCTAGTTCCAGGACAGGCTCCAAAACCACAGAGAAACCCTGTCTCGAAAAACCAAAAAAAAAAAAAAAGAGGCAGATTCGGAGAGAAATTGTTCTGTTTCTATATCAGAGTGCACAGAGCCTGGAGAGAATGCGTGGCCAGTGACATGCTCGTCCTGTCCAGTAGTCACCGTTCTTTGAAAGAGGCCATTGTATAGATGGAAATCAACATAATATAGGGTAGTCCTGACTGCAGTGTTTGCTGAGATCAGGAAATAGCAAAGTGATTGTGACATCACCTCCAGATGAAGTCAGTGAGTCACTTGTTTGTCTTGGTCAGGCGCATGCCTACAGTGATGAACTCTCTAGCCCCCCTTCTCTTCAGAGCGCTAGACTTGGTCTTCCCGCACCTGTAAACAGAATCAGGATGTGTCCTGAAGTTCAGCCAAGCATCTGGCCTTGGGTGACACAGAGATGGTGAGGGAGCTCGGAGGAGCATGGGCAGGGACAAAGGCAGTGACATATACTTGGGGCTGGCAGGTCATACAGGTACCAGTGTCCTGTGCAGCCCAGGAGAAAAGAAACAGATATGCTCGTGACAGGACTGATCTTCTATGCTATAAGCAGCCTCTGAAATGCAATTTCGGCCTGTGTCGAGTAAGCAAAAGGGAGGAGATGCAAAAGGAATGGCCTGCAAGTGCAGCTAAAGACCTCAGAGATGCTGATTTTACAGAACACAGAGAGGGAGAGACCTACACCTCAGTAGAAGTTCAGAACGACTCTTTGTGTCTCAGTCTCTTCATCCACGAGATCGGCGTCGATGTGTTTATATACATATTGAAAACAGAAACTCTCTTGAGTATGATTTTTCCCCAGGCATTGACCAGGACACTTAATAAAAAGGAAACGTGGATAATTGTAATAACAGACAGGTCAATCTTGATTTTCTAAAATAAAAAGAAGCATGCTTCTAAAAGTAGGAAAATCACTGTCATCTTGAACAACAGTTTCAGGAGGAAGGACAGAGAAGCCTTGTGGACAAATGCCAGGGACTTTGGCCAGCGGCAAGGTGATGCCCCATTTCTGTCAAAGAATAGAACATTTGTACTACCCAAGGAGAGCCAAAGACTCAGGAAAAGGCAACCTTCGGCATTAGTCACTGATCAGAAATTTTTTTTTTTCTGAGCTGGTCAAAATGAGCAAGGAGTGAAGTCATGGTCTTTCCTTCAGCTACATGACAGGCAGAGAGAGGAGCTGACTTAGGGGACAGCCCACCTCATACCTTATGCACTACTTATCTCCTTAGCATCATGAGATTGCTTCCTGCCACAGCTTAAAACATGATGGGTTGGAGGGCTGTCATGGGTAAGGCCTGGAGCCTGGAAACACTGAGCAATAGAAAGCCTAGGGTTGGTATTTTCTGACCTAGGCCCATGTGACTCTATGGAAGTAAGTAACCAAGGAAATTATCAGGGACATAGCTATATTGAGTCTGAATTTTAAACTTTAAAATTGAGGCTCAGATTCCTCGTGGCACCTGGTATGTATGGAACCAGAAAATACTCTTGGTTTTCTCTCTGAATTCTTCCCTTTCCCCTTGTCAATCCAAGAGCAGTCTTTGTGTTTCAGTCCCTCGGGGGATGATGGGAATGAGCAGAAATAAAAGGAGCAAATGAAGCTTCCTGAATTATTTCTTTCAAAATTGCTGAGGAAGAAATGGCTCGAATAAATACTATAGAGACTCGAGAAAGCAGGGGAACAGAGAGGTTTCACCACTAAAGCAGTATAGGGACGCCCTGCAAAATTCAATCTGTGGCGCCAACGTCCCATTTCTGTCTGCCTTCCAGAAATGACAAATGGTTTTCCTTGGGCGAGTGTGAGTCAATGGTTACTGGGACTTCCTGGCTTGAAAAACATTTGGTGTGCAAAGAATGGCATGGAGAAACCCAGCTCCCAGACCTGAAGGAGCACACTGATAGGAACAATAGAAGACGCTGGTCGGAGCGGCACATCCAGTTTCTTTATGCTCAGTGCCTTGAGGCAGATATTCCAGCACATCGATGTGAACTCAATCACAGGTGGCCAAGACTCATTCTTCTGCCCTTAATCAAACTCTAGTCAGGCTCCTGAACCCTCATCTCAGCCACACTTCAAACCCACCCCTAGACAAATTATAGACATGTAACCTTAGAGGGGACGAAATGAGTGTTCATTTAGAGCCGGGTATTCAGTTACTTATCCTCAGTGTCCTGTGCAGCCATGAGTCTCTATATTCACCACTGTTCACTGGAAAGGAAGACTTCTCTGATCAAGGCTAAGAGTATAACTTCCTATGGTTATAAATAAAAAATATTTAGATGGCAGCTTGCTGCTATGTCAAGCTGCTAAGTTATGATATTCAGTTCTTCACTTCTTCCTGTAGGGCTACAATCTCCTCTGTAGTGTGTATGTGTGTGTGTGTATGTGTGTGTTTACCAGGTTTATAGTACAATGATACTGTTAGACATAAATTCTTCCCTGCAGAGTGGGTCTCAAATCCAATAAGAGAATAGTTGTTTACACCCATAACTCTCTGGCCACTATTGCACAAGGGAGCACATCTTCTCTGGCAAATGGTCTTACAGATCTTAGGAGTTACAACTAAGTAAGATCATTGATTCGTTTTATACAAAATCTCTCTTCCTAAGGAGACTTCTCAACACCTTTGAGGACTATTGACAGACAGTCAGGAGGGAGAGAGTTTCCAACTCAGTTTCAACTTTATTTGTTGATACAACCACAGTGTGTGTCGTCTTCAAAAACAGAGTCTTAGCATCCCGTGCTGGCAGGTAACCAAGTGAACAACAAGAGTCTATTATCTTGGGTACCGCTTGGGTCTCAACTGACAAGAAGGTATCCTACTTCTGCCACTGGGACTTTCATCAAACAACAAAATTAATCCATTAAAACTATGCATTCTCAGTGTCGGCATTCACAACACACATACATGCATACCTTCAAACTACCACAATTTCTAATAATTCTATAATTCTAATAATTATCTATCTATGGAACCCAAAGCTGTCAAGAGCGTTTGCTGTGTTCTCCAGAAAACATTTAAAGATGGGGCCCCTATTTCCTAATATCATTTGGGAGACAAAAGCTTGACTTCCTTAGATGCTAGTCAGCTAGTCCAAGGAGACTAAGCACACTGGCAACCCCCACTCCTGATTCGCACCCTTTGTATCCTAGTTCCCTCTACTCCTCACTTCATTCTTCCTTCCAAGTCCCCATCACCTCTGCATAAAGTTCATCTCAGTCCACACCATGCTGTCTACTCTGTGACAATATTTTCCCTGTTACTGGTAAAACGTTTGCTACTTTATTATCTGGCTTTCCCTCCCTCTGATAGAGGTGCTCTAAGAGTGACAGAGGTGAAGTGGATTATCTCACTGACCCAGGCAGATGAAAAGAATTAGGCCAGAAATTGAGTTGGTTTTCATCAAATAAGTGCATGTGATATTTTTTCCACAGGTAGTTCTCTGGACTGAGATGCAAACCCCAATCCTAACTGATATAATGAGAAAATGGACACTAGTGTTACTATTTAGCTGGTGGAAATATTCTGAAGAGGACAATTTAATGAGAAACAATTATACTGTGCAAATCAAAGAAAAATACGATTTCTTCTATCGAAGGCATACCACTGTTCCTGAGTCAGGCTGGTGACCAACAGCCTAAGTCCCTCATGTATGATGGCAGAGAACTCAAAGATGCATTAAATGAGCACAAGCATGTTCCCTTTGGAGAAATTTCATTCTGATTAGTGAGTCCCTGCCTTTAGACAAAGCCCATGACTGATTCTTGGATAAGAGCCACGATGGTGTTCAGGCTTTCCTTTAAAAGGGAAATACTATATTCTCAGTGTTGAATTGAATTTCAGAGACCTTTCAAGCCTTGTGAAGACTGACTGCTACATCACATATTTAAATAAGTACCATATGATATTGTAGAAATTATCCTGTACATGTAGAAGGGATGCTTGAGATACTTCTTTAAAATACAGTCAGGACCTTTCCTCTTCAGAGAAAGCCTTCAGATTCAAGAGCAATGATAAAGATTTCTCCATCCACCAAGATAATCTTGATGATAAGGTCTGTGTTCAAAAAGTCTAATGGATAGGGGACTTCTTAGAACTTATAGCATATGTGGCTTCATAATTAAGTTTGGCTTTGAAAGAATGAGTTGAGAATTAATCCATCCCTTAAAATTCCACCTTTTACAATTACACTCATTTCAACTTTCCTAAGTAATCAAATTTAGTGTCTTTTTAAAAAATTCTCCTTCTCTGGATGATAGAAGAACTCAATGTCTCTGTAGCACATAACAAGCAGTTCATTTAATTATAATATTTTCATTTAAATTATAATTTCACTTTAAATTATAATGTTTTCGTTTTAATTTAAATTATTCACTTAATTATAATACTTTAATTTAAAAAAATTCTTTGAAATTTTTATACATGTACATGAGGTATATTGGCTTTATATATATGGAAGAGTAAATACATTATATTTAAATATATAAATATATACAATGTATTACATGCACAATATATAAATATTAAATGTAAATATTATACATAATATATGTATTTATTCATTCCCTCTGGGATCCACTATCACATCTTTTTTTTAGCTTCATGTTTTCCTTTTCAATTTTTATTATTAGTTTTTTAACTCAGCGAGTCCAGTTAGTACTTTTATATGTACATGGCCATGGGTTCATCCACTGGACCTACCAGTGGCTACACTCACAAAGAAAAGTAATTTCCCTCTCCTAGAAGTGACCAGCTGCCAATAAGCTCCTCGGCTGGGAATAGGGCCCAGGAGTCCCTCCCAGATCCATGCTGGAACTTTAGACTCATTTGATCTTGTGCAGATCGTGTGTAGGTAACCACAGCTACCGTGAGTTCATCTCTGCGACAGGGATATCATGTCCAGAGGAGAGCATTTCAGGTGTGTAGATAACCACATCTACTGTGATTTCATCTTTGAGAGAGAGATATCATGTCCAGAGGAGAGCATTTCAGATTGTGTGTAGGTAACCACAGCTACCATGAGTTCATCTGTGAGACAGAGATATCATGTCCAGAGGAGAGCATTTCAGATTTATGTAGGTAACCACAGCTACCTTGAGTTCATCTGTGAGACAGGGATATCATGTCCAGAGGAGAGCATTTCTGATTGTGTGCAGGTAACCATAGCTACCGTGAGTTTGTCTGTGCAGCAGGGATATCATGTCCAGAGGAGAGCATTTCTGAGCGCTCCTCCACACCCTCTGACTCTTACATCATTTTTTTCCCACCGTTTTCCCTGAGCCTGTAGGGTACATGTTACGATCTCTCATCTATGGTGGAGAATTCATATCCCTTACTCTCGGAACTTTGAACAGTAACGACTATCTGCATTAACTATTACCTCCTACCATAGAAAGCTTCTCTACCAAGGTTAGGAGCAACACAAACTTATGGATATAAATACACACATGCTCACACTTATACTCACACATACACATTCACACATAGACACACACTCACACACTTTCATACATATTCACATGCACTCACACACATATACACACACACGCTCACACTTTCTTACACACACACACACACACACACTCAGAAAGAGGGGAGGAGAACCCTAAACCCTGTTGTGGAGAAAGAACCATTTTTGTAGAAGATGCATTTTTTTCTGCCTTAATTTCATTTCCAGTTTTTGAACTCTTCTGGGTTTTGCGGTCAGGTTGCTCCCAAAATGCCCTCAAAACTGAGATAGTTATATTAGGAAAAAAAATACTTCAAAGCATATAAACAATGAGCCAAAATGGCTCAGAACACCCTATCTTTCCATGGTGTACGCTGGCAGACCAGAACGTTTGCCTACATGCTAAGCAATTCTGATGTTTTCCATGTGATACTCTGATTAGAAGCTGTTGTGCTGAATGTGTCTTTGTCTGAAACAATCATGCTGAAGTAACAATTTTATCCTGTTCTAGTTCATAAGTTTTGGATTAAAAGTCATTGTGCCATACAGAGAGTTGTTTGAAGGTGACATCATTTTCTGAAAGTCATTATGGCCAAGGATTAACAGAACCCATATGGGAAGGTATGGGGAGCAACAGTCAGAACAAGGCAGTGACCTTGCGGTGAGTCCTCTCACCAGATCTCACCTGGTTTGACTTCCAGCCAAGCCAGAACTGAGGCAAAGAGGACATCTGAGCCACTTTACATCTGGGGCTCCATCTTTTCCAACCTTAACAGGCTGTGAGAGACAGGTTCTAATTCTTCATGTTTCTTTTCTAGAGAAGAGAGTTCTGTAGGGCCATAGCTGAGGAAGTCCTTGGGTTCCAAGACAATGATGATGTGGGACAGAATGAGAAAAGAAAGTCCTAAGTGCTTTACAAGAAAAATAAAAACTGAACCCCTCACAAAAGGACAAAGTCCAACAGGAAGTAAAGATCCACTCATCCTCAGGCTCCCTCACACAAGTTCTTCCACGGATCCCACCTAGAGGAAAGACGTGATCCCTAGGTATTCCAGCCTACAGCCATTTCCATCTCTCTACCTTGAGTGATCATCATCCTTAATGATCCCTGGACCTTCTTTAACCTTGACACACTTCTGTTCCTGAAGAGAAAGAGGATTTATCAGAAGCCATGGTGTGTTCTGCAGAGAACTCTACAATAGCATAGTTCCTCTTCCCATGAGCAAACCTTGTCCCAAGAGACAGGAAGCAGATCATTGAACATGTTATATATGTGCATATTATTCTAATTACCTTACAAATGTCATCTCATGGAATCAACAGCACACACTTGAGGTCTTAGCCCAACTCCTACTGTATAAATGAAAAGCAAAAGTTCTAGAAGAGTTACTTATCCATGATGTTAAAACTAGTAAGAAATTCAACTCATTTCTGACAAAGTCAATTCCATATAACCTTTGTCCCTTTTGGATTTGCAAGAGATCGACTTTACCCCTAGGTATACTACTGGGGTTGTAAAAGATCCTTCCCACACAACTGAAAACCCAGCACACACAGGCCTGGGCTACAGAACATCAGCTGTGATGGCTACAGTGAGGTAAGCCACAGTCTTCTACAGTAGACCATGCTTGTCCTTTGCTTTTTTTTTCAGCACAATAGCATTATCTATTTAGCCTAGGCACTTAATCTTGTTGGTATTTTTACAACAGGTTCTATGTGGTTATTTGTAATATACATATGAATAAGATTCTTCCTTAATTTTTCTACATTCCTTAGGAAACCACACACTCTGTTATTGCATTAGTCATCCATTTTTCATGGTGAATAAGGCCATGAACAATGTGTTCAGAGGAAGCACGAACACCTGTGGTACTATATCCCCTAACGTCTCTACATGTTCACCACACAGAATCTTCAGGAAGGTATACAGCAAGATCAAAGGCAAGGGCTTTCTAAAGTACTGGAATACTTATCCTAAGAAAGTACATACCAACTTTTTGTCAAATGTAAATATTTTAGATAAATGTAAATCTAAAATAAGTTGAACAAGTGCATACAACATATTTGGGGGGAATTGTATCAAAGTAGGAGTAAAACATCTAGGCAGGCCCCAGTGCTCCCAATTGTCACAACAGTTCTGAGGTGTTTTCAGTGTCTGGGAGACCCCCAACAGAACAGGGTAGGGATGTGCTTGGGGTCCTTGGCAAAAGCTGTGTTTGGTTACTGGTAAATCCCAAACATTTCAGGCTCATCATCCCCTTCACAAGCTCCACACTGAACTGTGCTTTGGATAACAAGAGTTGGCCATTTGTTCTACACTTAACTGTGCAATGGATAGGCAAGAGTTGGCCATTCTGAAGCTAAAATTCATGTTGTATGTGCCCGCAGTGAGAGGACACAGTTTATGACGATTGTCAGATCCCAAGAGGAGGACACAGCTCATGACAGTTGTCAGATCCTTGAGAGAGTGGAGCACTGATGAGTGGCAGCGACTGAATGGCAGGTGACAGAAATCTCAGCAGGTGCCAAAGTGGGCCGCTGCCACTAACTCTGTACTCTCAAACACACGATTTGATACCTTTTTTCTTTATGTTTTCTGTCATTAGCCTTTTATTGTAGCAAAATATGTTTAAAACATCCTTTTTCATTTGTTTTTTGGTTTCTCGACAGAGAGTTTCTCTGTACAAGCTCTGGCTGTCCTGGAATTTGCTTTGCAGACCATGTGAGCCTCAGACTCACAGAGATCCTGCCTCTGCCTCTTGAGTGCTGAGATTAAGAGCATGTGCCACCACTGCCTGGCTTAAAACATCCTTATGTACAGCTCTGGATCATTCGTATTGTTTGATTTTTATCCCCATCTGCCCCAGAACGTTTCATCTTCTCTAACTGAAGCCCTGAACTCACTAAACAATCACCCTTTGTTTTCCTTTGTACCACATTCCTAGCCAGCAGCTCTCCACTTCCTGCAGGTAACCAGCCCGTTCATGAGGACTTCATACAAATTAGGCAATGCCCACAAAAGAACTACAAATGCACAATGGCCTGTCAGGAAGTAGCATTTCTGCTAATGCTGCTGTTATGGTTATTAGCTTAGGAAGAATACATATGCGACCTAGTATGCAAACTCTTTAGGAAAACCATTGACACCTTAAAATAGGAAAGTATCATTGGGCATTTTTAACACACCATAAATTAATAGGCTTGAGTCTGGGAAACTTCTCTAGCCAGTGAGAGTTTAGATAAACATTCACAAAGTTAAATAACCTCATAAAACCTTACTACGATTCTATAAGGTGAAAGTAAACAAAGCACCTGAGAGGACTAAAGAGATAAATTCACTTTTCCTTCTTTTTGAGCAGAGGCATTTCTACTGAGAAACGTCAGGTAGGAATCCAGAAGACTGCTCATGAATGCCTGCACCTTTTTTCTTGGGAAGAAACTGGATGTATTCATAACAGAAACTTCTCTTTCTAGCCAAAAAAAAAAAAAAAAACCAAGTTGGCAGCTGTAAGTGCTCTGAATAACCCAAGCTCAACACGAGACACAACCTGGACCCAGCCACATTGAGACCAGGCTCAGGAAAGGTCCTCATGCCCTCTGAAGGATGTCTGCCCTGGGAATGAGACACTGCTTAGAATAGACAACCATGGTCCCTGGTTTTCAGTGGACTCCTTATGTCCATGGAGACCAACAAGCTCCTAATCACAATGATTCAGGGGATGAAATAAAGGAGACAGAGGATCATCAGCTCAGGGAAGAAATCTCAAGGTCTTGATTAATGCTTACACAGAGCCCTCCTTTGTCCCTGGGAAAGGGTATCTATATGTTCCCATTCATTCTCCTTTGTCCCTGGGAAAGGGTATCTATATGTTCCCATTTATTCTCCTCTCCCTATTCTCCTTTGTCCCTGGGAAAGAGACCATTCATTCATTCTCCTTTCCCCATTCTTTATGTAGTTAGGTAGTGTCTCAGTTCATTGAGGCTGTAATAACAGAATTCCATGGCTGGGTAGTTTACACAGAAATGCTTTTTCCTCACAGTTCCAGAAGCTAGGTAGTCTAACAGCAAGTCCAGAAGATGAGTCTGCCAAAACCTTTTCTTCTTGGTTCACAGATAGTTGAAGGGAAAACAGTTGGCATTTATTGAATTAGCACTGTCATAAATTAGACCTGTGGTGAGCCTGAGTCTACCTTCCCACAAAGCGCGTGCACATTACCATATACCTTAGATCTCCTTCCTTACAGCCTCTCTGACTGGCAGATGTGGCTGCATTTCTGTTTGTCCTAAGTAAGGCATTGCCCTCCTAAACACATGACTTCACTCCGTGTGCACTAAGAGCACTGCCAGGGCAGCTGGAACAGAGGGAGCAGGGGCAGTGGTATTTCCTTGATTTCACTGAAGCCAGCTCAGCCAAGGCTTCACAGAGAGAAGGAAAACATCCTGATTTCTGCAACACAGTCAGTGATGGCACAAGATAAAGGCAAACATTTGGGTTGGCACCTGTCAAACCATTACTCATGGGCAAGGCTATCGGGCTGCAGACAGAATTGCTTTCATAATCATTTGGAGAGTGAGCTCATGGCGATACCAGTTGGTGAAGTTTGGTTGTTCTTCCCTGTGCTTTGTTTCCCCTTCTGCCCACAAGAATCTGTTGATCTATTGCTTGACTTGTCCAAATCACATGGCACCCATCGTTCCTAAGAGTCAATCATGAGCTCATACAGTGGGATCCACCAAATATGGTTGGTTTTCCCCACCTGTTTGAACAGGTGTTGTCACTGCAAATATAGAAGATTCCTAAGGACACAGAGAGGCATACAATCCCTCATGATCCCCAGGCACACAGACACTTAGTTAAAAATAATTCAGCTTCTCCATTTTTGTATGATTGTCTTTCAATAAGATCTTAGTAAATGTTGGCCCTTCTCCTGTCTAAAAACGCATGAGGCAAGCAAGGAGCAAAGATCTCTAGCCTTCAATGCGACCTTCTCATCCCCCGATTTAACTGAATCTACCTAAGAGGAGAGGAAAACGCAAGCTCCTCCAGCTAATTTTCTGTGGCCACATTGAAACAATAGTACGAAAGCTCTGAGGAACCATGCCTTTTCCATCACGTGGGCCAATGCAATGAGCCAATTCATTTAATGATGCATCTGGCCCCTAACTAGGTAAGAAAGTTTTATTATAAGCCTCCTCAACGATAATGCCAGGTTTATACTAATTCTTGGTGGGTTTGTAATTAAACCAATTAATCATCTAATTAAAACAAATTCTGGAGCTTGTCATAGTCCTGGTGCACACCTCTAATTCCAGCACTTAGAGGCTGAGTCAGGAAGACTGCCTAAGCTAGAGAGAGTCCATGGCAACCTGGACTACTTAACACAACCATAGCTTTAAAAATGGGAAAGTGGTGGCTCAAGAGATGGTTCAGCAGTAAAAATCCCCTGCTGTTTTTTCCAAAGGACCTGAGTTGGGTTCTCAGAACCCAGTCCAGGTAGCTCACAGCCTCCTGTAACTCCAACTTCAGGAAATGTGATGCTCTCTCATGGCCTCCACAGATGCCCGGCACATAGGTGGCATAGACTCACACAGACACGTGCACATATATGTTTTTAAATCAATTTTAAAGCAACAACAAAACAAAACACCCAAAATTTATCTCAAAAAAGGAGATAGTAGTGATTAAAAAAATGTCTCCAGACCCAAGTCTAGTCTGTCCACCGTACAGCACGCAATGACGTCAATAAGGTGTCGAAGCAAAGAAGATGGCTTTATTAGAAAATCTAGTTACTGAGTAGATAGAGAACAGTTGTTCATACCTATTTTCCCCAAAAGCTGCTTTAGGAATGGCTTGTGTAGGCAGAGGATGTGTGAGCACAGTGGGCAAGGTTTGTGGGTAGGTTGTGTGATTGGTTGATTTAAACAAAAATTCACCAAGAATGAGCCAACTGCATAGTTGCAGACATGGTTTTAGGTCTTTAGTTCCCAAGAACAGCAGCAATTGTTCTTGTTTACTTGATTGTTCTTACTAGCTTGCCTTCCTTCAGCTGCCCGGAGAGTCACACTACACGAGCCAGAGCAAAGTGCCCGAAGAGAAGAGAAACAAGGTTTAGGAGCAGATAAATGTGGAGTCCTTAATGCTGGGCTTCAATTAGATGTTGATTCAGAAGTTATTTCCATTTATTATAGCATGCTGGTTTCACAAAATGAACAGAAATGGCTATTACTCTGACTTTGTAAAGAAGAATTCAAGAAACATCAGTAATGATGATTGCAGTATTGGTTTGGCCTTTTCAGGGTTGTAAATTCTGGGCTCTGTAATTATGTGCTTTCAGTGCATACCAAAGGCTGTCTCAGAGCCCTGTGTGTTACGTATACCACGAACAGTGCCCTGCATTAAATCACCTCAAATTTAACACTATTTAGACTTCCAATGAGAAATAATAAAGAGCCTTCCTGATCCCCTATCAATGATGCTCTCTTTACTTCCAGGGGAAGCTTTTGAAAAAGAATTGACAAGAATGCCCTTCTGTGAGATACAGTAAAGACTTGGAGTCGAAGAGAAAATGGACTCACACTTGCTGTCTCCATCATAGTGGACTTGAGATACCCATTCTTCATGCACACCAGGAGAATTCATTTTATCTGGCTTTCTAAAGAGAAGCTAGTCGAACCCTAGTCAACTAGGTTTAAATGAGCCTTCTCTATAACAGCCTACACATGTTTGCATATCTTGTGGTACTTATTGCTATACAGACACACATACACACACAGGCTTTATCACTTTGATGATACAGTGTTCTATTATTTGCAAAGTTAGTTAAATTTCATAAATTATTTTACCTCATTTAAATACTTTAAAAAACATTGTGCCTTTAGCTGATGAGTCTTCCAAGCTCATTGCTTCTAGAAGATTCACTTTCTTCATACATTTTTCATGCAACCCCACCATCTTCAAGCTGGCAATGGTGGATTGAAGTCTTCATTGTTCTAAACTGGCTTCTGGTGTATTCTGAATGCCCGTGTTTTATTGCTTCCATATTTTCTCATTTATTACCATATACTCATTGTACAAAAGGATGGTTTTATAGCTGCATTCTCACACAGGAGTGAAACCTTCCTTTCAGATCTCTCCCATCCTTTCAGAGGAAATGCTATGGTTTTAAAGAGCTCACAAGATCAGTCCCACATACCTGGATTTCCCTGTCATCATACAATCTTGGATGTAACGGTAGAAGCAATGTATCTTGAAAAATACCTTCAAATTCTGTCAACCACAGTCACAGCTGTGACACTATCAACCAAATATGTCTAAATGATGTCACCTTTCTGACTACAATACATGCATGATTTTCTGCTAAAGATGCTTAGAATAGTTTTGAATGCTTCCTGTGGTCCTGAAGCAATTAGAGAATTATAGATTTAAGTAGAGTCACTCTGTGGCCTTGACTTCAGAGGAAGGGTATGCTAACCAAATGAGCAAGCCAGCCTTCCCTGCTGAGCAAGTAATGACAGAGGTGGTCCTCCTCTCAGAGGCAGAATGAGATGCCAAGGACTACATTAGAATATTTCGTTGCCTGCTAAAGTAAGGCCATAACTGCCACTTGAGCTGGAAATTCAGTCAACCTGCAGCTAACACACAATGTCTGTCATTTCTGAAAACCCTAGACTTTGTCAGCTGAACATGATTAAGATGCTTTCTTCATTGCCATGACATCCAGTGTCAGCTATTCTATGCATTTCCTATTTACTGTTACTGACATGTAGCAGCCATCCAGCTGTAATGATATCCGAATGCTTTATAACATGTTTTACACAACAAATGGCAAATCATTCCAGGTAATTTGATTGGGCTCTTGCATGATATTGTTGAAAAGGGGGGAAAGGAGATGGGAGAATTTAACCCAAGGGTTTATACACCAAATTTAAGGAGAACAAGGAGGGACAAGAAAACCAAGGAAGACAAGCCATTACTACCTTTCTAGAAATTTCAGTCTCTTCCAATGAGTCCTTTGAAGGAAGCTAACCTGCACCTTCATTTAGTTCTTCCTACAAAAAAGCCTGATTTTTAAGGAGATGCAAATAGCCAACACCTTCTCTGACCACTACACCTTGTGTACATCCTATACCTACTGAACTATCATATTGTACCCACCACATTAAAATAATTATGTTATACTTTTTAAATTAAGGAGATAGAGATGTTAATTACCTTGATTTGATCATTACACATTGCATACATACATCAGATCATCACACTGTACTCTATAAATGTATGCAATTAAAACAATAATTGGGGTTAGGTGAATAAAGTGTTTGCTGTGCAAGCCTGAGAACTTAGGTATGGATCCCCAGCATCGATGTAAAAACCCGGATAAGGTGGCACATACTTGTAATCTTAGTGATTGTGGGGGGCGGGGTAGAGATAGGCAGAGTTTCTAGGGGCTCACTGGACAGACAGCCAAGCTGAAATGGTTAACTTGGGGGTGAATCTGAGACCCTATCTCAATAAAATAAAAAGGAAAGCAATAGAGGGAGCCACCTAATGGTGACCTCTGGCTTCTGTATACATACATACATAGAGACATAGTCACACAGTCCCACAGACACACAGTAACACAGACACAGTCACACAGACACCGTCATACAGACACAGACACACAGTCACACAGACACCATTATACAGACACACAGTCACATAGAGACATAGTGACACAGACACGCAGTCACACAGACACACATCACACAGACACATAGACACACAGTCACATAAACACAGTCACACAGAAACACAGACAGTCCACAGTCACACAGTCACATAGACAACACACCTATTTAGATGAACACACATATACAGTAGATTTAAATAAATTTAAATGAAAATAATAATTAATTTTAAAAAGCTTCACTAAGCATTTCAATAATATAAATTGACAGAAAAAAATGTTTTAAAGCCATTAAAACTATGTTTAGGATGAATTTAATTTATAATATGCCATAAAACTATGATACAAATTATAGATTTAAAAGCCACGTTGCTAAACTATATGCCCCAAATTTCCTTTGAGTATTCTAATTTTTTATCTATTAAAAGATATCCAGTGCATGCTACATGGTTATCTTCGGAAAACATATTGTCAGTTTTTAGTTTCTTCCTGAAGACTTCCCAGTACGTTCTGCATTTTATTCCTTTGTGATCAAATCTGAGAGAAATCCCCCCCCCCTTTTTTTAGAGAGAGAGAAAAAAATGTATCGAGCTTAAATTGCAAGCTGGAGATTTCAGTGGACATAGCTGAGCCTGACAGCAGACAGCAAATCCCTTTCCCTCCTGTGGCTCTCATGCTGCAATGAGTTCTCCCTGGCTAAGACAACACAGGCAGGACCAGTCCTACTCTGGGCTCTGGGTCTTGCTCCAATGGAGTGTCAGTCAAGACAAGTGAAGATCAGAAAGTCAAATCACAAAGCAGGCTGTGTGTGCTACTCACAAGTCTGTGCCATTTGCTGACCAGTGACAGAGTTTACAAAGCCCCTCTTCCGTTCCTCAGCTCCGTGGATGTGAGGGCATCTTCTGCAAGTCCATGTGTTTTAAAGGGGGAAAGGGTAAGCTTCATGACTCCAAAATATTTCAGATTCGATTTTAGATTTCCTCCCTAGAGCAAAAGTTCTTCCCCAGAAACTGCCCTATTGGATTAGAACTCAAGGCTAAAAGCCACAGCCCAAGAATCACAAACAGCAAAGACAAGGGCATCCTTCCTCTTAGGCAGCACCTATGCTGTCCCTGCCCCTTGTAACTTTCCTTAAAGTTTTCTGGTGTTGTCTGAAACCCTTAGAAAGAGTTTCTTTCAAACAAGTTGGTCCTGGAATAACTTGCCTATTTCCTCTGTTTTCCCACCAGATTGAAAAACAGCATTCAAATGTAGACGGCCTGTGAACTGGGAACCTGCGTGCAGACAGAGCTCCTCATGGCAGGGCAGCCTGCCAGCTGCCTGCTCTTTCTGCTCACCTTCTGGGCTCCACTGTTCTAAGAGCCTCTTGACAAAAGGCTAAGAGTTCTCAGGGCCCTGTGACCTTGTAGCCATGCCTCCTTTTCCTCCCTGCCCTCCAGGGAATTAAGGTAGCCCTCAGCCATCTTAAATTCACAAGTCAATACATTTGTGAATTGCCTTTCAAAGGAACAGAGGTAACTTTCAGGACCCAAACACTTGATTTTTTTTTTTTCTCTAAGCACTGCCAAGTTTTATCTGGGACCATTTAAAAGTCTGTGTCCCGTGTGATCTAGTCTGTAGACGTGACTGTTGAGGAAAGAGCTCAGATAAATGAAGGAGCTTAGTCAATGAGACATATAGAAGACTAGCCTACACGGGCCTCTCAGCCTTGAAGTCTAAGGCGTTTGACTGGGAAGTCAGACAAGACAAACATAGCAAAGCTTCAAATTCAAAGGGAGAAGATAAAAACTGGACCAAGACCTAGGAGAGATTCAGTTAATTAATAAAAGTGCTTGTCATTCAAGCATGAGAGCTTGGTCCCCAGCAAGAAGGTGACAAGCCTAGTGTGCTGTTGCAATCTGTAACTCCAGTGCTGGAATTGTAATCACTGCCAGCATAGCCCTAAATGGATGAGTTCTGCTACCCTGTGTCAAAATAAGGTCGCTTCTGGGGGTTTTCTGGTCTCTAAACACATAGGCAAATGCATGAGCACCTACCCATATAAAAGGAAAATGCTTAACAGTATTGGAGAAAGCACACCCACAGCAGCCTACAGCTTTGGAAATTGTGTATGGATTAAATGCGAGGATTTGCCTCCCAAAGCTAAAGGCTCTATCCCCAACGTGGCACAGTTAGTCCTTTGGGAGGTGGGACTTCCTGAGAGCTTCTTAGTCTTTGGAGCCATGCCCCAAAGAGTGATCTAATGCTGTTATTAGAGTCCAGAGCAACAGAGACATCCAGTCTTGAACTGGAACCTAATGTACTTTGAACTAAATGGCACTCTTTGAAAGTGAATTATTTCAGGAATCCTGTTGCAGTAATGCTAAGCTGACCACTAATACAACTTCCTTCCCTCAGAATATCATGATTCCTGAGGAGCACAGCCAGCTTCCCCATTCTACCCAACGTGGTTAAGCAGAAGGTGAATTCGTAGGGAAGGTGGAAGGAATAAATGTTAAGTAACTTTAGTATTTCAATTACCACATTAAATGTGGTGTCCTGAAAAGTCAAGTCTGTGACCATCTAAGGCTGTGATTCTGCTCCCTATTTTCTTTCCAGCGGTAATAAAATTGGAGCTTACGGGGTTTAAACAACTAACCCATAGTCCCAGAACTAGCAGTGCAGCAGAAGACTTGAAAAACGCCAAGGTGTGACTAGAATCCATGAGGTGAGCCTTGCTCTCCCTTACACCAAATTCCCTGCCTGTTGAAACCCAAGCATCAGTCCCTCAGATTCCCCGTTAGCATCCCCAACCCATCCTCTTCTGTCCAACTCTGTTTCCGCAATTCATGGTTCACCAAGTCCCCTCTCCCTCCCTCCCTTTCTCTGGCACCTTCCTCCTTTCTTCTCTCATTTGTCCTTTCTCTTATTTAAGCACAAATCTAATCTCTCACCCTTGCTGAAAACCCTTTGGTGACTTCCCACTGACCCAAGAGAAAGAGCAGTACGCCTCAAGGCAGCTCCGCCCACCCCTCACCCTCCTTCTCCACTCTCCCCATCAGTGCCTGTACTCCCACTGGATCCTGTCAGGGCTTTTCCTCTTGCCATCATTTCATTCCGGGACACCTCGTCCTTCAGCAATCCTCAAGCTTTTTAGGTTCAGGACTCCATTACATTTTTTAAAAAAATTATTAAGAATTTTTAAAAAATATGGATTGTATCTGTCAGTATTTACATGTTATAAGTAGAAATGGAAATTTCAAAATATCTCATTCACTTAAAAATGAAAGCATCATCTTAGGCCAGGCCTCATGCTCGTTAGTAGATGGCCAACACAAAATGAACTCAATGATATTTTTGGAGATTTTTCTGTCTCATAATGTTTTATCTGCCCTCCCCATATATTTATTTTTATACCCTAAAAGTATTTCACTTATATAGTATGGCTGTCTATTTTCTGTGCATGCTAATGTGTATGTCTATGTGTCTATGTGCTTCTCATACTTCTTCTTGGTTCTTTGTTTTTTTGTTTGTTTTTTCCTTTTCAGGTTTATTTGGTTTTATCTTATTCTATTTTTTTTTTCATTTTTCTTTCTTTCTTTTCTTTTCTAATTGAGAGTGGGGAAGATATGAATTTGGGTAACTGGGTAAAATCTGGAAGGAATGAGGACAGGATCAACCCTAATCAAGATGTATTGTGTGAAAAAGAAATCTATCTTCAATAAAAAAAATTAAATGACAGTTGGGCCGCTGGTTAAAGTGCTTGCTGCACAAGCCTGATGGCCTGAGCTCGGTTCCTAGAACCACATAAAAAAGTCAGATGCCGTGGCATGCATCTGTAACTCCATCACTCCTACAATGAGATGGAAGGTGGAAATAGGACTACCTGGAAGGCAGTGTGCCCGTGTGCCTGGAGAATGCAGTACAACCAACCTGGAAGGCAATATGCCCGTGTGCCTGGAGAATGCAGTACAACCAACCTGGAAGGCAGTATGCCCATGTGCCTAGAGAATGCAGTACAACCAAAACACCCATTATCAACAGTTGAGAGGAGAGAACCACTGACCTTTACAAACACACTGTGGCATATGCACTACACACATACACACACACACATACACACATATATGTTATATATATGTAGTCACATTTTCTAAAACTAAAACCGCATTGGTGAGTCAAATGGCATTGTTTTCCATTCTTCCTGATCTCTGAGTCAGGCTCACTGGAATGAAGAGGCTCACTTGGGTCACTTCTGTAGTTCTCTGCATTCTGTAGCTTCTGTGAACTCCTACTGCCTACTTACCCTGGCATAACGATGGAAATGGCAGACAACTTCCTGATACTCTTTTGAAAAAGTGTTGACTCCTGGACTGCCTGAAAGTCTCAGCCCCAGACCTCCTGGGATTCTGAGAATGCCTATTTAATTTTTAGGTTTTTGTCTTAAAGTCCATATGTGCAGATAGAGCTCTTCCTTGAAGAGTGGGTGGAATCTCTAGTTACACAAAAGCCCTTACAATGTCTCATCATGCTTTGTCAAAACACTTAGCCTACCCATAGCCAAATCAATTTGTTTAGGATGGGGACCCTGTCACGCTCAGCATATACAGCAGGAACTCCAGAAAGCTTTATGGGAAGAAAATGAGGGTAGCAGGGAGAGGAAGAGTGGCCATCAGACTCTACATTAGGCATCTACAACCCTAGGTTCCTTTGGAAAGAGAAGAATAGAGAGGGGCAGGTAACAGAAAGTCATAAAGAACCTGAGGAGGGACATCAGAGATCATGGTTGAGAGCCTAGATGCTGACCTCCTGCATGTTTGGTCAGTAGCGTTGGTTGAGACCTACTTCTTGTCAGGGACTCTCTTAAGACCAGAGGTTACATAGGTAAACAAGATGAAGAGGTCCCAACCTTAAGAAGCTGGCATACCATCCTACCAAAAGCAAGGCACAGATTCAACTCAATCCCCATCAAAATTCCAGCATAATTCTTTATAGACCTTGAAATGACAAAACCTGATTTCATATAGAAAAACAAAAAATCCCAGGATAGCTAAAACAATTCTGAACAATTAAAGAACTTCCTGAGGTACCACGACTCCTGATTTCAAGCTCTACTACAGAGCTACAGTAATAAAAACCACATGGGATTGGCATGGAAACAAACACATTGCTCAATGAAATTGAATTGAAAACCCAGTCATAAATTTACATACATATGAACACCGGATAAAGAAGCCAAAAATACACAATGGAAATAAGAAAACATTTTCAACAAATGGTGCTGGTCTAACTGGATATGTGCATTAAAAGAATGCAAATAGATCCATATTTATTACCCTGAACAAAACTCAAGTCCAAGTGGATCAAAGACCTCAACATAAAACCAGATATGCTGAGCCTGATAAAAGAGAAAGTGGGGAACAGCCTTGAATGCAGCGGTCTAGGAGACAACTTCCTGAACAGAACACCAACAGCACAGGCTCTGAGATTGAAAACCATCAATTGGACAAAATGGCAGCCTACAGATGGGAAAAGATTTTCACCAACTCCACATCTGATGGAGGAATAATATCCATAATATATAAAGAACTCAAAACACTAGATATTAACACACCAAATAAGCTAATTAAAAAGTGGAATACAGATCTAAACACAAAATTCTCAACAGAGGAGTCTCAAATGGCCAAGTAGCACTTGAAGAAGCAATGTTCAACATCCTTAGCCATTAGGAAAATGCAAAACAAAATGACTCTGAGATTTCATCTTACACCTATCAGAATGACTAAGATCACAAACACTAGTGACAGTACATGCTGGAGACGATGTGGAGCAAGGGGAACACTCTTCCATTGCTGGTGGGAGTGAAGTTTGTATAGCCACTTTGGAAATCAATGTGGCAGTTTCTCTGAAAATTGGGAATCAATCTACCTCAAGATGCAGCTATACCACTCTTGGGTATATACCCAAAAGATGCTCCATCCTACCACAAGGACACTTGCTCAACTATGTTCATAGCAGCTTTATTCATAAAAGCCTGGGAAAATGACACCATGAAATTTGCGAGCAGGTGGATAGAACTAGAACAGACCCAGAAAGACAACCATTATATGTACTTTCTTTCTTATAAGAGGATATTAGCTGTTGGAAAGTATCATGCTACAAGCCACAGAGCCAGGGAGGCTAAGTAACGAGGAAGACTCTAGGGGGAATGCATGGATCTCCCTGGAAAGGGGAAATAGAAGAGATTTTGCAGGTGGACAGGGGGAAGGTAGGAATGGGAACAGGAGAGAACAGGATTGCGGAGGTGGAACCGGGAGGAGTAGAGAGGGGAAGGTTGTGGTGAGCTATATTGTATGAGAGAAGATAAATAAAAAGATTAAAAAGGAAAAAAGAAAAAAATGATGAAGACAATAAATTAAGGTGCTCTGGTTTAGTGTGCAAAAATCAACAAATTTAAATGGACACAACATTATTTTTTCTTTAATTATTCTTTCTTTCTTTTTTCTATTTTTGTTGTTGTTGTTTTGTTTGTTTGTTTTTTAGAGACGGGGTTCTTCTGTGTAGCCTTGGCTGTCCTGAAACTTGCTCTGTAGATCAGACTGGCCTCAAACTCATAGAAATCCATCTGCCTCTGCCTCCCAAGTGCTGGAATTAAAGGTATGTGCCACCACCACACGACTTCAACACTATTCTTATCCATTAGAAAATCAATCACATTGATTTAATCATTTAACATGCCCTAAAATAGAAAAATATTGCTTTATTAATATAAGCAATCTATATGCATATTGTTGTTACACAATTAATGTAAATATTCTTAATTTAAAAATAAATTTTAAAAGCATATAATTTTAAAAAAGAAGCTGGCATACAGTCCTGAACAAAGCTCCAAGTCCTACCACTTCACAGCCTTAGGCTAATTATTTGGCTTGCAAGAATCACTTCTTCTGAAAATTATGAACAGGCTTTGAAAGGTTTTTGGCAATAATTAAATGACAGAGTGTCTGCAAAGTGCCTAAGAGGTGTTTAGTAAATGGCACCCCTGTCGGCAATCCCTCTTCTCAACTGGACTCCTTATGTGGAAAACGGTCTACACGCCACAGTGCGGCCATTCAAGGATGCCACCTGAGAAGCTGAAAATGAGGTCTGCTTGGGGGATGTGTAGGACTCTCAAGGGCTCTCAGATTTTCCTGTAATGAGCTAGATCCCTTCTGCACTCAGGATGCCTGAAGCAGGTTCCTAGGAACTGGCCCTCAGAATTCTAAGACAATGAGATCATTTTATACAAGACATTTTGCAGCTTGGCCACCTACTGTGTGCATTTCTCAAGTATCTCTGGGTGACAGAGTTTCTGCCCACACCCTCTGACTGAGCTGGTGTGACCCTTCTGAGAAACAGTGACCCTACCTTCAAACCAGGATTTCCAGGCTGGGAAAGAATAGACCTGAATCTTTGATCGGTTTTTCTTACCGCCCTAGGAATCTACTTTTGGCAGCTTCTCTGTCATTAGTACTGTATTAGGGGCTTGGTAGAAAGAAGAGAAAAGAAAAGGGAACAGCCATCAGCTAATTGTACTGAGAGTAGCCAGTCTGCTAAAAACATCTGAAATCGGAGAGCATGCAATGCAAACAAGGGTTGGGAGTTACTTGTGTGGGTTTTGTTTCCTCAGACTAACTAACTCATTGCTCGTTAGAAGGAAACAGTCAGAATCCACTATCCAGAACATAACTCTTATGTAAGTCATGTGGTTGGAAAGGAGATTTGACTCCATGGCTGCTCTCCCTGGTTTGCTCGAAGGCTCCTTGGGTAACATATACGGCTTATGAGTTTGTGGAGAGCCCCCAAGGGTGATGCCTGGAAACGAAATCCGTTCCTGGCAGGCAGAGTGACAGGAGGCCCCAGAGGACTGCGCCTGCAAGGTATCTGCAGTGCCTGTGGCTGACTCTGAGCCCTACTTTAATCTTAAAGGCATCATCTGGGATAATCCTTCCAGATCTGTTCCCCTGCTTAAGAGGCCCCGGGCACAAGAGCAAGTTCCCTCTTCGGGTCCTTTACACCAGCCAGTCAGAGCCAGCTTCAGCAAACATAGACATCACATCAAACCTTCCAACAGATGTCCCCTTCACAGAAGTTGGAGCAGAACCAACACTGTGGAGAAGGCATAACAAGGAAACAGTCAGGCCTAGGCTTCCTGGTGGATAGGCGTAACTCTCTCACAGAAAACGCACTCTAGGCTAGAGGAATGGGCGTTTACAGAGTGCAGGAGCAAGTCCCCTCCCACCCAGCAGGTCCTGTGCGGTCTGACCAGATACAGGGCACTGTGGACTCATCGAAGTGGTGGTCACCTTCAGCTCTCAATAACAAATATTAGTGACCAGCACAAGAGACTTTCGAAACAGGGAGTCAGCATTCAGCCCCAGATCTGACTGGGGCCCCTAACTCCTCTCTGGAGAGACATATAGGAGTTTCTTATTCATGTTCTGACTTCCCCCTTTTCCTGGCATCAGTGCCTTGCAGGAAAACTAATATCTGAGAGGTGCCAAGTGTTAACTAAGAGCATTCCACAAGGCGTTCCAGGCCACCAAGAGGTGCAGGGTCACTGAGTCAGACTTTGTTTTTTTTTTTTTTCTGATTTTTTTATTAATTAATTAATTTAATTATTAAAGATTTCTGCCTCTTCCCCGCCACCACCTCCCATTCCCTCCCCCTCCCCCAATCAAGTCTTCCTTCCTCCTCAGCCCAAAGAGTAAGCAGGTTTCTCTGCCCTGTGGGAGGTCCAAGGACCACCCACCTCCATCCAGGTCTATTAAGGTGAGCATCCAAACTACCTGGGCTCCCACAAAGCCATTACATGCAATAGGATCAAGAACCCATTGCCATTGTTCTTCAGTTCTCAGTAGTCCTCATTGTCCATTATGTTCAGCGAGACCGGTTTTGTCCCATGCTTTTTCAGTCCCCGGCCAGCTGGCCTTGGTGAGTTCCCGATAGATCATCCCCATTGCCTCAGTGTGTGGGTGCACCCCTCGCCGTCCTGAGTTCCTTGCTCGTGCTCACTCTCCTTCTGCTGAGTCAGACTTTGAATTTGAACAGTTGATGGCTTTTGCAGGGGCCTGGGTAAACAAAGGGAAACCCAGGAAATACATAAAGGAGGGAACTAGGCTTTCTTTTTAAAATTATTTAACATGTTTTGCTTTGATGGCTCTTAAGACAAAGAGTTGCAGGCCCTCGGTTAGGGTGAAATAAAGCTAGTGAGCTTCATTTTGTGACTCTCACTAGAACAGGGGATTTACTTAATAGTTATTTATAAAATACCAAGCGAAAAAACACAGTTTACTAGCAGGATATTTTTCTTGTTTCTATCCTGAGTAAGGGCAGGCAATTAATACTCTTTAGAAAGTAAAAATACCAGACCGATGTTGCCTGCTTTTAAATTAATGTGTGTGTATGTGTGTTGTGCATGTATATGGTATGTATGTATGCATGTATATGGTGTAGTCATACAATGTATGTGTATGATGTATATATGTGTGTGGTATGTAGGCATGTGTAGTGTATGTACACAAATTTGTGTATGGTATATAAGTATGTGTGTAGGTATGTGGTGTATATGTTTTCATATCATTTATATATGGTGTGTATGTATGCAGGTGCACATGTGTGTGTGAGTGTAGTTAGATATCCACGTATGCATAAATGTATATGGGGGTGTGCACTCTTGGAGTGGCCAGAGTACGGCCATCAGCATCTCCCTCAGTTGCTCCCCACATTACTATTACTCCTTTTGAGAAAAGTTTCTTCATTGCACCCGGAATCCGTCATTTTGCTGAAGCTGTCTGGCTAGTGAGCTTTGGAAATTTCTGATTTCTACAGTGCTGTATTAGATCCACAAAGGCATGTAGTCATGTTGGGCCCTTTTCATAGGCATTAGGTGTACAAATTCAGGTCCTCATGCTTGCACAGCAGACACTTACCTATCAAGCCATTTTCAAGCCCCTTACTTTAGTTTTTCTTCTAGCAGTGGTCTAGAACTCACTGAAAGCACCCTCTGTCAGGTACTACACTGCCACTGAGAATCTTAAAATCAGAGAGTCTTCGATATGGAAGAGACTTTGAAGTTGAGGAACAATTGTACAGCAAGTGAGGATGCTATAGTCACTAGAGCATTTAGGAAAGGTCCAAGCAAGACTTACAGAGATAGCCATGATAGTAAAGGATGTTAGAATAAAGGAGACTTGTTCAAAATATCTATTGATATAATATTGAAGTATCTAGTGAATGCCTGAGCCCTCTTCAGACATTGCTGCCGAAGGGTAAACTTAAGAACTTGTATTTTTCTGGATGGTACCCACTCTTTACTCTCTGGTCAACATTGCTCTCCTTCCTGCCCCCAGATGAGCATTGTTTGTTTAGAACTATGCATAGAAAAGAATGTTGATGAGTCACCTCTAAGTCCTGTCCTATTGTAGTTGGGGTTAACTCACACCTTGCCTATCTCTGGCACTTCAGTTCAGCACTACACCAAGAGAGAACTGAAGGATAACTGAGCTTGTATTCCCATGTCCTTATACTCAGTGATGCTATTCACGCAATGCCTTGGCACTTCCTGGAATCAGTGAAAGTTGCAAACCAAATCCACAAATTAAATTCATGAGTGGCTGAGTTGAGAAAGACAATACAAGAGAAATTTCCAAAACCCCATATTAAGAACTTCATGTGTATTTGGTCATTCATATATTGAGTCCATATTAATTATCACCATCCTATTCTTGGATTTCACAGATTCAACACTGAAGTTAGGTCATACATTATATGATCCCTATGTCTGACTTATTTTACTTGACACAATGTACCCAAGATTCATCTGCATTACTGAAAATGACAGATGCCCCAATTTTCATATTAAATGCTACTCTATTATATATGTATATTGCATTCACCACAATGATGCTAATGTTTTGATAGACACTTTAGGTTGGTCCCATGTCTTGGCTATTATGAAAGGTTACAGAAATATCAAAGAGTTACACAATAGCCCAGAATGGAGTATAACAAAGGTTTATTTATTTGGGGATAAATTCACAGTAAGGGTAGTGATCCACAGTCCTTTGTGTGCTCTGGAGCCAAATCCTGCAGAAAAAGGGGGCCACTCATGCTTTTCGTCTGCACTTAATGTACAGGAGACCATGCCCAAATTTGACCAGTATCTTAAAGACTATTTACTGAAGGAGTTCCCACAACACCTCTCCCTTTTGTTTAAATAAGAGAGTTCTAAGCCTAATACAAAACTATACAATGAGAACAGATATCAAGTATTGTCCAGGGAAAAGAAGAGACAAAAACATATATAAAAATTAGAATTGCAATCAGCATGAGCAACATCAAACAAGAAACATATGCTAAATGTTTCCATAGCTATCCTATCCTAAGCAGTCTTATATTAAAAATGACTAAGTCATGAGAGGAAAGTAACTATGCCTATCTGGTTTTCAACCCCATCAAAGACCTGAGAAGGGAAATAATATTGCCTGAGCAAACAAGAAGTACAATAAAGCAACTTCCAAATAGTGCAAGAAATGACCAAGATAAGACTTTCAGAGTCACAGAGCTAAGCCTTACCTCTCAAAGCTTCCATCACCTCGCAAAATAGGGCCACCATCTTGGGACCAGTGCTGAACATATGAGCCCACAGAGGATATTTTATATTCAAACCATAACAGACATGAAACTAAATGATCTTTTAAATTGGAATACAAAATTGAACCGACCACTTTCCATGTTTTATGGAGTGAATAATGTCTGTCAAAATGTATGATTAAGTTCCAATTCCTTTCAATGTGGTTATAATTGAAAACAGGTCATTTAGGAGCTATTAATAGTTAAGTGAGGTAAATATAGGAGTCCTAATCCATCAGGATGAGTGGCTTTATAAAAAGACTGCAAGAACACACTGAATAGGTACTCATCTTGGAACCAGAGCCCAGTTATACTGGTTCCTTGTTCTTAGACTTGTAACCTCAAGAGAAAATTTAATCTACAGGGCCTATATAATACTGCTATAGAAACTCACGCAGACTAACACTATAAAATACAGACCCTGCCGTGCTGGATTCAAAGAGGTTACTGCAGTAAAACTGATTATCCTGGGGATTGGCTTGCTAAATCCAGTGGATACCTCCACACATAGACTACACAGTCTACTTTCTCTATTGATGCCATAGCATGCGATACCAACAGATTTGGAAAATGAAGATCAAGAAAACTCAAGAGATGCCATAGTCAAATACTGGATATGAGCATGACCTCTGTGGCTGGCAAGGAACACCAGCTGCCACTGACACACCATGCTAAGCCTGCTTAGTCCTTCCCCTGGGGATATCCACAGATGTTCCCACAACTGGCGCATTGCCTCCCTGCACAGTTTGTACAGACGTATCTCTGCAATAGTCTCATTGAGTCACCTTTTCTGCTCAAAGTAAGTTGAAACAACTGCCCAGAGAGCTGAACTCCAAAAGGGGGACCAACATCAGTGAGTTTCCTCTGGGGTGCTTGAGTGTTTGCTTCACAGCAAGTGGAGAAATAGGAAAATGCTGGAGATAACATGTCTCTCAACCCTTTCACAGTTGCTGAAATTGTTCATTTGTTTTGTGTGCATAGTTCTTGAATCATAGACTCATAAAAAAAGATAATAGGTGTTTTATTCCCCTCAAAGAGTAGTGATTAGGCTAAGGTTTGAAAGGCAAGACCATGTGATTCCAATTTACATCTATTGGAACCTAACACAGATTGCTTACATCACAGTGCTAGATTACATACCTGTGCTCCCTGCATTATTCCCTAAAATTCTTAGTAATAGACATTTTTTTTCCTTCAGGAATCCAATGAACTGTGCTCACAATATTTCACTTAGACTGTTGCTTTTCTATTGTTGTGCTAAGACACCATGACCAAGACAAAACAAGGAAGAGTTTTTGGGGGGGCAAACAGTTTCAGAGGGCTAGAGTCCATGACCATTATAGCGAGGAGCACAGCAGCAGGCAAGCAGACCCAGGGCTGCAGCAATAACCGAGGGTTTACATCTGATTCAGAAGCATGAGACAGAGAGAGAGGCAAACAGAGCTAACTGGGAATAGGGTGGGCTTTCTAAACCTCCAAGTCTAACACCAGGCTACACCTCCTAATCCTTCCCAAACAGTTCCACCAACTGGAGAAAAAGCGTTCAAATATACGAGCCTATGGGAGCCATTCTCATTCAAATCACCATACAGATATAATTTGCATCTTCAATATGTTATTTATCTGTGGTTAATCTACAATTCAGAGACTTTTGTCTTTTAGTCATCAAACATAAGAATATAATCTTCTCCAAATGTTAAGTTTCAAATGTTCCACATGACACCATTGGGATGGCTCAGCAGGTAAAGGCCGACCCATCAAGCCTAAGAATCTGAGCTCAACCCCAGGGCCCCATAGGGTGGAAAAAGAAAACCAACTTCCACAAGTTGTCACCTACCATCTATCCACACATTGTGGCACACAGTCACCCCTTCACACACAAAAATAGACAAATATATGAATGAAATAATTGTTCATGTTTTACATGTCCAGAATTAATTTTGAAGAATAACATAGGATGGTAAAAGCCATATAAAGCTAACAAGAGGTAGGACTCCATGTAACCTTATACAAACATGAATGCACATTTATAGAGAGCGCAGTACACTAAGTTTAATTGGAAGAAGTTGACTTTTTTCAAGGGATTGGATAGTAGGAACCAGCATGTGTGCCGATACTCAACGGCAGTGCCTGCGTGGACAGAAATTCTCAGAGAGAAGTAAATTCAGTTGCCCTGAGGGTGCCAAATGGAAAACCAAAGGATTTGCTTTGAAATGATTGAAAATAGCTTTGTGAAGGAGAAAACTAGATAATGACACAAATGTAAGACTCCTTAATAAGCTTCCTTCAGAGACAGATTTCGAAAATAACAACACAGAGAACAAGTGACTGCAGGGTAACGGTATCCATCCCCAGTTGATAGATGTACAGCTCCACTCTTCCACCTACCTCAGGGAATATTGCAGGCGAAGGGGTGGAAAGATTGTAAGAGCAGAAGTCTGCTGTGCTGTGAGATCATGTCTTCTAGCTATGCCGGGCAAGCTACACCCACGAAATCTCAACAACATGACTACATAAACAATAACTAAACTATGATAAGACCAGTTGACGCCTCACTGTAGGTGCAGAAATCCCATGGGGCCACACCTCTATAAAAACAATTTCAAGAAATTAATGATTGCTAAGAGAGGAAGAATTAGTCTTCCACAAAAATGAGCCCCCTGGTTGGTTACCCAATATCAAGCAGTAAGCACTGGAGACAGAGATGCACACATTCAGGCTATAAGCAATGACTCAGCAGGTTACATCAGATGTCGATTCATTGATACATATTTGTACTAACATGGGTTAAAAAGAAAGAGCTTGTGAGCTTAAAGAGGAGTAAGTGGGGGATAGGAGGGGTAGGAAAGAGAAAATGATGCAATTATATTTTAATTAAAATTTAAAAACAACAATGAAGAAGAATTAACCAATATGAGAAAAAAAAATGAAATCTTTCAAAGATGCCAGACAGGACAGAGCAGCAGGGGCTTGAGCACAAAGGAGAGAGTCTGAAATGAAACAGACAGTCATATCTCTGCATCTACATGTGAGGGTTACATACTTGCCCACACCCATCATTTGAGAGTCTCCGCGTTCTAATATCTCACCCAAGTAAATTGGCTTCTGCTGATAGAACACTCTGGTTCTTAGAATAAAAAGCTTCCACCCAAGGTTGCCACGGAGAATCTTCCATCTAGTCGCTACACTGCACATGTCTTCCCATACTTGAGGGTCTGCACTTAAGGGGAGATCGGGCAGTGTCTGTTAGCAAACGTAATTTCCATCTGTCTATCTTCAAATGCATTTTTAGCTAAGAGAGCATTTGAAGGCCATAACCTGTAGGAACGGGCTGACTGTGGTGATGGGTGAGGGATGGTGACTTGGCTCTTTCCCAGGGCAACTTTCAAAGCTTGAATCACACTATAGTTCTGCTCTTGGAATTTTATCTTTGGCGACAGCCACTGTCTCGTTCACCGCCATGTCCCTGGCATGTGTCATAGGTGGCCCCTTATTGAAGGTTGTCTACCTTGGCCCTGTGTTCCTGTCAGTCATCTTCCCCATGTTTTTCCTGGAAAACATCTACCCTAGTCTAGAGCCTGGACTGGAAACAGGTACACGATAAACATATGCTTTCACCAAAACACAAGTTCATTAAAATGCTTCAGATGAAATGAATCTTCAGTTCAGAGCCCTGTCACTAAAGGGAGTACATTACACATACACACACACTCTCTCTCTCTTGCTTACCTTTTCAAATCATTATACCCAGTTGTCTAACGGTTATCTTTTGCTAACTTTACACAAGTTCAAGTCATCAGGGAAATGGGAACCTCCCAACTGAGGAGTCACCTCCATCAGACTGGCTTGGAGGCATGTCTGTGGGGCATTTTCTTGATTGCTTTTAAGAGGGCCCAGGCACTGTGAGCAGCACTACCCTCTGGGTAGATGCTTCTAGGCTGTGTGAGAAAAGCAGTTGAGCAAGCCAGTCTGCAGAGACCCTCCATGCTCCTGCCTCTGTCCCTTCCTGGGTTTCTGCCTTGATTTCCCTCAAGGATGGTCAGTGAGCAGAGCTTGTAAGCCAAATAACCCCTGTCCTCCCTGAGTTAGTAGCAGTAGGCTAGGACAGCTGAGTCGAGGTGAAGTGTGGGCAGCCATCCTTAGCTTCAAGTCATGTTTCCAAAAAGGAGCATTCACCAGGACTGCTGGGTCCGCACAGTTGTTCAGGAAAAGCCATTAATCCAAATTTTTACATAAAGACACGCTCATTTAAGAGTACTGAAAAGTAATTTAGGTTTTTTACAATCCACAAGACTAGTCCAAGCAAATGTATCTGTGAAACAGATTTCATTTCTGGACCACCCCTGGGAACTACTGGGGCCAAACTGCTCTTCACAGGAGAGTGACCAGGACATGAAAAGGTTCCAGGAAGACTCTGCATGAAGGTGAAGGTGGTTTGATGTTGTTTGGGGGAAGGGGTACCATTAGGAATTTTTCAGAAAGTGGAAAGAGCCAACGGCACAATCTAAAGCTTATAGAGCACACTTTAAAAAAGCCGAGGTCCAACCGCAACAGGTTACAGATGCCAACATAAGCAAAAAGCAGATGACATGTGGAGAATCTACATGGGAAGTGCTTGTCTAGAAGCGACTTGTCCTGTGAAGTCGCTCAGTACAGAGGGGACTGCTTATGAGGAAGACTTCTTTGGAGGGGATGAGGCTAGAGCCTTTCAGCCCCACTGCAGGGAGGAGTGGGGTGCTGCGATCTGTTTCCTCAGTCCTACCTGGAGACTGATTTGTGCAGGGAACCCAAAGAACATTCCTGACAATGAGACTTGGTTCATACATGAGAAAAAGTCACTTAATGGGTTGGACCATATTGAGGGGTCCCAGTTGAGTAGGGCAAAGGATGCCTGAGTTTCCTGCCAGCACATATAGCCTCTGTATTCATTGATGCTGTCAGAGGGAGGGAGAGGCCAGCCGGCATCTGTTCTCCAGGGACAGCATATGACTTACCAGCTGACGCTTACGAGGGTTTAAATCTCTACATAAGGACTGAAGGGCCTTGTTCTTCCACAGAGCTTCCAAATGAGACAAAGGACAGGAGTCACCTCTCTGCCTTCCAGGGCCTTTCCCACCCCCTTCTCCTTTTGTCTGCTCCATCCGGGAACTATAAGGTATCTGCCCTGAGATCCCCAGATGGCCTTTCCCATTAAGCCCCATTCTTATTTCTCTTCTATGGAGAGAGCTCACTTTAGGTCTGAGTCTCCATATTGAGGGAGCATCCAGTCGAGCCCAGTTCAGGACAGCACGGATCTCATTATCTGGGGATGTTTCCATTTAAAGAACTGCTTTATTCACGGGTGAATGTGCCAGTAGGGTGGGAGGCTGTGATTTGCATTCACCATGGCTCTTAGCACCTGAAACACAGACTTGTTTCTGTGCTGGATTTGGCCTTTCCTTTTTGCACCCAGTAGCTCCCAGGTCTGTATCCATAAGATCTCCAAACAACAGAGCCTGCAGCTGCTTAGAAACTGAAACTCTGGTTCCTGGGAACAGAGCCAACACCCAAACCCTCCCTGACTTTGCCTAGTGCTTGCTTTTGTGTCTTAATTTTGGTACTTGATTATATTCAATTTAGCATCGAATTATATTCCAATTATATTCCTGTTCTCTAATGTCTTTTTTTCAATTGCTTATAAGTGTTAGGATTTTTTTGGTACCAATAATATTGTAAGTTCTTGAACAGCAGAAGCTTCTCACTGTTCACCGGAGATCCGCATGCTTAGCAGTGCTAGGCTCAGAGCAGGCATGCAGGAAACACTGCTAGACGGGGCATGGTGCAGCGAACACCCAGATTCACCTTTAACCTACACCATTCAGTTAATGAGGAAGAAAGGCAGAATGAACTGAGTCTTTCACTCACCATGTCCTATTCCTTGCTGGAAAATCCTAAGCATCTTTTCTGGGATCCTGATGAGAAAGGCCTAGCATTCCTGAGATTTCAATGTCGTATGTCCCAAGGGAGACCCGTCTTATGGGAAGCAAGGGTCTGGGCGGAGAGCAACCATGACTCACTTCAAGTCTGTGTGGGAGACTCCATGGTCATAGTTCCACATAGAAAGTGTTTCCAATACATTCCACTCGATCCCACACGCAACCTTCCTGAACCACAATGTTGCCATGGCACCTGTCCTGCTACTGTGACCAAGTCTCACTACTAACTGTGATTCTCGGACCATGAGGATCAGAAGAATGGAATATTAGCCACATGTTAGTTTTGATGAATCAGCCACATGCACAGTGAAGGCTGAGAAACACCCTGCTCTAAAGATGACCTTGTCAGGTTCCTCCTAAGGGAGACATTGGTTCTGAAGAACTGTCCTGAGCTCTAAATGATATTTTGCTCCTCCGGAGAAGAAGTTCTACACACAAGTGATAGCTTACCTTATCTTCAATCCCCGTATCTCACAGCTTAAGAGAAGCTAATCAAGGCACAGGGCAAGCAGAGTCATGCTAATAAGAACCTGCTGGGAGTGAAAACATCGCTCCCAGTGGGTGTACCCCAAGTCCAGCTTGCTGGTCTAGCCTGCAAGTCACAAGGACTTCCTAGTGACTAGTGAAATCCTACGACCCCACCAGCCTTTGAGGCTCCACGAATATCTTGGTCCCTCAACAAATGTACAGAACATACTGGAACGGTTCCACTTTCCTGTCATGCACCTCAGATTTGATTCAAGATCCTGCAATCTACTACCATGCAGGCCTTGTCCTGCCGTACCCTCTAGACAGACATCCTCTGCACAAAGCTAAGCCCATCTTGTTTCCACCATAGCATCTTCTTTGTCACAGCAAACTAGACCACTAAGTGTTTCGTGGAGACCTTCAGCTAAGTTGTACATCTCTGGGATGAAAACAAAAAGGATCTTACAGGAAAGCTCTGCTCTGCACCTAGTCTATCCCCCCTGACTGCTTACAGACTTACAGGTCATTCAGCACAGGAGTACCTACAAACTCGTCAGCTGGGACCTGGGGATCACAGGAAGTGATTACATCTGTTTACCACTGAGAACCCAAGAATTTTCTTGAGAATCCTGAGCTGGTAAACCATAATGAGAATGAGAGCAAAAACTGGAAGAAAACTACATGACTAAAAATAATTTCAGTCAACAAACTATTCTGTAAGTGAACTACGGTTCTGACCATACTGCTAACATACCTGCACTTTGTAAGTTGCCCTTGCTGTCTTCATGTAATGAGAAGGGGATGGTTTGGGAAAATGACCGAAGGTCTGGGCTAGACTTTGCTTCTAGCAATATTGTTACTATAGAAAGAAATGATGTGTGTTATCAGAGTATCTTTCTAACCATTTCAGCAAATATTCTTCCTACACAGACTAGTCCTCCTAAGTGGATTAGATTAGGAAATAAAGTCAGTGCTAACAGTAACAACACAGCCATCTAAGACTATGGAAAAGTATCACAGCAGACAGAGCCAAAGAAGTGGGTTTTCCCAAACTCTTTAGAACCCAGAACAGCATGAGTGAGTTCAAGACACTGGACACTGTCTTTATATTATTGGATTTTGGATTTGTTTTAATCTGATTGTAACTATGAGACTTGTTTTGGGTTTTGCAGGAATCAACAGTCAAAGGGACCAGGTTCTAAAAGATAATTTTAATTTTTAAAGTGTTAAGATTTTTTAAGAATGTGGGACTTTTAAAGTTGTGCTGTTTTACATTGTAATATTGACAGGAGATCTCAGGGATAAATTAAAAAATGGCTTAATAGCGATGCATTTGTGTGTCAAGTTGACAAGGGGTCTAAAGATCCCCCAGGGATCGCCTTTCCATCCCCAGTTGGGAGGGGGGGCCCTGTAGGGAGTTGTCATCGTCTGGCGGCTCCCTCCAACTCTCATTCCTCACATAATTTTTGTCAACTTGACACAAACTGTAGACACCTAAGAAGAGAGAAGCTCAGGTGAAGAACTGTCTCCATCAGAAGGGCCTGCAGACCTGTCTGTGGGGTGTTGTCTTAACTGATGATCAGTGTAGGAGGGCCCAGCCCACTATGGGCAGTGCTACCCTTGGACAAGTGGTCCTGGGTGGTACAAGAAAGATGGCTGAGTAGAAAGAGAGGAAGCAAACCAGCAAGCAGTGTTACTCAGGTCCCTGACTATGGTTTCCAGTTCCAGGGAATGATGCTTACACCACTCTAGCAACAGTGGCTTGTGGTACTTCAGTGCAAAGCTGTACAACACTGGCCAAAGCCTTCCACTTCAGACCATCAGTAATTCCTTCTAAGAATATGAAAGTGTACCTGACACTCTGGTATGGTTTGAGCAAGCTTGAAGCAAGCGAAGTGAAATACCATTCTTTTTTTTTTCTTTTCTTTTCTTTTTTTTTAAATTTATTTATTTATTAAAGATTTCTGTCTCTTCCCCACCACCGCCTCCCATATCCCTCCCCGTCCCCCAATCAACTCCCCCTCTCTCATCAGCCCTAAGAGCAGTCAGGGTTCCCTGCCCTGTGGGGAGTCCAAGGACCTCCCACCTACTTCCAGGTCTATTAAGGTGAGCAACCAAACAGCCTAGGCTCCCACAAAGCCAGTATGTGCAGAAGGATCAAAACCCAGTGCCATTGTTCTTGACTTCTCAGCAGTCCTCAATGTCCGCTATGTTCAGTGAGTCCGGTATTATCCAGCTGGCCTTGGTGAGTTCCCGAAAGAACATCCCCATTGTCTCAGTATGTGGGTGTACCCCTCATGGCCCTGAGTTCCTTGCTCGTGCTCTCTCTCCTTCTGCTCCTGGTTTGGACCTTGGGATTGTAGTCTGGTGCACCAATGTGGGACTCTGTCTCTGTATCCTTTCAGCGCCTGATGAAGGTTAATATCCAGGAGGATGTCTATATGTTTTTCTTTGGGTTCACCTTCTTATTTAGCTTCTCTAAGATCACGAATTATAGGCTCAGTGTCCTTTATTTATGGCTAGTGAGTCTATATTTACTGTCTCACAGAAATGCAAACTGGATAGGAATCCTCAGGTGTAGGGGAGACCCAGCCAATCACCTTGTTTGTAGGGCGGGGTCCCCTGAGGATATTGTTTACTTATAAAGATTACGGGTGTGCTCCCTGCCTGCCCTTCTGCTTTCCTGTTCTCTGCTGGAACCTCTGGTTCTGTAAGTCTATTTCCCAATTAAAGCTGTATATATTATTACAATTTCTGTCTGCCTTCATTTAAGCCGTTACACTCAGGCATCTTTAAATCATGGCAGAGTATGACTTTTCCCATCCTGAAATAACTGTGAATTTTTTTCTTAAAAAGCAAATAGCACCTTCCCCAAATGAAAAAAAAAAAAATCCTAAAAATGAATTGCTAAAATTCCACTGAATGATACATTGTCTTAGAAATCGCTTCCTGGTGGTTAACTCCCAGATGCCACCCTCTGTGAAAAAGTCACAGGTAAACATTCTTTCTTGAGGGTATTTAAAAGTGCATTTGCCAAACAGGGTGATAATGCTGCTCCCAAGAACCAAAGAAAATCTACAAAAAAAAAAAAAAAAAAAAAAAAAAAAAAAAAAAAAAAAAAAAAAACATAAGAAAATCTCCCTTCAAATCACTGGCCAAGGGGTTCCCAAAGTCTCCAAAACAACATAAGCTATTACTACTGCCCTTGGTTCCTTCCAAAGATGCCACACACTTTGGACACTGGAATTGTCTGGAAGCCTCCTCTCTGATCTCTAGCTCTCGAATCAGAGGGTGAGACGCAAGCTACCAAGAGAGAAAAGTAACCATAGTCCTACCATCAACTGTGAAGCCCGTGAACCATAATAGCCAGCCAAAATGATATCCCTGGTGGTGCAATAGTGACACTTACATCATCGGTGTAACCAGCGGCTGCTTCTAACTTTATTCTAAATGCTTATCCTTGGGGGCTGGAGAGATGGCTCAGCGGTTAAGAGCATTGCCTGCTCTTCCAAAGGTCCTGAGTTCAATTCCCAGCAACCACATGGTGGCTCACAACCATCTGCAATGAGGTCTGGTGCCCTCTTCTGGACTTCAGGCATACACGCAGAAAGAATATTGTATACATAATAAATAAATAAATAAATAAATAAATAAATAAATAAATAAATAAATATTTAAAAAAAATAAATAAATGCTTATCCTTATATCCCCATAGGTATAGACCCTGCCTTTCAACAAGGCAGCTGCTCGTTGCAGAGAGTGGTTACTACAGAGACCCACAACAAGTGATCATGGGGTGCTATGGTGGTTTGAATAGGAATGGTCCCCATAGATTTGTATATTTAAATGCTTAGGGAGTGGTGTTATTTGAAAGGATTAAAAGGCATGACCTTGTTGGAGTAGGTGTGGCCTTGTTAGAGGAAGTGTGACACTGGGGGTATGCACTGAGGTTCCAAAAGCCCAAGCCAGCCCCAGTAGCTCTCTTTCTTCCTGCTGCTTGCCTAGCCAGATGGAGAATTCTCAGTTCCTTCTCCAGCACTATGGCTGCCTGCATGTTGTCATGCTTCCCACCATGCTGATAATGAACTAAACCTCTGGAGCTGTAGGCAAGTCCTAATTAAATGCTTTCCTGTATGAGAACTGTCATGTTCACGGTGCATCTTCACAGCAATAGCGCATTGACTAAAGCAGGTGCCCCCCCCGCACATATACTCATAATTAAAAATCAGTCTTAAAGAATATAAAACACATAGGGGACTGGCATTGCCAGCCAGGCATTGCCAAGGGCCTCACACACATTCACCACTCTCTTATTTCTCAGAAGCAGCTCACTGGGAACAGGGTCCCTAAAATTTCTCCCTTTGTTTTTTCTCACTAAAGTGAAAAAATTCAAGTTGAATTCTGCAGGTTTGGATTCTGCATATATCCGTGCTGTATGTTTGCCAACTTTCTATCAACTTTCTGTGCACGGCCAAAAGAAAGTTCACCTGCCTTTGAGCTCAGAGAAGTGAATGTGCCTAAGAGCTTGACATGAAGGCAAATCCTGTTGTCCCAAAGACTAGGAATAGGAAATGTGCCTCAAAAAATAAAAACAGTTATTAAAAAGGCGGTGAAAGATTTACCACTATCCTTCTTCCCTTTCAAAAAAGAAGTCAAAGGCTATTCCTTGTTTGAACGAGAACAAAGACCTTGGAGGGCCAAGGTGAAGGCAAATATTTGAAATAATGTGTCATTCATTGTATTTTCCATAATGGTCTGCCGGCTTTGAACTCCGACAGCTTCCTACCTACAGGTTTGTTTGGTTTTTTCGTATTTGCCTTCTTAGACTGTCAGCCACCCAAGCAGCTCACAAACACAAGGGCCCTAAAAGGCCCCCAGTCAACATGACCTCAGAAGTATTCACAGACTGCGATGGAGACCCTGATAGAACTCGAGTTTCTGTACCGCTGTACTTTCTACCAATTACTATTCCAGTGAGTCCCTTGGGGATGAGGTAAGTATTGGTTTAAGATAACAGGGCAAAGACAAACACTGGTGTGTACCAGGAGGTGTGATTCTCCAAGAGGCCATTGTTTCTTAGCCCTGACTGCCTAAACTTCATCACCTACAGTTCTGAGCTCCCAGTCCTGAGCTGTGTCTTCAGCGACCCAGGGGAGTGGCTTCAGGTGACAAACACGGTGCTTGGACATGGCGGCGGTGCTCTTTTCTGTATGGTACACGGCTAAGACAAATCCGATGCGAGATGCTAAAGGGTGGACCTAGGGAGAAATGTGGACAGGGACTAGAAATGGCTGAGGAAGAAATACCACTGCCTCCCAGGCTGAAGTCACATAAAATGGAAAAGAAATCCATGAATGTGAAAACAAGAGAAACACCACAGTGAAAGGAACATTGAAATGGGTTCTCTGAACGGGGCTCAGAGGCCAGTGAGGACCTCAAATTTATGCAGACTAGAATGTGAACTTTGACTGCTTCAATAATTGGCCAATGACACACAGAAAGACCCAAACAACTAGATAATCACATTTTACCCAGTGGTTCCTAGTATATTATCAAGAGGTTATCAACTGCTGATTTCTAGACATTTCCATCTGTTCATACATTCTCTTATTAGGGGCATACTCCTATTCCTTCTTTTTCTGTTTTGGTTTGGTTTGGTTTGGTTTTTGAGAAGGGTTTCTCTGTAGTTTTGGAGCCTATGCTAGAACTAGCTCTTATAGACCAGGCTGGCCTCCAACTCACAGAGATCTGCCTGCCTCTGTCTCCCGAGTGCTGGGATTAAAGACACATGCCACCACCACCTGGCCTCCCATTCCTTCATTATTTTCAGTTACATGGTCCCAGTTTTCTCCCAATGTTTAAAGCTCCCACTCTTTCTGTCTTCTTGAAAAAATCATTCAGACTTACTGCACCCATTTTCCCAAATTACAACCCCTAAGACCCAGGTGCAATCCTTCTGCTTTTTATAGTTTCTAAGTCCGAACTGAATGACACCCACCAGTACAATAACAAGAGGGGAGGGCTATACTCCTTCACTCAGGGGGAAAATGTTCTAGCTTCCAAGATAAAAAAACAAACGAAGCTTAACTGTGAAAAATCTACAGTTATATCTGCTCCGGCACCATGGAAACACACACCCCACACAACCCTGAGATGCTGGGTGCTGTCTTCAAGCCTTCTGCTCTCTGCTGGAATTCCTTCAGATGCAGGTGTTCCCACACCGGCCTGGAGCCCCTTGGAAAGGCATCCTGTGAGCAGAGAATGGAGGGGAGGAAGGAAGATGCCAAAGGAGTCCCCAAGGATCAGGCCAGCTTTTGGATGCTCTAAAGGACCATCTTCCGTTCTGTCTACTCAAGGCCAGGCTCTCCAGAGCTTCCTTAAACTCCTTTCATGCAAGTCAGGCTGATGCACCCCAGTCATGGGGGAATAGGTTCGAAAGAGCTCTCCCCCAAGGTAAACTGAGATCTCCCCCAAGGTAAACTATCCATCACAACTTCTTTTTGAAAAAAAGGTGGGTTGGACAGTGGTGGCACACACCTTTAATCCTAGAACTTGAGAGGCCGAGGCAAGCAGATCTCTGTGAGTTCAAGGTCAGTTTGGTTTAAAGGGCTAGTTCCTGGACAGCCAAGGCTACACAGAGAAACCCTGTCTCAAAAAAACAAAAACAAAAAAAAAAAAGAAAGGAAGGAAGGAAGGAAGGAAGGAAGGAAGGAAGGAAGGAAGGAAGGAAGGAAGGAAGGAAAAGACAAAGAAACAAGAGACAGGTTACAGAGTGAAAGTGAGAGGGGTCCCTTCTCTGTGTAGCACCAACTATGTGATACCAGCTGTAACCAATGTCTTTGCCTTCACTATCCTCTGTCAAAACACATCTTCCAGGACAGGATTTCTCAAAATCATTAAAAAAATATCTTCAAACCTCCTAAAAAGTTTTAATATAAAAGAAACAAAGGTAGTCAGAATCTGGAAAAGAACAAAGAAAGGGGATGTTTATCCACAAACAACTGATAGCCTAGAACCTGATACATGGGGCTCCATGACCCCCAGACCTGGGCTGCCCCACTATCCCCTAGTTCAGGTGCATCGGTGAGTCTACCAAGCAGACCATAAACCACCAGCTTCACAGTGAGAAGCACTCACCATGCCCGCTTGGACTGCCAGTACAAATATTCAGTCTTGCAGGGAAAAAAACTGGGGATTCTCACATGATGATGTAGCTACAAGAGTGTAGAGCAGACAGACTGGCTACTCAGACACCAGACAGGGAAATTCTAGAAATGAAAGAGCTCTAAGGCTCAAATGAGGTCCCATGATGGCTGCACAGCATACTCTCACAGGGGAGGCCCATGACAGCCCAGTGGAATGTAAAACCCAGGATGCATTCGAAACCTGTTTGAACTTTGAACTTGCTCCTGGTGCATAGCCAGATGTGGAAGCTGCATGAGAGATGCATGTGCACACCTCTGATCATTCCCTGGAGGTGTGCCAAGCTGTGCAGACCCGGGGCAAACATAGAAGATGGGCTGCAAAGAGGAAGACAAGAATGGAAACCAAAAAATTATCTGCATCACAGGGACAAAGGTTGTGCAGATGGACGCTGAGCAGTTAACCAAAACAATAATAACAGTAAGAAGGAGGAGGAGGAGGAAAAGGAAGAAGAAGAGAAGAAGAAGAAGAAGAAGAAGAAGAAGAAGAAGAAGAAGAAGAAGAAGAAGAAGAAGAAGAAGAAGAAGAAGACAATGATGATGACAATGACAACGACCAACTGTCAGCCTTAACATTGAGAAATTACTCAAAACAGAGCAGAAAGAAAACAAAATGATTGAAAGAGGTCTATGTGAAAACACCACTCAGTTATTATTCATGCACCCAGAGTCTCAGGAAAAGACAGGGAAAGAAAAATTTGAGGCGAGTGGTTAAGAAGCAAACATCATGTGCTGCTAAGTTCTGAAGATCCTGAAGAAGTAAAATCCAGAAAAAGATAAATGAACTAAAGAGACACAACAATAAAAGAATGGCTGGCTCCACAGAATGCAGTGGACTCCTCCTTGAGAAATAAAGGTCTCTGACCTAGAATTGTGCATCCGGTAAAGTTCTATGTGTTTAGTAGGTTAGCCCTCTGACATCAATTAACCCACAAGACAGCTTCCGCAGACACAACCACAGGCCAGTCTGAGATAGGCAGTTCTTCAACTGATGCTCTTCTCTCAGATGATTCCAGGATGTGTCAAACCAAACCAGGACAGGAAGTATTTAAAGTAAAACTAAAGGGTAAACACAGAAGCCTTTTGTTTAGGGGTGTGTAGCAAATGACATAAACAGTCAAACGAACAAGGAAGGTGAATGGCACTGGGCTGTGGGAGCCTCTTACACTCTACATGGAGTAGAGCTGCCTTCAAAAAGGTGTGCGCTAGTCTCTGCAGCAACTGCAGAAGGGACAAGGGAAAGCAAAAACAGAAGGCAAAAAATTTAAAACAAGACACTAGAATGCTCATCCTTGGCAAAGGAAATGCATTCAAGCTATACAAAGAACCTCTGTGGGCCTGGAGAGCTGGTGAAGAATGCTTACAAAGGACCTGAGTTCAGCTCCCGCACCACTTGGCAGCTCACAAGCAGCTATAATTCCAGTTCCAGGGTCTGGATACCTTCTTCTGATTTCTGCAGGTACCAGGCATTCATATGGTACACATAAATACATGTAGGCAAATATATAATTTTTAAACACATATTTTTTTTTGCCAATAAGTTTTACTGGAGTGCTCAGCCACAAACAGGGCATCAGTATAATTCCCCATCCACCCAAAGCTCAGGAGCCATCACATTTTTTAAAAACATGAATTTTCTAAAAAGAATAAATTTTTAAAAATATTTTTAAAAAGAACTGCAATAACATTCTTAGACATTTTCTGCTAGAGTTCTCCTGACTTAATTGCTGTTATCATTCCATACATGAATCAAAATGTCATTTTTTTACCTCATAAGCACATATAATTTTGGGTCAATCAAAGCATTAAAAAATTAAGAATGTTTTAAAGTACAAACGACCCAGTGAAAACAGGCAAAAATCTTAGCTATTTCACCAAAGAAGACATAAAGATGTTTGGCGTTGTTAGTCATCAGGGATGTACAAAGGAAAACCTCAAGCAGCCTGTGAAACACCCCCTAGGGTGGTTAAAATTAAAGCGACAAATATCACTCGCGATCCTGCCATTCCTCTGCTCGGCGTTCACCCCAGAGAAATGAAAACACATGTCCACCGACATCTTGCACAGGAATGCTCATTATTGCCTTATTCATAACAGCCCTAAAAGCAGCGTGGTGTCTCTCGGGGACGTGGACAAAGTAACCGTGGCATCTTCTGAATGCAATATGACTCGACCAAAGAGGGAGGATGGATGCTGAAACAGGCAAGAACACGCACGAATCCCTATGGAAACATGTCACATGGGCAGGACAGTAAAACACCATTGTGTGAACTTCAACTACAGGAAAATGAGCAAAGCTACTGCGGGTGGAAGGCAGTCAAGGGTGAGCTGGCTTTTGGTGGGGATACTGGTGATGAGAGAACTGTCTAGGGTACAGAAGGATCAGTGTACATGTCTATAGCTTACTCGAAATGTATATGTAGTTTTACAATGTAAGATTTATACAATGCAATTTCATTTAGGTGATGCAATTTTATATACTTCAATAAAACACACACACATCCATATGTCTTCTTTTCTGTCTCATTGACTGTGACTGTCTGTCAAAGCTACTAAAGATAAGATGGTAGGCTTTGCGTGCCATAAATTCTATCAGGTCCCAGCCTTGACCACAAGACTTTCAGTTCTAGGTTGTGGTCATCCCCAAACCAATGAAACAAGAGGATTCCCCAAGCAAAAATGAGTAACTGGCTTTGTGGTCAATTCACTACCAGCTGCCATGCTGACAGGTGTCCGGCAGAGCCCAAGGAAGAAAAGATACCTATTAGTCAGCCAATGTAGTTGTGGGTTTGATACATCATTTAATATATTATCCGTCACTTGGATAACATAATCATGAACTTCTCAAATTACAAATCAACAAACTGTTTATTTGAGGAATAAGGATCCCGTTTAGGGGGAGGCACCGAGTTAAAGAGAGAGTTACTCAACAGTGGCTGCCCTAATTTCCCTAACAGTGGTTCCTATAGTCCACCCACCAATTCTCTCTCATCAGAGCGGTCCACAGGTCTGTAGGGGCCTCAGAAACTGGCAATGGCTGTGACACGGCACATGCTGCAATGACTGAAAACCATTCCTCTACAACAGAGCTTTCTGAAGGAATTGAGACAACCTTTGCTGACGTGGTGACAGATCCAGGTACCAGCATGGAGTGGCAAGGACACAGTCAGGATTATGACGACGCGCAGTTTCAGAGACTACTCAAAGCCCTGGGTAAAAACTGATCAAAGATGGATTGAGAAACCTGGATGCAGGGAGAGAAGGTCAGCTTACAACCTTCTGTTCATGAATCCGATGTCCGGGCAAGGCATTGGCTCGGTCATCATTTATTTGTTTGTTTGTGTTGCTTCTTTTTTGCTTATTTTGGTTTTGGTTTTAATTTGTTTTTGTCATTTTTTTCCAGATAGAGACATGACTGTCCTGTAAATCACTCTGTAGACCAGGCTGGCCTTGAACTCACAGAGATCCGCCTGCCTCTGCCTCTCAAGTGCTGGGATTAAAGATGTGCATCACCACAGCTAGCAGAATAGCTTTTATATGTAATAGACTTTTTCACCAGGACCAATCAGCTCCCCAATAATGACACAGAAACTTATTATTAATTATGAAAGCTCTGTGGACAGCTTAGGCTTGTTCCTAACTACTTCTTATAGCTTAAATTAACCCATTTCTTTTAATTTACTTTCTTCCTTGTGGCTTTATTACCTCATCTCCATACTGTCCATGCTGCTTCCCCTCTGGCTGGTTGGTGACTTCTTCTTCCCAGAGTCCTCTGTGCCTAGAAATCTTGCCTAGCTATTGGCTGTTCAGATTTTTATTAAACCCATCAGAGTGACACATCTTCACAGTGTACAAAAAGACTATTGCACAACACTAAAGAACTTTGTTTTGCTGAGTAAAATAATTCTATCTTTAAAATAAAATTGAGAATGAGCAGGAGAAATTAAATACAAGTTAAGAACATAGGCTAAGGGGCTGGAGAGATGGCTCAACACTTAATAGCACACACTGTTCTTGCAGAGAACCTGAGTTGGGTTCCCAGAACCCACACCAGTTGGCTCACATCTGCTTATAACTCCAGCTCCAGATCTAATACCCCTTCTCCCTCAGCCTCTACAGACAGCTGCACTCACCTCCTCATACCCTCAGAGGAATGCACACATACACACTTTTGTAAGGGAGCAGGCTAAAAGTCTGCAACATCTAAGTTCAAAGTATAGTTCGACCCTAAAACTGTGTCAGTGATATGCATTTGTAGAGAGTGGCACAGTTTCTGTATTAACTTCTTGTTCTGTGAAACAAGAGAACTAGGAAATCCCACGAGGCTGTTGTCAACACTGAACTAGATAGATAGATAGATAGATAGATAGATAGATAGATAGATAGATATAGCTAATACTATAACAACAAGAAAATGACTTTTTTTCAGTAAATGACTGCTCTCACGGCATCCCATTTCAATCCTCAGACACAGACATCATCAAAGTAGTTTAGGGATGCAATTTAATTAACATACAAGTTTGAGCCAAAAAAAAAAAATCTTTTAAGTGACTATGCTTTTTACAGCACACACACACACAGTAGATAAAGGAATCATTCTTCAGCCATATTATAGACGTGTCCGAGTTCTACATTCTTTTCTCTGTCGCTGTGATAAAACACCCAAACCAAAATTAACTTCAGGGTGGAAAGGAACCAAGAGGCAGGAAATGAAGCAGAGAGTGAGGGACATGCTGTTCACGGGCCTGCTGCAGCGACCTTTCTTCTCAGCTCTAGTCCACCTGCCTAGCATCACCTCAGGGGATGGAGCTCTCCAACATCCGACTGCAGTCAAGAAAAAGCCTCACAGGCCAACCAGAGGGTGGAGAGACTCTCCTCCCAAGGGTGACAAGTTGACAAGCAAGACTGTCAAATATTCTTTGTAAATTTTAGAATTATCATTTCACAGACATTAATGGAGTATATTTATGCGCAAAAAAAAAACCTATCAATCACAGTAGTCACAATATACGCCATTTGAAGGAATTGACGACGGTAGGACAGATAATGATTGGCTCTGCTTGTGTACCTGCTGAGGAAACTCACTTCCGAGGCATCCGTATTGAGGCGTCTGTACCGACCTCCCCTTGGCGTCCTCACGGGATACTCCCTCACTTGCGAGGCATCTGTATTCAGGCGTCTGTACTGGCCTGCCCTTGGGGTCCTCAAAGGATACGACCTCACCTCCGAGGCATCTGTATTCAGGCGTCTGTACCGGCCTGCCCTTGGGGTCCTCACGGGATATGCCCTCACTTGCGAGGCATCTGTATTCAGGCGTCTGTACCGGCCTGCCCTTGGGGTCCTCACGGGATACATTCTCAGCTGCAGACACTAAGAGCACATCCTGTGCACATTCAATGTTCCCTTTCAAAATGGACCTGGACCACCTCCTCCCCGCTCCGTCTCTCTCCTTTTCTCTCTCTTTCTCTTCTGCCAGTCTTGTCTTTCAGGGATAGGTCTCTGTCCCCCTTCTGCCCCCTTCTTTCTCCTTTTCCAACAAACCTCCTATGTGAGCCCTATTGTATGGCGTGACTTCTCTTCCCCGTGTTTTTTTAAATTGTAAGACAGGGCTTATTTGGAATAAAGTCAGCAAAAGGGAGTCTCAAAAGTGCCTGATAAAATTGCTTCAGTTCTTTCATGAACTAGGGAGAAGAGCTGTGGCAGATGGCAGAAACTCCTTAGAAGTCCTTACACATTCCAGTTACTGAAATAGCCAGTTGTGGATCAGGTGACCCAGAGAACAGATGGAGACTCCAAGGTCGCTGAAGAGAACTGTATGAGGAAGAGTTTTGAGGGCTGGGAAAGAGTGATGACCTCATAATGCCTGCACAACTTGAATCCCAGCTTTCCTGATGGAGCTCCGGGGCTGGGATGGGTCCGGCACTGGATGGGCTGCCCCTGGGAATGGGTATGCTCTCCGGGAGCTGGTGCTGACGGGATTGCCAAGGCAATTCCTGGAATCAACTGGGGATATCTGGGTGCCTCAATCCAACAGTCCTGACCCCACTTCAGTCTCAGAAGCTGTGAACCTCTGATGATTGCATTGCCACAGCTGCCTGTTTATATAAACACTACCTATTTAATATAAACAATTGCCTATTTACATAAACCAGCAGTTCCCAAATCATCTTTGCTTCTGCTTCTGTTAAGGCTTTTAGTCCTTCGTCACCTCCGGAAGATCCGAGTTTCTAGTCTCTATTTTGATTGGCATTTTCCCTGAGCTACTGGTGCGGTTTGGAGCCTGTCTGAAACCCAGTCCCATATCTGCGGGAGAAGGAGCTCCCATCTCTGGCCACTTCCTCTGTCTGGATCAAAATCTCTTCCTTTGAGAGAGGGCTTCCTGAAGCTGAGAACCCATGATCTCAGACTTGGGATGTTAAGGCCCTGTTTGTTGATACAGCTGAGAGTGATTTTGAGGGTGTGGAATTTACTGCCACCGTGGGCAAAAATACACTGCTTTCCTCACTTGAGCTGAAATGTAACAAATCCATCTTTCCATATTACTGAAGCCGTAGGCTGATGTGTGGCTGATGGAATGAATCCCCTGACAGTGGTTTCCTGGTTTCTTGAGTGGAGGAAGGTCAGAACAGCCTGTCCATTGCTGGTATGCAAGGGCGGTGCCCAAGCTGGAAGGTACATGGTTGCTTTATCCCAAAGAATAGCTGCTTTGGAATTACTGTGGTCAAATACTTGGGGGTATGCTGATAAAGTGAGAAAAACATACAGGATAAGCTTGCTCACAAGAGAGAGAAGAGAATGAAAAGTTCTTTCTAGTAGGTTTGGGCTGACCACTCCTCAGGCCATGCTCACCTGCAGCAACCTCTTTCTCTCTCACCCCCATAGCTAACTTGATAATTCTCACTGCTGCAGGGAAATGACAGGCAGTCTTCCAAGATGGTCTGTCTGTCTGTCTGAGTCGACAACTCTCACTTCCTCAAGGAAGTTTAGTATAAGCAATCGGGCTACAGCAACCACATACCCCAGGAAGGGCACCAGCCAAAGGCTCAAGGCTTTCCCCTGGGAAGCAGAGACAAACCAGATATGAGCACCTACTGTGGGCTCTTCATCAACTACATGACGTGAGACCTTCCCCCCTTTCCTGGACACCCACAAGATGAGAGGGCCACATGGCCCTGTAGGGTCTGAACTTTCCTCCAAACTCCTGACATGATGTCCTTCTGTGGCATTAATAATTCCTCTGGTAAATCTCTTACCCCAAAACCAGTCTGCTCCAGTGTCCCCCTTGAGCCCCAAACCCGATACTTTTCATATATTTTTCTTTGGCCAGTAATAGCTAGGTAAATTTCAATTTAAATGAAGAGGTGACATGGACTGAATACCTTCTTGTCATCAAATGATAAGCAGAGTTAAATGATGGTGATGATATGATATGGTGATAATGGTGATGATGTTGGTGGTGATGGTGGTAGTGGTGGTGATGGTGTTTGTGATGGTAGCTGTGGTGGTGGTTGGTAGTAGTGGTGATTGATGATGGTGATGATACGATATGGTGATAATGATGATGATGATGGTGGTGGTGGTGGTGGTGGTGGTGGTGATGATGGTGGTGGTGGTGGTGGTTGTTGTTGGTGGTGGTGGTGGTGATGGTAATAATGGTGGTGATAGTGGTACTGGTGGTGGGGATGACAACACTATGGGGAGTGAAATGTAAAAGAAGAAATAAAAGGATATTAACAACCAAAACCACAACCAAAATAGGAGATAGATGATTGCAATGGCCACTTCAAGAGTCCATAAACTTTTTTCCAAGTTCTTCTTCAAAGGGAAAAAAATCACTATAAATTTTTATCTTTCCTGATAAGCTTTGAATAAATGAATACTTGATATTGAAGCTATAGACATTATACAAAAAAGCAAGGTGCATGGAGTGAGAAAGTATTTCAAGTCAGTATTGTGCCTCAGAGCTGTTTCATTTCGGTGCATTACTCGTCTCCTCAAGACTTACCTGGTAAACCAAGCACAGAAAGTGACAGGAAATTCAGCCAATAAGGAGCTGAAGAGTTGGTTCAGCAATGAAGCCAGCAAACTGCTTTTGCAGAGGACCCAAGATTACTCCGTCACCCATATCTGACAGCTCACAACTGCCTATAATCCTAGGTCCAGGGATCCGATGCCCCCATCTGTCCTCCGTAGGACCTGCACTCATGTGTAAGTATCCACACTTGGATATACACATAAACATATAATTAAAAATAAAATTAAAACATATGAATGATAGTGGCTTGTATCCTCTGAGGTGCCACACAAAGTTAATGCCAGATTTTGTAAGAGGTGATGGGTTTCTGTGGTGAGCTCTCTGAACCAGGACATAAGTCACCCATATGCCTGTGCCCCCACTTAGACTTGGTGCATACCAATTGAAGGGATGGTTAAATGTTTTCATCTTTGAGTTGGTGACCTAATTCTTTCTCCTCTCATTTCCAATAAGACACAGAAACAATAAATATTATAAAAACCAGGCATATAGTAAATTCAAGTTGTCCCTATATTTTATGATCATAAAAACTTAACTTCCTTTAAAAAATTCTCCATCAAAATACAGAACCATTTTTAATGTACGTAGCGTAGCATATTCATTTTCCTTATAGTGATTCTGTGGAAATATATGACTCTATCACACACTTGAATTCTCTTTGAATGACCAAATGTTAGAGAGGGGCATTATTTGCTATTGTGACATAGCTAATTGATTTCACCTCTTTTTGATGTGGTCATCAGTAGATTCTGGCATTTCAGCTAGCCAAAGGCCCTATTGCTTGTTGAACAAGATAGCCAGGATTTCACTATACTCACAGATGTCTCAGAAAAGGTAAATCCCAAGACATAGGCAGACACTCCTTTCATTCATCTTTCAGATGGACCTTTCCTCTGTGGATTTTAACTGTCACCTTTATCAGATAAATAGCAGTGTGTGTGTGTGTGTGTGTTTATTTGCATGTAGGTATATGTATGTATGTGTATGTATACATATATACATATGTTTATTCAATATTTCTCTCAGAACAAGTACTTATGTGTTGACACTGTTGAGTAGATAATTCAGAAAACTCCTCTCTCCTTCCCCTCATTTTGATTTTGAGATTTGGAACTTTTGGAAGCCTCTTTTAAGATTTTTTTATGTTTATGAGTATTTCTCCTGCATGTATGCGCACTGTGTGCACACCTGGTGCCTGCAGAGATCAGAAGAGAGTGCTGCATGCCCTGGAGCTGAAGGTGCAGGCGGCTGTGAGCCACTGTGTGGCTGCTGGGAACTGAACCTCGGTTCTCTACAGGTGCTCTTAGCCCTTTTTTGGAAGACTTTTGAGGAGGTTCCAGTCCACACTGATGGCGAATATGACCAAAAGACAAGTAGAAAAGTCTCTTCACACGGATCCATCGGAAACTAAACATCTAAGTAGGTCCTGGACACATACAGCAGATTTCCCTTGTCCTGGTGAAGAGCCTCCCAGACTTCCTCTCCTGAAATCACCAAGTGGGATGCGCTGTTCTATCCCAGCCATACCTCGGAACAGCTCCAGCTAACTGCAGTCCTTGTCTCACCTGCATTTTAAGTGAGATGGAGACAAAAAGGAAAGATCCGGCTCCCCCAATCCTCTGAAAATTCAGACCAGTCTTAAGTTATTATAAAAGGGTGTGTCCTCCCATATGGAATAGATTCCAAGGTAATTGCATCTTTTCATTTTCAAGATTTATGAATTATAAAAGTGTGTGTGTGGAGGGGGAAGAGTTATGGGATTCCAAAGTAATCTGAAAAATCCATTTATATGACAGGATAATGAGTGGCTGATCTTTCCCTCCCAGAGCTCTGTTCAATTTTGGTCAATGCCCTTGTCTTGGGTTTGAAGACTCCAGGGTGTCATTTGGAGACAGCCACCTGCATCTGATTTCTCGCTTATGAAGCATTGGGGTCAGATCCAATGAGGGCATCACTGGAGAAATTCCAGCTCGGCTTAATGTCCATGGAATATGAGCACTGTGGAATGGTGAGCCTTTCCCCTGCCTATATGTAATGCACCCCTCCCTCCAGTTCTCAACCTTTCGGGACAGATCAGCTTCTAGTGACTTCTTCAGAACTCTCCTTTAACTGCTGACGGTTAAAGTGAATGGTTCCTGCCTCTGCATTTCCGAAGCCTATCAATGGCCTGCTTTGCCACATCCCTCTATCCCTCCTACACCTCGCTATCCTTCCTACACCTCTTTATCCCTCCTACACCTCTCTATCCTTCCTACACCTCTCTATACTTCCTACACCTCTCTATCCTTCCTACATGACTATGGATCTCATATCTTTGTCTCTTTTTCTCCTTCAGACATTCAGAAAGACTTCTGAACCTCCAAACATATAGGTCACATGGAAGAACTGAAGCATATTATTTTGGTTCCGATACCCAAATACTTTTATGTTCAAGAGATCTAGCAGAATCTCACGGGCCAGGATTCCATTCATATCTCTCAACTTCATTTGTACTCATGCTGTATGCAGCACATCACAGAGGGCCAAAGTGGAAATCTGAATTTTCAGTGCTGTGCATACACATCTCTGGAAGCCAACACAAAGCTCTAGCCCCAAAGGACAGCAAGTGATAGCAGCTTAGATAGTCCTGTCCCAGGCTACAGCAAAGTTTGTTTTCCTGTCTCCCCCACAGTGAACTCGACCTTCACGTGTAAACTCTTTCTGCAAAGTCAACGCTTCATGAATGAAGCAGACTCAAACACAACCAGCAAAATCAGCACACAGAAGAAGTGCGTCTTGAAAAACATTTGAGCAATTTGTCACAGCATGAGTTCAAAACACACACACACACACACACACACACACACACACACAGACCAAGGTGCATGGACCAATGACTTTCTTTCCAGGACTTTTCTCATGCTAAATGGCTTGTATCCCTAAAACACAGCTTCCATTCAGTTGAGTCATGACACCTGTTAAACGTCTGTGTGACTGACCCTATGAGCATTTTCTAAATGTGACCTTTGAATATATCAGAGCATAAAACCAAAGCTGTGTGAACAACTGCTGAGCTTCTCTACAGGAGGGATGCGCTGGTTTTCTCTCGTAACCGATCATGTCAGTGATGTGACTGAGGACCTAGCTTCAGTTCTACCCTCAAGATTCCAGTATTTTGTTCTTTATATAAAAGTGCCAAGGGCGATAAGTTAGTAGCAGAAAGGCTATTTTAAGACACTATTTCTCAGTCATGTATACCTACACCACTTTTTTAGGAAGGCTAAAGAGAGAAAGCCAAAGAATGAATCTAATCATAAAAAAAAAAAAAAAAAAACACTTTGATATGGTGGACTGTTTAGAATTAGAAATACTTTTGTTAGGCAACTATGAGCAAAGACCCACTGAAAAAGAAGAGGAGATACGGGGTCATTTGTCACTATCAGCAGAGGCTGTTTCATCTCAGGATGAGGAACACAGCCACATTGCAGACTCTGCGGGACCATGTCCAGAATTCCTCAGAAGTGGGCGCTTACTATCACTGTGACAGAGACCAAGGCCAGAAAGACATCATCTCCTCTGGCCTCACATGCTCCCAACTTGCTGACTGCTGCCTTCACACCTGATGCATCTGTCAACACACTGTCAGAATCAAGAATGCAAGGTCATTCTCAATAGCATCTTGTTCAGAGGGAAACCCAGTATCAAAAATTACAATAAGTTTCTTATGTTTTTCTGAGCCCTAGAGAAGAAAGGAAGACCATGGTTCACTTTTTTATCTGATTATTTTGATATAATTATTTGCAACATTAAAGGGAGAAAAATATCTTCCCCTTTAATAAACAAGGTCATAAAATAATGGTTGTAGCCTCCATCAAGGCAAATCACTCGGGAAACAAGGGCCGTAGAAGACACATACGTCACCTTGTTAATGTACCTTCTGGAGAGCTTGCCAATGTTGGAAGAAAGGAAACGAAGTCTTCCAAAAACTGGGGACTGCAAATAGAAGCAGGGATGAGCAACAGGAGAAGTCTTCCTAATGCTTTGGAATGCGTTTATAATTCCCATAGGCCTGCAGGAAAATATCAATAGATATGTCTAAATGATAGCTTAACACAAGATAAAAAATAATTAATCCAAAGCTTTTCTAAATTGTGGATTCAGAAAATACACATTATATATTTTATGTGTGTGTTTATATACGTATGTACATATTCATGTTCACCAAAATAAAGAGGGATCCCCATGTCAGTAAAATAACAAAATATGCATCATGTGACCCTCATTCCCAAGAACCTGTCTCACTGGGTGAATCTATGGTTAGGTGCCAAAATCATTAATAAAGAACATTAATATGAAACATAATATAAGAAAATATTTTTGAAGCTAAAGTCATCTCAAAAACAGAGAGTGGGTCTGTATAAGATTACTGAAAACATGTCAGATCACCCAAGATTACACAAGTGAAATTATATGGATGTAATTTCAATCAAAAATGTCAAAAGGATTTATTTATTTTCTTTATATTGATTTAACAAAAAAAATCAGAATTTTTCTGGATATACCATATAATGTAAAAGAAAAATGCTATATAAAAAGCTAAAGACAAAACCAATGCATCTCTTTCCTATTATCCCAGGCTACCCAGCAGCTCTTGGCAATCCTTCTGCCTCAGAATTCTACTGAATGCTGAATGACAAGCATGCTCCACCATTTTCAACAGAAGTTTTCTTATATTATTGTTTTTACTTTTCCCTTTTTTCTTTTCTTTTAATTTCTAATTGCCTACAAAATAATAGACTTCCACATGCAATTTTCGGACATATTTCATTTTGTGAGTGGTATGTCTCCCCTCCATCAGCTCCCTATTCCGTACCCTGCCCCGCTTCCCTTCTCTCCCTTTTTATCGCCAGCGCTCCTCACTTCCGCTTTGTTCCTTTGTCTTCCTCACACCCTTCACTTCTAGCCTCTTTCTCTAGTCACAGGCATCCCCTTTTCTAGCTTTCACCCACATTTTCTCACACCCAGATATGCATACCTAACAGTTAAAGTCAAGGACCCCCGTATGACTGAGGAAACACAGTGTTTGTCTTTCTGACTTCCTTTATCCGGTCATCTGCTGATGGCCACGCAGACTGATATCAGGAGCAGCATTCAACATGGATGCGCAAGAGTCTCTGTGGTGGGCTGTGGCTGTCTTTGGGTGTCCACACAGGAGTGGTGCTGTTCTGCTCTACTTTAGCGTTTTGAGAAGCCTCCACACTGATGCCCACAGCGCCATCACTAGTTTATATTCAATAGTGTATGAAGTTTCTTCATTTCCCACACCCACACAGCTATTTGCTGTCATTTGTTTTCTTGGTGATCGCCATTCTCATTGGTGTGAAATGGAGTCTTGCAGCATATTTCCCTAGTGGCCTGAGTTATTGAAAACTTCAAAGATGTCTAGTAGACATTGTATTTCTTCTTTTAAAAACTGTGTTCGTATCTTTGATCCACTTACTGGCTGTCAGCTTCATTTCTTAGGTTTTTAATTTTTTACAATTCTTTTTATACTTTGGCTATGAACCCCTTGTTTGGCTTGTAACTGCCAAGAACGGTTTCCCAGTCTGTAGACTTTCTCTTTCTTCTATTGGAACATCCGTTTGCTGGGGGGAAGGTTTTAAGTTTCATATTGTCCCATTTGTCAATTCTTGGGGGTTTGTGGAAGGAATTAGTTACACTCCCACACCTTATTGTACTAGGAATTGAACCCAGAACCTCCTGCAGATTTGGTAAGAGTTTTATCAAACGTTTGGACCCCACCACAGAAAGTTAAAAAGGAAATGCAAGCACAGGTGCTTATAAAATACAGTGTCAAATTCTTAGATGAACAATGAATTGTTTCAATATAGGCAAGGTAAAAACAGCAATGCTAATGTCAGTTCTTACACAGTCATTTAAATTTCAGATATATTCAAGAGATAGATATGAACAAGAGCAGCACTGGCCTAAAATTCTATAAATATGTTAAGTGTCTTTTTGATCTTAGGATAAGACTATTATAGTCAACAGTAAAATCATTATAACCCAATGCTGATAAATTTGACCTAAAAGTCAAACTTTTCAATGTCAAAAATTCCATAAAAATCTATAAAAAAATGTATACACACACACACACACAAGAAGCCAATAACGCTAAAAGAATTAAGGTCTTTAAATATTTCAAGAGCTTCAAAATCATAACAAAAGCTATAAAAACCCCTAAAATGTGTTCAGTATAAACAGACAATTACAAGAGAAGAAATAAACAAATAGCAAATGAGTCTTTATCCTTTCTAATGAAAGAGATAAATTTCAACAATACTTTCTTTTGCTCACAAAGTTTACAGTGACTGAAATACAGAATACTGCCTTGCTGCAGGAAGATACCAACTTTTAACCCCAATTTCAGTAAAAAGAAATAATTATTAATTTCTAAGAGAGTAGAGTATGTACCCAATGCTTTTAAAAATTGCACACTTTTAATCAGAAAGCCTCCAAGAAAGTAAGTATGTCATAGTTTTCGAAAACTTATCACTTGTTAATATTAATCAAAATATTTATATTGCAGAAATGGTGAAAGAAACAATTAGGTAGAATAAAGCCATTAAAATAACATAATAGTTGTATAGTAAACTTTATGACTGAGTAAACAAAAGCAATGCTTTAAAACAACATGTTCTTAATTTTGTAAACTCAACACACAGACAACTAACAGAATGTGTAAACTCTAAAATGCTGTCAATACTTGTCTTCAAGCAATGGAATTCCAATTACTTTTACTCTCTTAAGTTTTGTTTGGTTTGGTTTGGTTTGGTTGTCTGTTTGGTTTTGGTTTTATTTTATTTTGTTCTGATTGGTTTTGTTTTTTTTTTTTTTTGTTTTGTTTTGTTTTGTTTTTTTTTTGAGACAGGGTTTATTTGTGTAGCCCTGGCTGTCCCAGAACTAGCTCTGTAGACCAGGTTAGCCTCAAACTCACAGAGATCAGTCGGTTTCTGCTTCCCAAGTGTGTGAATTAAAGGCATGAGTCATCACAACCCAGCTCTCTTAAGTTTTTATGTGTTTACAAAAGCTAAATGTTTTGTGTAGATTTAATGTGACTCAATTCCTCTAAGAAAATAGAAATAAAAAAGGAAAGAAAAACATAAAGCAACTCCATGGGAGCACGGTGCTGCATCTGTATCTCTAAAGATATAGTCTCATAAAATTCTTTAGCAATCTTCTTGTGTTTCTTTGGCCAAATCCTCGTGTTGGAAAGAGTTGCTGGCAACCTTCAATTTTAATTTAGTTCCTGGAAATCTGTACTGGGCCAGCTGGGGAAATGGACAAGTGTGTTTTAGTGGATATTCGCTTTGTCTTAGGAACCTCTGCCTAAATTGCTCATCTTTAGCTATTGGAAAGCTGCTGAGATGCACAGAGGGAGGTTTAGAATTTAACGATGTCAACAATATTTTTTAAAAGCTCAAGTTTATTTTCCCCCAAGGAGATGACACATAAAAACTAAACTTTGGCAGCCCTGGGGCATTTTCTATAACCAGACACATGTTACTGTCCTCAATGAAATGGATCCCTTAATTCATATTCCTTCCCAATTCAGTACAGCATCCAGACTTTCAAACACTTACAGTTAGCTGTCAGCCATCGCAACACCAGAGACAAGTTAGAAAGGGCCACTGGGGTGAAGCAGAGGCCCACAATGCCCCCACTTACCTGTCCACTTGAGAAGAAGCAAGGAGCATCTCTGAAAACTGAGTTCCAGAAAGCCATAAAATCTGGGGTATATCACTTTATTTCTCAAAGTCTTTATCTGAAAAAATATAAATTAAAAACAACAACAACCTCAAGGCTTAAAATGGGAAATTAATTTTGCAGAAGGGACGCCAATGGTAATGGATAAGACAGGGGATTCTAATGGGTATGACTTCGGTAACACTGCCATGAGAAAGGGTAATAACAGATTTCAGTCATCCCAAGGATCCGGTAACAGCAGCATCTTCCACCGGTCTCATGAATCACACGGTGACTGTTCTATCTGAGATGAACAGCAGCTGACAAAGGGCAAAGGACGCGAATGTTCCTTATGAAAGCCAAGATCCAGTGTAAATTAGAGACGGGAATGTTTAAATTTCTCTCTCTCTGAGGCCTGCCAGGAACGGTTCTTCCAAGAATCATAGCTTCCATAGGAACTGTAATCCCCTCTCCCGGAGTAGTCACTGATGGCAGATGAATGCAAGCCAACGGCTTGATTCAAATATGTACCAGGGGAAAATTCCATCCTTCTTCCAGAATTCTCCCGGGACTCTCGTCCTCCAGTGGGTGAGTCTCGGGTGCCTTTCCTCTCCATCCTCTCCCTTCAGTGTTCTTTGCCCTTCCTTCGCACTCTGCAGAATAAACTGCAGGTCCTGTTGAAATGAAAGAAAGAAGGAGCTTCCAAGACCATCACCTACCTCCACCCCAGAGAAGCTGAACTTTTAGCGAAAAGAAATGTTGCAGGAGAGGTGTTTTCGAGAGCTCTATTACGGATAGATGCTAGTGTCTAACCATGGCTAGGAAGCACCAAGATACCCTCCCCTCCAAACCCCACATTCTGATCACTTCGGGGGTGGGGTGGGTAACAAAACCTTGATCAAAGAATCTACAACACAAAATCTTCTGGATTGTAATTTCTTGTTCTCATGTGAACTGAAGGAAGATTGGGGAGACAGGGATAAAGCATGTCCACACTTACTGCAACTACCTCCTCTCAAGACCTGCACAAGATGAAGCCTCCAAAATTCCAGCAGAGATTGGGGGAGGAACAAATAAAACCCCACCCCTAACTGAGGCGCTTTTGGCAGGTAGTGGCTACTGGGCATAGAAGAATTATTCTTCTTTCAGGGGCATGGCCACTGGCAGGTTATCTGTGCCCCACTGGATGGCCCTACACTTATGCATATATGAACAGCATTAAGTGGACTTAGTGGGTTATGATGAAAGAACAAGAAGGGGGAAGGGTTGAAGGGGGAAAGAGGCGGAGGAAATGATTATGATATGAAGTTGGGAGTTGGAAGGGGAAAGAGAGGGTGGCTATGGTCATATTTCTTTGTCTATATTTGTGAGAAGAACAAAAATAAACCCAGTCATTCTTATTCTGTGTCCATTTTTCACTAACCTTCTCTTAAAGAACTGAAAAGAAAATTCATCCATCTGTATTCTTACAACCAAATTGACATTTGGCTGTATTTACTATGAACATAGCGTTGACTTAGCCAGGGCCTGGGGCATTTAAAGGCCAGAGCATGTAAAGAAAGCATGGGTTTCTGTGTTGTGTTTCCAGTGCTTGTGTGGGGGAACCAGCACTTACCAGCTGTGTTTTTGGACTGCTGCAAGCAATTGTCACACACCAGGAGGTGCAAAACAGCTTAAGATATTTTCTCACCACTCTGGGGGCCAGATGTCTGAAATCAAGACATTGGTAGTCTTCATAGCATTAGATTTTCTAGTGTTTCTAACTCCCTTATAGTGTATGTTAGTGGACTGTCGTCTTTGGACAGTGTGTGTATGTGTCTGTGTGTGTGCCTGTGTGTGTGTGCACGTGCTGCCACAGGGCACATGTGGAGAAGTGGTCAAATGGTGCGGGAGAATTGTCTGTATTCTGTCAATCATGTTATAAATAAATGCTGATTGGCCAGACAGAAAATATAGGTGGGAAAACCAGACAGGAAGTAGAAATTATGTAATGATAACAGGAGAATTCTGGGAAGGAGGAAGTTGATTACTCCCACTCCTGCCCCGATTACCGAAGCAGCAGGATGTGATCTGCCCCACTGAAAGAAGGTACTGAGCCACATAGCTAACATAGATCAGAAATTGTTTTAGACACTGTCCTTTGAACAACCAAGCCTGGAAGATGCCAGGGTCTGACACTCCCTAGTTCTTTGATGTAAGTCTTCCAAACATGATCCATGTACTGGCAAATTTCCCTCATGTCCCTGGTAAGCTTCAAAGTAAATCATTGGTTGGCCCCAGTTTTTCTATACTGGCTTTCCACCATTAGATTTTTTTTTGCAAGAATGAGGGGTACAAGGGAGAGAGAAGAAGAGAGACAAAAAAAGAGAGGAGAGAGAGAAAGAGAGAGAGAGAATATCCATTGGGCTTTTTAATATATTATCCCTTGGTTATTTGGTTTGAAAATAAAAGAGGAATAAAGAGTTAAAATGTTTGGGACTGGGGTGAGAAATTCTGACTCCTGTAAGCCTTTCATGTGTAGCTCATTTAGTTCTGGAACATCTGCAGAGCAGCTGTTGCCTAGGTTCACAGTAACCTTTCATTACACAGCACCGCAGAATGAGAAACAGATACCCTTGGAAGTATGGTGTGCGTGTGTGTGATTTGTAGGAAATCTAATTGATGAAGCTTAAGTGGAAAACAACAGCAAGTGGCTTGAACTCATTAAAGCAATATGATTATGAATATTTATCAGGGATACATTTGGGTAATTATCGAATTCATGAGTCAGAAGATGGTTTTGGTCATATAGTTTGGGAAATAGAAATTCCATCAACTGTCTTCAAAGAAAGACCAAATAAATGATATGATTCAAATATGAAGCTAAGTTGGAAAAGCCTGGACTCTGTGAGAAATCAGACTGATCTTTCTTCTGCTCCCAGTGAGGTGGGACTTCAGCTTTTGCCTCTCCCTAGTCTTGTCCTTTTCTGGCAGAGATTTACCTCTAAAACATACCATGTTTTCACTGCTCACTTTCAAATACATTACGTGAAGGATGTCTGTGCTTTTAGGGAAATCAGAACCATGTTTTTATTCACTTCTGTGGACATTTCTGTGGGTTTTTACTTTACATCCTATGATAACAGACTCTCACAGATCAATAGCTGCAAGGGATATCCAATCAGACAGAGATCCTTTGTATAAAACCTAGCAGAGCCTTTAATTTACCGATGTATATTACCGCCCTAAAAGGATTGTACCTGCTCTGGTTGGGTCTTCCACAAGTTTAGGACAAGTTTTTTTCTTAGTTAATAAAACGGAATTACCCAATATATATTCTTTTTCAAAATATGTGACAGGTATGAGCCAGCCCTCAGAAGTAATATGCCAATATGTCGTAGTGACTTCGCAAACGGTCCCTTCTCTTCAATGGACAGCACACGTAGAGTAAAATGAGAAGCAAACTTTCCTTCTCTTTTGAGGAATCCGATGTACTAATACCCAGGTTATTGCTGCCAGTTGGGAACTTGCTGCTATTTTATTACTGTGGGTATGGTTTTGAAATTATTATTTTATTTAACTTTCATTGAATTGCTACCACTTGGTGTTATTTGAAAGTCGGAAAATGTCTTTATTATCAGCTGTGTCACGAAGACCAGAGCATTTCTAAGCAATGTCACCAAAAGGAAAAAGAAAGGCAAATACCGTCTACTACATACCTGGACCATGAGTCAATCGGCTATGCAGCGCCCTGGCCAGAGGGAGGTAGAAATCTCTGCAACAAAGGGCAGGCAGACTATGGACAGGAACCTTCAGCTCCAAAGAAACACTCCTCAGTTAAAAGTTTTAAAGTGTATTTGGCACGTTTGAGAGGGTAGGTAGGTCTGTTACCATTAGCAAGGCAGAGGTTAGATATGAGGTCTCGAATGTCTAAAGAAACAAAGAAGCTGGGGGTGGGGGAAGCATTGTAAAATAAATGGAGAGCAGAGACTATATTCAGGTGGAAAAATTTTTTAAAAAAATTAAAACAACCTACAAGATCCAAAGGCCTATAAAAGGATTAGTCTATGACTGCAAAACATGTCCAAGGCCTGCCTAACTTTATTTCTGTGCAGGCTCTTGTCCAACACCCAATATTCCTTATGAGTCTTAATAAATGAACCCAAATATAGCATTTAGAGCTACACAGAAAATACTGAAGCCCAGACACACAGCAATGCCAGTTTCTGGGCAGACCAGCCCTAAGGCAAGATGTTCTGGAACACCTGGTTGGCTGGCAGACAGTCTTTGATGGCAGCAACTTGGAACCCAGTAGGCATTTATTTCAGCCACTCTGGTGCTTTTACACAGTAAAGAAGCAATCAAATAATACTGGCTTCATTTTTTTTTTAGGCATTGGTTTTGATCCACCTAAAAGGAAATGGTTGAAGGGAGAGAATGTGATGGATGAGAGAAGTGAACAGGGATAATGTGTTTCCCAGCTTAAAATCAAATGTCATTGGAAAAATGTCCAGAAAGCAGTTCAGAGTGAAAATATTTGCCTTCTGGCTAAATAGGCAGTACCTTTTTTATTGCAAAATGGAATTAAACAGCCCATCTCATTTATACCATAAAAGGGCAATCCACAAATAACCCAAATCCCAAACTAAAGGCATTGCCCAACATACATGACTCAACAAGGTCTTGACTTTAGAGTTTCATCAATGGTCATGGCAATAGAGAGGGCATGGGGTTATGATTCAGTAAAAAGTCTCAAGTGATCTAGAGCCAACACCAGAGAACATTTATAGTCAATGTGCTGTTCATCTTTCCTTCTGTTTATTCAACCATTGTCCTCCCAGTGCGGAGATACTAAAACTCACATCCAGACCAGATGCCTGGGCAAAAAAAAAAAAAAAAAAAAAAAAATGTATTAACAGGCAGTCAAACTAAAATTAAATGAAAGCACCTCTGTGCAAGTATTTCCTTTAATACACAGTAATTTGCCAATGAGAAAAATAAATTCAAAGTGAGCAATGATTCCAGTAAGCAGGTGAAGAGTCGGCAGAAGACGAGAAGAAGTGATCACTGTGTCTATCTGCTCACTGGCTCACTAATGCATTGAGCTCCCACGACACTGGGCACTACAGGTGTGAAAAGAAATGAAGAATGACCACCTAAAAAGAGGCAACAAATGCATCACAGTAGATGCTTCTGTGAACACGGTAGGATTGTACATCTGCCTCTCAATCACTTTGCATCACTTCATCCAAAAGTATAGATGAGGCAGACAACTCTGGGGAAACTCAAAGTCGGAAAGGTTGAGTTTGGGCAAAGCCTATTCCTAGGAAAGGCGAGTGAGAGTAGTGAATATTTGTTGCATGGCTTCTTACACCAGTCTCTGTCTACTGAAATAAAGGTCGTTGATAAGAAGTGTTTCCATGGTGACTTGGCCTCCAAACATCTGTATCTCTATCTTTATCCCACAAGTAATCTCCCTTGACAGCATGCCAAACCAAAGGAAGGACAGCTGCTTTGTAGCTTATGGTTTCTGAGAGACTTTGGTCCATCGTGGCAGGAAGGCAGAGTGGATGGATGGTACTGTTCTCAAGGTAGACTTCTCATGCGGTTGCAGATCAGGAAGCAGGGAGTGTCTGGGACTAAGGGCCAGGCTGCATCTTCAAAGACTATTTCCACAAGCTGAGTCTTACCTAAAGGCTCCATAGACCCCAAAATATCATCATCCACTGATAGCAGGCATTCAAACCATAAGCCAGTGGGGGGCTTTTCAAATTCAAAGCATAAGAAATACGCCATGCTTCATAGTTGCAGCCACGGCTATTGAAATTACAGAAAAAAAAATCATAAATCCAGCTGTGAGGATTGCCCATTAATACACCCACTAGGTCATATTTAGTGAGCATCTACTGTGCTTCAGATGGGCTGCTGGCATAAAGTAAGATCGTGTGATGCTCTACTTATATAAGGAGAAAATAATCAAATCAATTGGCGTTTTGATAATTGAGACTTTTACAAGCTCTTTACTATAAACGGAGGCAATAGGATGGAATGGGGTGGGGCCTTAGGTCATGTGGTCAGGGAAGGACTGTGAGAAATGAGGCTTCCAGGATAGAAAGATCTGAGGCAGAGCTCTTTAGCAAGGAAGAGAAGGGCGTTAAGGGCAGAGGCTAAGGGTGCAAGCACACATCGGATATGCTGAAATGAAAGCAGTCCTGGCCAGGCGAGGTTAGAAAGCACCTATCGTTAAAATAAAATAAAATTTAAAAAGGGGGAACCAAATAGGATTTTTAGGACTAAGGGTTATGGAATCCAGAGGAAGATTTTAGTTAATAAATTCAAGTCATTTTATTTCAGCAAATGGTTCTGGTTCACGATGCAGTTCCCAGAGCCTCAAATATAGGAAAAGGAGTTCTCTAGAAGGCAGTGAGTAGACATGAAGTGTCTACATAACATGACAAAGTAAGGTGGGCCTTTCACAAGGACTCTCTGATGGCAAAGACTTGCTTTTTCCTCACAGATTCTGAGAACAATAGATCCTCGGCAACTATGAAGTCAGAGTGAGGGTGGTCAGCTGCCAGGCTCAGGCTGGCATCTGCCACAGCCACCATTTCAGATGCAGTTTTGTGACACAACAGGAGCCCTAGATCACCCTGCATGTTGTCTCCTAGGAAACACACTCAGGAATTCATCTTTCTCTTCACTTCTAATTGCCACTCTCCGTGGCTACGGACTGCCTAAATGAATCTGCTCAAGAATGTCTTCCATGTATTGAAGATAAAATAGCAAGCTTAAAGCATTTTTTTTAAAGCATGAAGTACATTCTGTATAATAATCAACCATCTCGTTTATTCAGTCTGTCATTTAGAACCATTAAACAGTTTTACATGTATTGGATTATATTTGAGATAGAGGGATATTCAGCTTTATTTTCCATTTAGTAACAGTGGGCACATGTTGTTGTTATCTTACTTATTTATTTGATTTTAGATAAGCATGTCTGCCCATGAGTCTGTGCACCACATGCATGCAGTGCCTGTGAAGGCCAGAAGAGGACGTCCGGTTTCCTAGGATTGGGGTTACAGGTTGTGTGTCACCATGTGGTTGCTGGGAAGTGTACCGGACTCCACTGGAACAGCAGCCAGCGTTCTTAACCACTGGGCCATCTCTCCAGCCCCAGTCCCGTGTTAGATCTATAACATCTTGCCCATGGGCATTTCTTCCTAAGAGCACAATTCTCTGTGAGTGTCACCTCATTGGTCCTGGGGAGGGCATCAACAATAGCTCTCTACTCATTCTGCCAATAGCCAAGGAAGCAGATTCACTGAGTCAAGATGGGGTGCAGCTACTTAGGGTAGAACCGTGGATGGATCTCTGATTCAACTTGAGCTGAGTGAGTGATGTCCTGCCCTGTCGACCCTGAACCAATAAACCAATCAATAACAAATAAGAACCCAACATCGATCCTTGCTACAGTTACTCGGGTCACTGGCATTCTAGGAGCTGCTTGAGGTACTTTATAAGGTTCCGGTCCCTTGAGATCTGACTTCTGTTTTCCGACCACATTGACAAGCAGTAGAACAGTCATGGAGACTCTCAGCTCAGAGTTGTGACCTCTTTTCGGCATTTTTGTGGTTGCCTTGGACTCATCCGTCTCTGAATGGACCAGGCACATTGATTTAGCCCAAGTATCTGTTTTTAAACTACTAAAATAGCCATTTCAACTTAGAAATAGTTCATGAGTTGAGTTGTTTCAATTAATGATACGTTTTAAATAAATTATACATTAGCCAAGTAATTAATATTTGTATTTCTCAGCCCACTTAACCAACAGGGCCCAAAACAAAAAATGTCCGTTTTGTCATATACGGCAAAGCCCTATCCATAGTCCCAAAAGCATTTTAGATTATTTATTTATTTCAGTTAAACTGTTTAAATTGTGGGTATTTCTAGTGGACAATGGTTTAAGATATGCGCATACTGTAAAATGGCTCCTGAAACCAATTAACATTATTTCACATGGTTATTAATTCTTCTGTTTTGACAGCATTTAAAGTCTATTTTTAGTGATTTTTCAACCGCAGATTATTCAACAGATTTCTCTATCCTCTCAACTGAAATTGTACAACCTTTGACCATCTCTCTGTTATTCTCACCAAACTTCAGCCTTGACAATCATAATACTAGTCCCTGCTTCTATTAGCTTAACTTCTTAGTGTCCATGTAAAAGTGAGATCACACAGTATTTATTTTTATCTGACTTTTTTCACTAAACATAATAGCCCCCTAGTTTATTCCTATTGTAAATAAGTCTTTTCTTCTTTTAAAGATAAACAGTGTTCTATAATATTATGCATCTATACCACATTTTCTTGGTCTATTCACCCTCTGGTGGACACATGGCTACTGTATATAGTGCAGATATCAACACAGGAAAGCAAATGTCTCATACGCTCATTTTATTTCCTTGGTTTATGCCCTACTTAGCATGAATTATCAGTTTGAAACATCCTAGATTCATCTGAAAAGAAAGCCTTCATGAAGGAGTGCCCAGACCACATTGGCCTGTGCAAACGTCTGTGTTGGGTCATCATAATTATTAACCGATGCAGGAGGACCCAGCCCACTATGGGAAGCACCATCTCTAGGCAGATGGTCCTGAGCTGCATAACAAACCTAGAGAAGCGTGAGCCTGAGAAGAAGCCAGAGAACGAACTAGAAAGTAGGGTTCCCCTATGGCCTCTGCTTCAGTTGCTGCCTCCAGGTTCCTGTCTTGGCTTCCCTCGTTTATACCCAGTGACCTGGAAGCGTAAGCCCAATAAACCTTTCCTCACCAAGCTGCCTTTGGTCAGAGTGTTTTGTCAGAGGAGCAAAATGAAACTGGGGCAGAATATATGCTGCTTGGGAGAATCTGTGGCTTTAACGCCATAATCTAATTTTCAGATTTTTGAGGGCCCTCCTCTGATTTGGTAATCTCATCAGGAGAGAGCACAATAGTTCTTCTGTCTTGGCCTTGTTATCAACACTCGAATTGTTTATCTTTCTGATAAGATCCATTCTAACAGGCATAAGGTGCTCTCTTGCTGTGGTTCTGATTTGCATTTCCCTTATGATTAATGATGCTAAATAATTTTTCATGTATCTTTTGGCCCTCTGTTTCCTTTTAAGAAATGTTTTACATCATTACTTATTTTTTGTTATGAGTTGAGATTCTGATATGTTTTCAAAATAAACCCCTTGCCAGTCATCTGGTTTGCAAGCTTTTTCTCCCAATCTCTGTTTGTTTCTTCACTTTGTCGATGGTATCCTTTACCGTGTAGCTTTTTTAATCCCACTTGATATAATCTCATTGCCACATTTCTTGTTATGAGACTAAGGTCCAGTTCATTCTGCATGTGAATATACAGTTCACTCAGCACCATTATAGAAGTAGCCCTTTCTCACACTGTGTGTTCTTGGCATCTTTATCAAAAGATACATCATAAACATTTATGTAAGGTTCTCAGTATCCACTTAATTTCATTAGTCAACACCAAACCTTCCTGTTTTGATCACCACAAATTTGTAGCATATTTTGGAATCAGGTACCATGTTGTCTTCATCTTTCTTCTTTTTGTTTCATATTGCTTTGGCTATTCACAGTCGTCCGTGGTCCCACAGAAATTTTAGGAAGTTTTTTATTTCTATGTCTATGAAAAATGTTTTTGAAATCCTGATAGGGCATATGTTGAGCCTATATATAATTTTGAGCAATATGGATGATTTTAAACCATGAATTCTTCAAATTCATGAAGACGGAATATATTTCCACTTACGTGTGTCCTCTTTAGTTTCTTTCTTTAGTGTTTTATAACTTGTGATATGCTGGTCTCTCACTCCTCTGCCTAACCACCCATAAGGGTTTCATTTCATTTGTAGTTAATTATAAGTGGCTTTGTTCTAGATTTCTTTTTAAATTCTGTTCTCTCCTGGCATATCTGGTGCTAGGGATCAAAACCAGGGTCCTGCACACGTAACTCTGCCCTTGAGCTACAGCCTCAGCTCCTGAATGACTTCTCTTTTCCTCTCTGGATTAATTCCCCTAACTACAACTTTTAATTCTACGGTGAACAGAAACAGCAAGAGTGAACATGCTTGTTTTGTTACTGGTTTTAAAAGGAAAGCTTTCAAATTGCCCACCATTGACTTGGATGTTAGCCTTTGGTTTGTACTATGCAACCTTTATCACTGCTAATTTGCTGAGGTGTTTTAATCCTAAGATGAAAGAATGTTGACTTTTGTCCAGTACTTTGCCCGTAGCTCCTGATATAACCCGATGTTTTGGTCTTTCATTCTGCTGATGCAGCAACTTGTGTTCATTGAATTGCACGTGTTAAATCTTCCTCATAATATCCCAGTGATAAATCCCACTTGGGTTATGAGAGATAATGTTTTTAATGTGCTATCTAGTTTGCTTTGCTTTTTTTTCCCTTTTGGACTTTTTGTACCCATGTATAGTGGCTATATTGACCTCTAACTTTCTTCTGTTGCTTTCTTGCTGTAGTTTGTTATCAAGGTAACGCCGGTCTCAAATAATGAGTTTGAAACACCTCCTACTCTTCAGACTTTTGGAAGAGTTTTAGAAGAATTGTTCTTGTATATTTGGTGATGCTGAGCAGTGAAGTCATCAGGCCATGGCCTCGTCTCACTGGTATCATTCATCTTTCATGTATTATGCGTGAAGTCACAAAAGAACCACACACTGTAGTGCCTTAAATACTGTGTAGAGTTTTACAGGTTAAAAAAACAAAAAACAAAAAACTGAGCTTCCAAAGATGGTTTAATCAACCAAGACTGACCAGCAAGCAAGGGGCCAAGGTTAAAAGAAGAGCTCTTGACCTCTCTGCTCCTGGGCCCAGGTGCTCTAGGCTCCACCTACCTGCTGGCTGAGGCACAGCTGTCATGTGATCCCTGGCAACAGCGATGATTTGTGCCCCCCATTCAAATATGTACAAACATTGGGAAGGAACAAGCAAGCCATTATGTGAAACGCATGTCCATTAAGATGCAGTAATTCACCCTTTAGTAGTTTCCCGGCCGCAAATCATACAAAGATTATTTCCAAGCTAATCAGCCCCAAACCTATTCCTGGCAGAAAGCTTGTGTTTCCTCAGTAAGACACATTTTTCCCTCTTGCTCCGGGGCTAGATTTAACATCTGTTACTGGGAAGGAACACTCCGAAAACTGTCCTTAAGTCTTGTAAGACCATAACCACACCAAAGATCAGTCCAGTCTTTTGTGTGATACAGGAGTGCTGGAGACCCATTGGCCAGATGTGTCTTAGTTAGGGTTTATTGAAGTGATGAAACACCATGGCCAAAGAACAAGGTGGGGAAGAAATGGTTTATTTGGCTTACATATCCATATTGCTGTTTATCAATGAAGGAAGTCAAGACAGGAACTCAAACACAGCAGTAATCTGGAGGCAGGAGCTGAAGCAGAGGACATGGAGGGGCGCTGCTTACTGGTTTGTTCCTCGTGGCTCAGCAGAAAGGATCACAAAGCCCTCACCTGAGTATTTAGTCATTCCTACCTCCTATGATACCAGCTCTACCTTAATCATGCGTGCCCAAGAGGGAGGCCAGAGTATACAATACAGTCAAGGAAGGATTTGGGAGTGGTCGGGGCACTCCATCTATGCAGTTATGGGGAACCATCATCCCTGGTGCAGCATTTGGAGGAAGCATTCATACTTCTGTAGGTAACCCCTTAACTATGCCCTATAAGGAAACCCAGTGAAGTCCCTGGTTTTGTACAATGAACTTTGGTGTAATTGTACTTTAGTTTGTCATTAGAACCTGAAAAAGAGGTGTAGACACTGTTTATATCTCTCCTGGAAAATGAATTTTAGCAACAAGAGGATCAATATTTCTGCCTGTTTCTGTTAAAAAGTGAAGAAAGGGCCAGCGGGCTAGCATTCTTTGTTCTTCCCCTCCCCCACACGTACACAACCTCTAGCTTTTCGGTAGCCATGCTCCCTGCTTCCCAGAATTGTAACAACAACCCACTTAGAACCAAATGGCGTGCACAAAGATCTCCATTCCCCTTCTCCAGCCCACCATGCTGTTCCCTGAGAGAACAGACTCACTGTGGGACAGTAGGGGGCACTGTACTTTCAATCCTGTGGCACTGACCGTAACCACACCCACAGGAAAGAGGAAGTATTGATAGCTCAGTCTTCTGGAGTCTTCTTGCCTTCACATAATCTTGCCTGGGCCTCGTCTATTGCTGCAACTACTTCCCCCCTTAGGTTTTGCTTTGCTTAAGTAGATCAAAGCTTTAAAAACCAGCACCAATCGTTGTGATTGGGGTGTAATGGCCAACAACTTAAATATTGCTTTAGAACAGTCATCTCCAAGACCAGGATTATGGAGCAATTCTAGAGCCGCATTCTCAGCTGTCACCATCTTTCAAAGACTCTCACTCCATGCGGTTGCATTAACTTTTCTCGGGAGACAGAACTTTTCTCTGTTCGCTCCAGATAGGGTCCAAACCACAGACCACACTGACCATTCCATGAAGTCTAACTTGTCAACCACTCGAGTTCGTTGGGCTTCTTCACAGAGCAGGATCAAGGGGGATGGCCTACTAACAGTTACCCTACCACAAAGCCCCCTCCATCATAGCTGATGACTTCATGGAAGCCTCAAACTGGGGTCCCCCCATTTCAGTTAGCTTTCTGTTTCCTTTATTTTTACCATCTCCCAAGGCCATTTGCAGCTGGAGAAGGTCAGTATGCAATTCTGACTGGACTATCATTTGAGGATCCTGTGATCTTCCCTTCCTTGTTTCTATTAGAGAATCAATAACCACATGATCATTACCATGGGCCTAAGTACTTTCATATGTTTGCTTAATTAGTTGCCATGACTACTAGGGAAAGGTGATCTCTACTTCAAACTAGAGGTGGGATGATCAGGTTATGCCAAGAGGAGAAAAGTCATATACATATTAGCTCTTAATCCATCCCTACTCACTCAAGAGCCCTGAGTAAGAGTACCCATGTGAGGGACTCAGTGACACGGAAGTCCATCCAGTCATTGATAACAAGGCCCTTTGCCCTGGGTCTAGGTTGTACCTATCTAGAAGAAGGAAAGTGTTTTTCTAGAATACTAAAAGAGTGATATGGACCAATGCCAACCTGCTAACCACATTAATGACTGTAGCACCTGCACTATGGGACAGTTTGTGAGCTGGGCAAGGGGCTAGAGATTGAAACACATACACACAGAGAGACACGGGTCATCCTTGAAACAAGAATGCCTCTTTATTGTGTTCCAGGGCAGCTTATATAGTACCTTCCCTGACCAATGACCACTCCCTAGCTCTCGGGATCCTTCAGCTACAAGTCACCAGAAAGCACTCCCCTGCCATCAGGAGCTCCTGAGGGTCTCGTGCTCAGAGCAGCTGCAAGCACAAGAAACCAAGGTGTTTTGCTCAGAGCAGCTGCAAGCATAACAAGTTGTTTACTCCCGCAGGCAAGAGGGTAACAGGAAATTCAGGGTCTGGGGGTCCACAGTCCCCAACAAATGGCAGGCACCTTATCATTTTTATATTGACCACTATATACCAGTTTCCTACTGCCCCTAGAATTGATTTAAATTATGTACACGCACACATACTCATGTACTCCTATGATAATACTTCAGAAGGACCGAAGTTGAGAAAACACTGCTTGTCACCCTTTTAGACCCTCCCCTAAGTACATAAGAACATAGACATATTCTCAATGCAAAACTCATCAGTGAGCTGTATTTCCTATCAAGAAAAACTAATTGTTATATAGACATAAAGTCATCTTAGTTTTGCTGTGGGGGTAATCCTACAGGAAGATCGACAAACTCCAACTTAGGTATCCACACCAGTTCCTGCCTTATTTTTGTATTTCTGAATGCTAAGAGTGATTTTTATCATTAACCATTTGTTGGAATACTGATGAGTTGTTGAGATCAGATTTTGCCCCGATCTGAGCTACGCCGTGCTGTGTAAAGCAGCAGTTTCTCAGACTGCGCCTTGCTGATGAGAGACCCCATTTTACAAGTGTCATCTGGCTCCATGAAGAGGAAGAGGAAGGCTGACGCTGCACCTGGGTGGTCATGTGAAAGGCACCGTCTGTCCAATGCCACCCACGCAGGAGCGACTGATAAATGACTATTCCTAAACTGAGGAAGGGTACCACCCTACGACTCTGCCATAGTGACTCAGACTACAGGACATGAGCATATTAAAAGCACATCAGGAGAAACAGGCCAAGCTCTTACTAGATGCACCAAACTGAAGAAAGGCTGGACACCCCTCCTCTACAAAGAGGACGATACAGATCACTGTGGACTTGGTGACTCAGCAGAGCTGTCATCTGACCCCAGGACCCAAGGAGAACTCTTGACTGTTCCAGGACCTTCAGCTCTGCTCAGCCCTTGCTGTTGACACATGCCCCTCTAATTGCTATCTCCTCATATTCTGTTCATTTGTCTGAACACGCTGCCCATCCATCTCCCTGTTCGGTCGTGTGGACTCGCTTCTGCCCTTTGCCCGTCTGACTCTTCCAGCTCAGTCCTGACCCAGGAGCCTGACTCTCAAGCCAGCAGCTGCTCTGCTTCTTTGGAGTTAGGTCAGGGCCCTTATCTTTGTAATGCAGACTCTATTTGCCTTTCTGTCGGCCTCCCTTGCTCCTCGGGACTTTTAAAAACCTCTTAAGATCTATCTTGGCCTCTTAAGCCTTCACAGTCATTCTGAAACCTATGCAAATACTTATGTAGAGACAGAATTACTGTGTGATGTGTAATGTATAATCTGAAAGTTAATATTAGTAATCAAGACTGGAATAAAAAGAACCCTTTGTTTGCCTCATCCTGGGTTATTGAGCAAAGTGGAAGTATCTAGTAAATTGCTGTCATTAAAATCACCACACTTTGTGTATTAATTGCTATTCAATAAATGTTGACCTTGGGGAAAGACAAATGTGTTTATCTATGTTTCTGATACAGCATGCTGATGACAAGACTATATTACGGAAACAGTATCGGAACTCACAAGGCCTAAAATATATACTATATAGCACTGCCAACTTTCCCAGCCCCTGAACTATAAAATATACGATGAATATCATTGATGAGATTACGTACAAAGAGTTTTCTATTATTCCTGTCAGTCCGTGATCATGAAGTAAAATAAGAAATAAGATGGGTACATTTGAGCATCTGTATTGGTTTCTTTTCTGATTCTGTGATAAAACACCATGATCAAAAAAGCAAGCTATAAAAGAAGGCGTTTATCTGGACGTGAAGTTCCGAGAGGCTACTAGTCCAACTTGGTGGAAGGCAAGCAGGAGGCATGGTGGTCAGAGCAAGAAACCGAAAGCCCACATCTTGAACCACACGCGAAAGAAGAAAGTAAATTGGAAATAGGTAACACTTCAGATGCTCTAAACCCACCTCCAGTGCTGTCCCTGTTCCAGAGAAACCATACCTCCTAAGCATCCTCAAAGGGTGGCACCAACCAGGGACCACATTTTCAAATCTTAGAGCTGATGGGGACATTTCCGATTCCAACCTTCACGCTATACCTTAAGGTTTTATCTCTTGGACCTCTACTTACTAACAATTAGTCAATGAATGCTCATATGATATATTTTGTGTTTAAGCTGGCCAATATTTGAGAAGACCAACAACCTTCACGTGTGTCCAGCACCTACCTCCACTCAAACTTCATTATCCATCCCTGTTAATCAACACCAGTGCTTCTGAGACCCCGCTCTGCACTCTGCTGCTGCTCAACACTCCTGTTCGTTCTGATCTCTCGACTTAGACTTCAACTTAGGATTTCAATCTTCTTCCACGACAATGAGTTAGAGTAAGCTGGGAAGGGTCTCTCCAACACTAGCCTGTTCTAACGTTCTAACAGTGTGTCTATACTGCAAAGGACCTGTCAAATGTCCTTCCTTGCATGAAGTTAGGCACCCTGTCACCTGGAGAACTGAAACTGAATACTTGGTGACAAGGCCAGGGCTAGAGCACAGCCAGGCTGACTCAGACCAAAGAGCCTCTACTTTGTGTTAGTTCTTCATTCCAGTTTGACTAACTCATTTGACGGGAGATGTTGATTTTCTTTTCAGCTTGAAACTGAGAAAGATGATATTAAGATCATACTAAGTTCAGGGACACCAGGATTCTAAGGTGGCATCTCTTACTAAGACTGGGGACACTTAGTAAGGACAAAGCTTACTCAGTGTTTTATCCCAGCTCTCTTGTTAAAGAATTGCCTTTGGGTACTTTTTAAAAATTCTCTATCCTGGTACCAATATGTCAGGAATAAGAATTCCTTAGAGTAGAATCCTAGTCTTATTCCTATGAGTACTAAATTTTCAGAAGCACTGACTTTAAAAGTGAATTATGACCTTTAGAGATTTTCTTTTTAATTCAGTGAAATTATTTAGATAAACAAGCTCCTTCCCTGGGAAGCCATTCTTCCTCTTGTCCATGGAGTGCAAAGTTCCATGCAGGTAAAGGACACCAGACCTCCCACAATTTTCATCTCACCCAGAGAAGCAGTTTTAGTAACTGCGCATTTATCAGAGTTCCTCTGGGTGAAGTGGACCTGGCTGGGGACCATGAGGAACTTCCCATGGGTCACAACTGGCCCACCAGCTTCTGACACATCTGTGGGAACCTCAGTTGGATGGGAACAGTACTGGTTGCTCAGGATCTCACCTTTACTCAGGCCATTAGCTTCACCTCTGTGATCCTCAGCAAAATAGGACTGTTCTCAGCCATCTAACTCTACTTACCCATCAGAGTTTATAAAAAATAACGTTAGGTTAAAGAGGGAGAATTTCAGGTTAAACCTTCACGAAGGAAGACTGCAAGTGTCAGAGACTTTAAGAAACCTATGTAAATTTCTTAGCTTGATTTTTAAAAAACAGTATGGTTGTCACTTACATTATCTTATTGGCCCCTTGAAGTTCCCTAGCAAAACACATGCTGGCAGATTTAAGAGGTCATTGGCTCTTCCTCAAATGTTCCTTCTACTTCATTAATGGGAACAATGAAGAGAACTAAATATGAATTTTTTTTGTAATTTAAAGAAATTTCTCAGTGGCTATAAGTGAGTACATATGTTCGAATCCCCAACTTGGTATAGCTGAGCATGCCTGTGATCCCAGAATTTAGGGATGGAAACAGGCAGGCTCAAAAAACTTGCTGGCCACCCACCCTAGCCTCAGGGTCTCAAGGACCATACCTAATATCCTCCTCTGGTTTTCATATGCGTGCATATGAGCACAAACACTCACCCACTCATACGTATGCATCATACACATATAACACCACACATTCACAAATACAAACCAGAATATGAACAAAATTCAGTATTATGACTGTGTTCATAAGCAAGTTCCCAATTGATATTCAATTCATTCATTCATACATGCATCTCCAAGCAATTATCTAACCTTTTAAAACTCAAATTCTCGTAACTGGGCTTTCTACCTGTAAATATTGCCTCAACCTTTTATGATATTTGCTTAAGGAAATGCCAGGCTTTCTTCACACACTTCATGCTCTTAGACGGTCCAGAAGGTTAAAGGGGAATTGAGGCTGAGCTGGAGTATGAAATAGAAAAACAATGTAAACAAACAAAATCTCATTGTACACACTCAGAAAAAACTCACTGATTAACAAGCTGATGAGTCTGTATTCTTGATTAACATTGATCTTAAAGAAGTCATCTCTTAAAGCCAAACAAAGCTAGGAAAGGAAGGAAAACCTGTGACTAAAACCGTTGGCAAATTGCAAACTGTGAATCAATGAAAACAGGAGGTCCATTCATCAGTCATGTGAGAAGCACTAACTGCGTCTCCAGTACTGGATCTTCCCATGAACATTACCCAGTGGCTGACTAGGAATGCACACAGGAAGGAAGAAAGCACAAAACCAGTAAGGGTATCATTACAATAATAATGCAATAAATGTACAATAATTAATAAAATAGTAATAATATAAGCTCTAAGAAATCCTCAGATAGAAGATACATGATGTGTCAAAAGAGAAAGTGAATGTGAAAATCAAGTTGAAGAGTTGAGTGACTGAAAAGGTCCACTATAATATTCTCCTCTAGTAGCCTTGAAATTTTGTAATTTCAAGTCTATCCTTGGTCGTATTAAAAATATGACCTCCTTCCCTTTCTTCTCTTCTTTTCCTCTCCCCAACTACCAATCTTGTTAAGATATGCTTCATTTAAAAAGAAAATCATAAAAGACACCTGGCAGACTGATTCTTCTTGGGGTAATTGGGATATCACTGAATTAACTACATCATTATGCAAACCCAAAACTGATAATATGGTTAAGTTGAGCATAAACTTTAAGGTCATAAATCAAATGTAGCACTCCCTTGTCATCGGAATCTACCTCATCTAATTCATCATGTGTACTAATGAATTAATAAAACAGCCCATTAACTGCAGTCATAAACATTTTGGAGGAAGACTCTTGCTTCCCAAAATGGTGTTCCCAAAATGGCCTCCTCTCAAGAGCAGCATTACAGTATAGGTAAGGGAACTCTTGGTATTTCATCCATACTTCTACATAGAAATGCTGAAGTTTCATAAAACTTTAGAAACTTACCTAAGCTCACATGAGCCCATCTAAGAAACTAGACCAGGGTGGAAGACTTCAACCCACTCCACCAAGACAAGAGTAGTCCCCTGATGGCATCTGAATAAACCAAGCGTTGTCAGGTATGGCTTTTACCTTTGCTTTATTTAATAAGACAACAATGAGACCTTTGTGTCCCTTATCTTTTACTCGGAATCTGCCTACAGTAGGCTTTGTTCTGACCCCAAATGAACTCTCAACTTTACATGATTGATTCAGTATTAAGAACTGGAAGAACAGAAAGAGTCACAGAAAAGGTGACATTTTGCCTTAACATTCTTAATCTTAACTAATGCCTCAATATTATCAAAGAGAAAACAATTTCCTTTTTAAAAAAAACTGTAACAAACTTTTTCAAATGTAGGCAGACTTTCTTTTGTGGGGCCACCAGCTTCCCAATAAGGACATGGAGAATTAATATTAATTATGAAAGCTTGGCCTGATCTTAGCTAAGGCTTTTTTTCCAACTTGCTCTTTTAATTTAAATTTTAATTAACCTCTCTCTCTTTTAATCTACAGTCTGCCACATGCCTCTGTTATCTCTGTTCTGTACCATGTAACTTCTTCAGAGTCTCTGGTGACATCGCATGCCTAGATTCCTCCTCCCACTTTCTCTCTTTCTGTCTGGAAGTCCCGCCTATTTGCTCCTGCCTAACTACTGGCCATTTACTTCTCTATTAAACTAATCAGAAGTTGCCTTAGGCAGAGACCCACCTTTACAGTGTAAACAAATATTCTGCAATAAAGAACATGAGTTACTCCTATGAAAAATCTGTTTTGTTTTGCTTTGTTTTGCTATAGTCCTGAAGTTTTCACATTCTCTCCTGATTAGGAATGACTGGGGAGATGACCCTGGCTGTACCCTCCAGTCTTTTCTACCTTGAAAGTCAATGATACCAAGCAGAACACACAATTTCTCCAGGTGGATCTGGAGGGACCACCCATAGCTGAGAACACCAAGTCTGTACTTCTAAGTCCAGACACAGAAATCCTGCAACCCAGTCCTCGATGATTTTTATCAATCTCCTCCATCAATCATCCCTCCAAAACACACTTGCTGCCAGCATCCTCTGAGTCCCCAAGCCTCTGTTGGGGAACCTGTGTCTTGCTGCTGCTTTCTCTATGCCCAGGGGTTCTTCCATCACACAGGTACCTCTCAGGGCACTGTTTGTAAAGTGATTTTGTTCTTTCTAAAATCTTCCTCCCAGAATGATCAACCCCCATTCCTGCTAAATTCTTCTATTTTGTGATTTGTTCATCTGTGCTCTGGCTATTTATTTATTTATTTATTTATTTATTTATTTATTTATTCGTGTGTCTCAGCCCACTACCCCTGCTAATGTAGATTGTAAGCTTTATGAAAGAGGGGTCATGGCTCATTCATTTTAAGAGCCTGAAGTGCAGCAATGAGTCTTACCATTTTTTGATAAGTGCAGTGAACCTAATGTTGCTTTTATTTTATGTTCAGTTCCTTCTATAGCTGTTTTAAGAAGAAATACCAATGGGCTCTATCATTGTGGTTTTTAATATTTTGGTTTAATCACTTTGTCATTAACAAGAGGATAATAGAATAAAAGTCAAAACAGTGGAAAATCAGAGTCCATCTGGGAAGGGCCAACTCCTGCCTCATAGAATCTCATGCGGAGGGGAAAACCAGTTAACCTTGGTCATCTGGGTAAAGTCAGGTCTTCCCAGGCACTTGGACTATAGAGAATGGTAGCAAAGACTGTAGCTCAGTAAGAACACTTGTGAATGAACACAACGTATAGCTACTGAAAGAGAACACGATAGGCTCTGTTCTATCGGTAAGTCGAGTCAAATGGTTAATAACCATCCTGATTTGCTGAAGATCACAGAGGAGAAGTGAGACACTTTAGATAAGATCCTGAGAAACCAGCACTGTCCTCACCCAGCTGGGCTTCCCCCAGATGTGTCCGAAGCTAATGGGCCAGCTGTGACCCATGGAAGCTCCCAATGGTTCCCAGCCAGGCATAATTGTACATGGGACTTCAGGTTACAGAGCAGGAAATTCAGCGGCACCCAGAGGCGCTCTGGTAAGTGAGCAGTTACTAAAACTGCCTGCATCTCTGGGTGAAATGGAAATTGTGGGAGGGTCGTGTCCTTATACCTGCATGGAACTTTTCATTCCATGGATAAGGAGGAAAAACGGCTTCCCAGGGAATCCAAGCTCATCACGTTCTACAAGGTATACAAACTACACAAAAGACAATCTTCTTCACTGACAGACTGTAAGAGGTAAACAAATGCAGTGTCCCTAGTTGCCAGGACAACCTCTGATGTTCTGTCCTCTGATGGCCATAACAAAGATACCCAAACTCAATTCAACACACAGCAATTCAACAGGGGTCCAAATGGAAGCCAAGCTCCATCTGAAGGGATGAGTTACACATGCAAGCGCTTTCTTCAGGCCACTTTCCACCCGCTTTCTGATGTGCTCCCACTGCCTGTATTTGGCCAGTGTAACAGGAACTTAGGGAAGAATCCACTGAAGCTCAGCTGCAGAACAGTGATTTGCAATGTGCCTGCATAGAGGCAGGCTTCCTACAGAGTCCGGATAACCCAGCAGCTGAAACACATCCTCACTGACTCATTCATCCTAATGTAGCTCTTGGGACCTCCCATAGGACCACATCCCCCACACTGCAGTTTGAGAACACTCCCCGGAGTCTTCAGGACTCCAACCCCAAGACCTTCCGCATGCAAAGCATTAATCCAGCTGGGCTAGCCCCTCTCACTGAGATCTGGTCCCATCTGTCCCTTTGTCTAGTCTTGTAGAAGATGCTAAAAGGTCCCCCCACCTTTGCTTTAAAAGGAAGACATTTATATAAATGTCAAGTGAACAGTTAAAAAAATCTTGTTTACAGGATCTTGGGGTACATGTAAAGAGAGGTGGAGGATTCAGTCGTCTAAAAAGCACAGAAAGGTTGATCTACTTAAATTACAGACAGCATTATGGTTAAACCTTGTTCTTGTAGATGGGCATATTCTTTCCTAAATGGAGAACAAAAAAAAATAAGATTCTCCCACCCCCACTTTTACCATGGATCAACTGCAAACTTTTTAGAAACCATTTCATATGGCCAGAATTTGTAGGGGAAAGAAGCTTTGGCTGTTTTGAAGAACATGGTTTGGTTGTAGCGATCTGTGTGCAGCCTGAAGAGTGTCCAGAGAGGAAAGAAATGCCTTTGAGGCCTCTCCTCAGAAAGAGTTAGTGTGGGTATATTTAGAATTTTACTGTATTTTGATAAAAGAAATTTAAAACTTAATAAAAATTCAAGGAGATACTGCATATTCATTGAGGACTCTCTATTCTACTTTCCATAGTGACTTTACTAATTTACATTCACATGAGAAGTACACAAGTTTCTCTATATCCTCCCAGCATCTGTTACTTTTTTCTTTTTGAAAAAAAAAATTGTTTAATGTATTCATTCTCTTTTCCCCAGTTCCTCCTGTAACCCCCTTACTTCCCTCCTATCCTTTCCCATCCCCTGACCTTCTTGAGTTTATTTGGTTTTGTTCAGCTACTCCTGAGTGTAGGTCGTGCCCGGGCATGTGGTCCACCAAACTGACTCTTCCCCTCCCAGAATCTGCCAGATGCCAATAGCTCTTCAGCTAGTGGTGGGATACCCTGTATCTTTTGTTTGTATCGGCTGTTTTATACTTGACCTAGGAGGGTATGTAGTAGATACTATTTTTTGTTTTCCTTTCCAGTTCAACAGACTACTTCTCTCTGTTCTGATTTGGTAGTTTTCCATGTACTGTAATTGCTGCATAGAAAACAGTTCCTTCTAATCCAGTTGTCATTCTGCACAGACCCAAGACCTAAGTCTAGTAACATAGAAACCCACAAGAGATGCCATCCTCACAAACGATAGGAACGTGGCTGTTAAACTATTACATTTGAGAACAAGAGTAGAGTAGACCTTGCATATGAGTAGGGTAAGAGTGTGCATGTGTCCGTCAGAAACAACCAGCAAAAGTATCTACCACAATCAGTGCCCTTAAACTTGCAAAATGCCTTAGGCAGGTTTTCCTTTTTCAATTTATGTTTCCTGACACACAAATAACAATGATACCAACTGTCTTCCAGGAACTATGACAAATTAAGAGCTATTGCATCTAAAATATAGGGAACTCAGGAAGAAATGATTAGATCCTTTTATCTCCACTTTAACTCTTAAGTCTAAAAACTGTAATTTTAACACAATTTGGACCTTTTCCCCCAAGTGTCATGTCCAGAAACACCTCCAGGAAAATCATTCCTGGCTTCAGCTTCTGATTGAAGACTCATGGAAACTAAAGGGGTCTTTGGACCATTTATTGACCAATTAGAGTTACAGTTACAGATTCTTGAGAAAAAGACAACCAAATGCTGCCAATGCCTGCCCTTAAAAATCATATTATATTCTCACCAGCTTACACAAAATGGAAATAGTGACTCCTTGCTGAAGGTTCTGTTGCTGACAGAATTTCAACCTCATGGCAACCCTGGGCCTTATCAGAGTTCCAAGGCTTTACAGACATGATGTTGCTGGTAATACATTATTACAAATAAATAGGCAAAGCACCACAAATCTGCACCACACACTGTCTGCAAAGATTTATTTCGCTGAACATTCTTCCCTTTCTAAGCCCCTTCCTCAACCTTATGCGGGCCCCAATGTGCAAAGAACTACCTTCACTTCAAACCTACTTGACTCTCAAATGTTACTGCATCTAACTTGAATTTATTGCAGCCCTACCCTCGCAGGCCTGAGTATTCAAGTCATTGAGGACTCTCTACCCTGCTCTCCATGCTGGCTTTTCTAATTGTCATTCTCATCAATAGTGTCTAAGTTCCTTTTCCTCTGTCGTCCCAGCACCTGAGTTTAAGCAGCCTGGGTTTCCATTTTCCTCTCACCTGAGAGTTTATATGTTCTTACCCTCCAGTATGTTCTTTCTAAAACCACAGAGATTAAATGACTTTATCCGAACCGCCTGCCCACACAACCCGCACACCTGAACTTCTTATCTGCAATAGTCTTCCTTTCACGCGCCCTTCTTACACACCACAAGGAGCAGGGACCGAAGTTGGGTGTTACAAACAGCATGCGAATGGCTTTTGAACTTCACAACAGGAACTATTTATCAATGGATGAAAGCCATTTAATCTCTATTCCTTCCCAATGTGGCTCTTGATTCTCCCCACTCTTTCCTCTGGTTAATTCTACCTATAACGATTTCACTGGCCCGGATCCAAAGATAATGTTATAAAATAATATTTCAGAAAAACTTTCATAAGTAATTCTTTTCAAGTATGTTCAGTCTTAGCTTTCCGTTCGGAAAGTCCCCTTGTGCTCCCCCTCTCTTGAGTATTTCAGAGGTGTCGTCCTTCAAAGGCTGCCTTCTTGTCTTGGCAGGGATATACATGTGTACTTGGATGCGGAGGTCACGTGTCTTCTTCAATCACTTGCCACTGTGTTTTTTGAGACAGGGTCTCTCACTGGATCTAGAGCTCACTGGACTTGGAGCTCAGTGGGCAACAAGTACTTTACCAACAGCCCTCTCCCCAGGCCCCAAAGTCTCCTTCTTCCCACAAGAAGAGAAGTCTTTCTTCTCCAGAACTCATTCAATTTCTCTTATGATCTCTGATAAAGAATTAGATGAACTTCCCTTAAAAGTGCTGCAAAAAGCTCCTTTGAACACATTGATGAATTTACACCATCCCTGCCCCCCCAAAAATTATTTCACTCTTTCTCAAAGTCTGCCCATACCCTAATGGATGTCTTTCAAGGGAGATCTGGTAATGTTCTTTCCTCCCATTCTATTTAAAAATATGACATGCATTTCAAAAGGAGAGAAGAGGATGCCGGTGGATTGGTTTTGAGAATACAATTCTGTATTAAGCATCCTCACTCGGGCCTCCGGAATCACTGAGCTATCTTTCCTACTAGACTTAGCTCATCCATTATGCCTGACAGATTCTCAGCTACCCAGACCCAGGATGACAGCAGGCAGTAATGGAAATACCTCTTCCAAGAGGCAGTGGTGTGCAGAAGAGTCAGAACCACCCATACAAAGTCCCCCTCTGAAGAAGTAAAGTATACTTGGGTGTCTGGAGCTACTGGGAAGAAAGCAGGTTCGGGAAGTTGTACGACCGATAAGACAGGAAAGATGTTTGCTTTATAAAGGGGCTCAGGAGTGTGACTTGTTTCTGTGTTGGAAATAAGAAAGGAGATGAGGGAAACCTTTTCTGAGTTTAAATATGTGGCATGTCCAGGAAGGTAAAATGACCAAAAGCTAGAGTAAAATACGCAAGGAGAATGCCTGCTACAGTGGCCGAAGATAGCTAGAGGGGTTTCCAAGGAAACGTACATTCAATATAGAGGCCAAAGGCAGCTTGCTTTTCCACTGTGATTCATTCTCCCTCGTGTTCTTTCTCTCTGCATCCCCATCATTGGAGCCCATACACAGTTTCCTGCCCTTGATCTGAGAACTCCAATGCCCTGTTACCTGGGCAACAGAGGTGTGGGAAGCCGAGTTGCAGTGCAGATAAAGTTCCAGTACAGGTTCTTATTGTTCCTTCCTTGGGTGTCCACCACAGGCACGGGGTGGTTCAGATTACAATAGATTTCCATTCTAAATAAGCCCCTAATTAAAAGTAATACCCCGTCTCCATCTGCTCATAATTGCCCCAAACGTTTTATGCCTTTGGACTCGATTTCTCAGGTTTGGTCCGTGCCCTGGAAAGTCTGAAGTGTTTGGCCAGGAGGTAGAGTGGGAGAATAAACTTTCTTTTTTTTTTTTTCAAATCAATCTTTGAAAGTAAATTAGGTGAAAATCGCTTTAGATGTCTATCTGCCTACTCTGAATGTTACTAGCGTGAAAGAACAGCTCTTTGTTCAAAGATGGAACCGAGCAGGAAGGCATTGAACAGATGTTGGCGCAGATGCTATCTATTAAATTTGTAATTTCAAATTGACGAGTATAACTTAGAGTGTGAAGAGGTCATTGCCCAACGGTGCCGTGCGTTGGCTTGTACGTGATGTGGGGGAGCAGGATGCGTATGGGGCAACGCAGAAAGTGCAAGCCGAGGTTGCTTTTGCTTCATACTCAGCACCGACGGTCCGTGTGTCTCCTTGAGAGGGAAGAAACTCAACTTTGCTCAATATGATAATGACACAGCCTGGACATGAAGAAATGTCCCCTTTACTTTACGCAACTTGTTGACTTTCTAAGCAATTTGCAACGCGGAGGGAAAATCCCATTAATATATGCGTTCTAAGATTTCCTACTTCGCTCCTGTCTCCCTCCTTACCGGCACCGTTCTTCAGCAGAACAGGTCAGGACAAGCATTCACGGGAAAGACAAATTTTAGAGCAACCGGCCACAGGAAATGCCTGCACGGCGTTACACAGACCCACTTCTCCATGTGTCTCACCCCAAGTTCAACCATGTTTACTGTTTCGGGTGCCCCTCAGAGGGAAGTTCTGTGTACTCTGAGGATCTGGCAGGCAAGTTTTAAAAAACGCAACGCTCATAGTGAGCTCTGAGAGCAACCTTGCTGGCAAAGGGACTGGATATGGTTCCCCTCGCTCACTTGTGCAGGCTATCAGGGCCATGGTTGTCCTCAGCATTTCACTTGGTCTTAGCAAGAAGTCAGCCACGCACGATGGCCCGGATGGTGCCGTTTCCAGGCCTCCCCACCTGTGTGATTCTGCATAGGCCTCTCTGGCAGCGAAGCCACAAGCTACCTTCTTGGGGGTGTGGTCAGGGTTGGGAGAAAGCAGTGCGCAGTGGCACAATGGGCTGAAATCAGCTTGACCTTGGCCAAGACCCTGGAGAGATCTGTCCTTCCTACCTAACAGCTCAGAACCACTGTTTCCTTGATTTGGTCCCTTCTCCAACACTGACGGACAACAAATGAGCAACTGTGTTCTCAAAAGCAAAAGATGCTGACACACAGCACCTTTGGGGAACAGAAGCACGTTCCTCCTCTCCTCTTTGAATTCTCAAGCCGCAGGTTTGCCCGGAGAAGTTGGCAGTGTTATTCTGTGAAGGGCCAACTTACTCAGAGCTAGCTCAAGAGACAATGATTCTTCCAGCCCTCCCCACCATAGACCAGCCTGTCCTCACAAGGCATAGAGCCTATCTCAAACACTGTCCATGCCACCGTGGGGATTCATGCAACAACCAGAACTTTCTAGAATGTTCCTAATTTTGAAAGACAGTTACAGGATAAGAACATGTCATAGTATTTGATAATTAAAAAACAAAGACATAGAGATATACATGTCTAAAGAAACACAAACAGGGTATAGAATTATCAATTTATGAAAGCAGAAGACCCTATCGGCCATTCCATCACAGGACTGCATTGTGAACGCTTAAACTTGTCATGGACTGGTCTGGGATAAGCTGGGCATGTGCGAGTTCATGTTTACCTGCTTGTGTACCAACTCAAATAGAAGACATGAGTACTGTAAGCTGTAGCTATGATCTGAGACTTTATCCATCTGTCTTTTCCTAACCACCTTGTCTACAGTCTTAGCTTCCTTTATTCACGTTCTGTTAACTTTGACCCCCCCCCCCCAACCTCTAAAACCCTAGCAGCCATGACTGGCCCTGAGCTTCTGGGCCTGCAGAATTGCCCTCCAAGACTGCCCTGCAAACTCAGTGTGCCCATTTCTATAAAAACCCTGTCTGCTTCCTAAAATGCAGGTCAAGTAGCAGTTCCGCAGCTTTCCTGCTATGGTATTTGCAGCAAAGCTGCTTACGGAGTCCAGCAATGCATATGGGACTCACCCCATGATTGACATGTGAACTGTGTGGGTATTTGGCTCATTCAGCGGAGGTTAATGGGCTGTAAGTAAAGGCACTGAGTTTTTACCTTTGCCTCTCCTGAGCAGATGCCAATAGCAATGGAGATGCTCCGGAGGGGAAGACTGGGATGCTGAGTGACACCAGATGACTAACTCCTGTTCTGACATGAACCAAATCCTTGGCCTTTAGTAGTTACTTCCCTGTAATCTTAATTTCTTTGTTTAGTTTTACACTGCGAATCCTGAAATGATGACTGAGTTACTACCAGAGTCTATGAAAACATTGCTTCATTCATTTACTTATTCCAGAAATTTTTGTTAAACACCTATAGCTAAGCACCTATAGCACGTTTGTTTCAATGCTGGGTTTCTAGAACTCTGCTCAGAAAAAGAGCCCCCTTCCCAGCTCACTCACTTTCATTTTCTGCTGTTTATAGTCTATCTTATTGTAATAGTGCACTAATACACATCGAAACAGATAACCCCAGGAAACACACACACATGCGCTTCTGAGGTCTCTCTGGGTACTAAAGCAAGGACCCAAGGTCCTTCCATTCTTGGGACTCTTTCACATTCAATGTTGGGCTTTTCAGGTTGATGACAGACTGCAACCTGTAAGCCGAACAAGCCTTTTCTTCCTCAAGGTGGCTTTGCTTAGTGTTTTATCGTAGTAACAGAAAAGCAAGCTAGGAAAAAATGTGTGTGTTCATATGTTTGTGTATGCTAAAGACATAAGATCTTGCTTGTTTTACCTTGGCTCGCTTAGACATTTGTCTCCTTTAGTGAATTATGAACTATGCAAATAGCAAGGCTTGGAGGGCTTGTCCCATAGTAGGTGCTAAGTGAAAGGCGTCGTGTTGAGGTTGTAATGTGAGTCACTGGAAACGACTTACGGTAAAATAGGCCAGAGTCTACCAACTGTCTACATGCAGAGTTGTGGATAGGTGCTGGGGAGTTGGTTCTCCTGAGTTACATCAGTGTAGCGATCTTTTCACAGAAGACAGATAGGGGAAAAAGCATCAGATATAGGAGGGAGAGACAGAGAGAGAGAGAGAGAGAGAGAGAGAGAGAGAGAGAGAGAGAGAGAGAGAGAGAGAGAGAGAGAGAGAGAGCCCAGACTCCCTTGCTTGGGTGCTGTTGTTCTTAAAGTGGCCACTCTAGAAGCTGCTGTGTGTGAACAAGCCACCCAGCATCTCTCCTCTAGAGAGCTGTGCAGAGTCAACAGAGGTTTCTAATGAAACCAGCAAAGCCCAGGGCTGTCTACTGGAAGCAAGCCCTGGAGGGGTCTAGTGAGCACTTCCTCTAACCGCACTAATCTACAGTGTAGATATTTAGTAAGTGTGGGGCTGGGTAGAATGGAACTGTAAAGCCCTAAATTAGCATTGCTGGGAGTAACTTGGGTAGCAAGGATCCTGCTCAGACGCAGGCCCCACGAACTATCAAAATCAATCAAGCGTACAAATAAGTCTCCTGAGGATGATTAATCCTTGGTGAGAAGGTGCCAGGGGGTAAATGATGTGTCAATAATCCTATAGTGGGCTCTAATAGGCCAGGCCCCGTGGGAAGTGTCGGCAAAGTGCGCTGGGAGAGTCAGGCGTGTCTTGACGCAACATAGAGGTGTTAGCTTAGCCTACGAATATTTTTCTTGGATAATAATGAAATCTTGATGGAAGGATCCTCTCATCCCTCTTGTGCTGATGCCTAGCCACCTCTAGGTTGACAAGTGGAAGAGACTCAATGCTGTTTACTGTCCTTGGGGGGGGGGGACTAACAATCATTTTAAATTCTGACTCATTCTTTCATCTAATAGGGCTACCAACTACAGACTCAGGGCCAGATCCAAAGCAAAGGGAAATAAAGATTTAGTATTTGTTTTCATGAAATTCACTCTGTCTTTGGGGAGAAAGGCAGTAATCCTACAGGCATGTTTGACACCTGACTGTGGTCACTGCTCTGTAAAGAAGTCAGGAAACACCTTGGAGCCTGCTTAGTCAGGGAAAGGTTTTCAAAAAACAAAAACAACAACAACAACAAAAAAAAAACCCTGCAGTCTGATGGAAGGAAATATCCAGCTGTGTGTTCCAGGCAATGAAAATAGCACGTGATCTTTGGAGCTCTCTGCAAGTCCAGGGAGAGAAGGTGATCAGGGCTTGAACTCAAGCAAGATGTGCACAGAACTGGGGCTCGGTCTGGCCTGAGGCCCCCTGAAAAGACAGGAGAGTGGAGCACTTCCTTGATTTCATATTTCAGGGTGCACGCAAGTCCTTGTGACCTTTGGTAACCCCATATATTGAATGACACAGAGCATACCCGCAGCTGTAGAAGACACAGGAGCTGCCATACTTACCAAACAGAACCCACAGAGTCTCGTCTCCCATAGGAGGGTGAGACATGGGTCAGAACCAGGTCCCTGGGGAACTTTTCTCCCTATTCCTTGCTATTCTCATCAGTCAATCACAAGTGCTCAGACTAGAATTGAAGGGTCCTTACTGCAGCGCATAGCAAGAGAGGCTGCAGGATCCAGTGGCCAGCAGAGACAGGCCTACCCACAGCCGGCCTGAGGGAAAGGCTTGGGCTAAGAAACCAGCTTCGCAGCCAGGTCGTTTATCATTGGGTTATAAGTTCATGTAAGATAAATATATGGCTCCTAATAAAAACAGACATCCAGACAAGGAGGCTCTTTAACAATGAACAAGACTCAAGCTTCCTTCGCTCTGGCAGGCATCATAGGCATTGTTCTAGGCCGTTTCCGTTAGAGCCCAAAGACGATAAAAGGAAGGATTCATTTTCTTCACAGAGCGTCTCCTACGTAATTACCCCGGGGCACTGGGACCATTTTCAGTCTTGTTTTGTTACAAGTAAATAAATTCTAAGCAAATAAATGTCCTAAAGGCTAGTATAGCCTAGCCAAAGTGCCTCTTGTGTGGTAACATAGACCAATAAGACCCAGGCTGCTCAAACATCTAGAAAAGCCTTCCTGAGGCAAGAATGTCATGCCGAAGCCCACATTGTGAGTTTATTTGACTTGGCATTTACCGAAACAGCACTCATTCCTCGGGCATAATTCAGATATAAATCCAATGTTATTCATCTATAGCCTGAGCCTAGTCATTAAAACCCAGGCCAGAGTTTCCCATTCTTCCTGGATCAGGTTCCACTGCATGAATGGAGAAAGCCGGTTCCATGAACATAGCCACCCCCCATTATCACAAATGTGGCCCAAAGGCAGCTCGAGTATAAAGGCAGGCCTCTCTCTATGTGAGAACTGACTTAACCAGTAGCTCTGCACCATGCAGGCTCATTAGTCAGATCTCAGTTGGAAGATATTCTAGGATTATTTCTTGACCTCTGTCTGGAAATTTTGCTTTCATTTCTATCATCTGTCTATTTGACATTATCTGTGTGTATGTCAGTGAGAGTGTGTGTGTGTGTGTGTGTGTGTGTGTATGACTCTGTATGTGTGTGACTGTGTGTGTATGACTGTGTGTGTGTGTGCTTGCATGCTCTTGCACGCGCGCGCGCCTAAACAACACCTCCCCACACAGACCCAGCAGTAGTGAGGCTGTAATACACGCATGCGTCTTTCATCCATCAAAAGTTTCCAAACAGACTCAAGCAGAAATCTACCACGTGTTTAGCTTAGGCCTCCTGAGGTGTTGAAAACATGACTTTTCATGAACTTAAAAGCAATGCAAACTTTCCAGAGAGTGATAACCTAATTCTGAGCATGTTGGCATATGCAACTCTTCAAGTCCTAACAGCTTTCCTTTGCCGCTGTAGAGGGAGCACGAGAAAGCCCTGGGCCCAGCTCTACAGAGACAGAGGATAGCAGGATCTGAACTTCCCTCCTGTGGCAAGTGGTGGTGGGCAGGTCAAGGATTCAACAACATCCACATTGACTGGACCTGCTGACTCGGGAAGGTTGTGGTTGTCAATTTCTGAAAGACTTAGTAAGCCTTAACCTGATGCTGGAGACCAAGGAGAATGAAAGAGAGAGGAGGTGGTGAGTCACCAAGATGACTGGAAGATTGGGCTGAGATTTGTCTTGATAAGAACTGCTGAGGAAAGGAAAAGTCTGACATGCGTTCCTTTCCCTTCAAAAACAGCCCTTCTTGACCCCCTTGTGACCTTTCATTGGATCAGCAGGCTGGTATCAGACCCCGGACTAGAAGGGGACACAATGGGTGAGGACAGGGAAGGGGGAAGGAACAACTTTTCAGAGTTCATCTATCTCTGGTATTTCTCCATACTACCTATGAGAGACCAGCCTACAGGAGGGAACAAGGCTGTCTGCCCAGCTAGGCACTCTCCATACACACACACACACACACACACACACACACATACATACATACACACACATTCACACAGCATGAAGTGGCTTTTAGACATAAAGCAAAGAATAACTGGTCTACAGTCCACAACTCCAGAGAACCTATACAACAAAGAAGACCCCGAGAGAGAAATACATGGATCCGCCTAGGAAGGGGAAAAAGGCAGGATCTCCTGAGTAAATTGGGAGCATGGAGGACAGGAGGGGAGGGTGGAAGGGGAGAGGGGAGGAAGGAAGGGGAGGAGGGGAAATGTATAGCTCAATTAAAAACAATAAAGTATAAAATAAAAAAAGCACAGCATGGAGGACAGACAGCATGCCATCCCTGTGCACAGAACTCAGCAGGGCAGCCATTCCCTACCGCTTCCTACACAGCCTGCTCACAGCTCCGCCCACCTGTGCTGTCCCCTGCTACTCATCTTTAGGATCCAATCCTGTTCCTACACCGTTCTGCAGAAAGGAACACATCCGTGGCATTTCTTTTTCTGTAGGAAAAAAACAAAAAAAAAAACATAGTGATTGTGACATGCTCTACCAAGGTTTGCTTCACAATGAAAATGCCGCAAACTGGGGACCATGAGGAAGTGAGTGAATTGCTTTTCAGGATGTTAAACCCCACATAGTTCAACACAAGTGTAAGTAAAGCTGCCACTTCCTAAACGTTAGGTCACCCAGAAGCATTAGCCAAACTGCGCCCCGTGTGTCCTTCGGTTTGCAGAATCCATCTGATAGAGTCATCAAACTAACAGGACAAAGAGGGAAATCTATTCCATCTTACTTGATCATAGCTGCACATAAAGCAGTTCTCAGAGAAATCTCCCACCCTCTCTGCCTTGGCAAACATAAGCAGGAGGGGAAAGAAATAAAGACAGCGGGGAAACGCTCATCTTTAACCCGATACTGTAATTTATGAGACTTATTTCTACTCAATGGCACACGATGCCAGGAGAGCTTGGAAGCTGAGCAAAAGACAGATGCGAGCTGCCTTCATCCCGCTGGGAATGACTGGAGGGGACGGAAGCACGCCAACACTTCTCATCCATCGTGGTTCAAACGGGCTTGAAGGTCCTGCTCCACATACGGAGATTTTTACAGATTTTTTACATGATTCTCAGTAGCTTATGTGTGGCTACCTATTCTCAATATTTGAATTTTGATTCCTCTGAAACAGCGTTCAGGGCTTTATTGCTACTTGTTTGTGGAGGTTGGGTTTGACTTTGTTCTTACTGTTCATTCTTTAGCTTGGAACTGAAGATGTCTAAGTTGGACAAGAAACACATTGCCGGGTGTGGCAAGGCTTTTCCCAAAAGTAGCTGTCCACAGAGGAGAATCCGCACGTTCTCTGCATTAAAGGAAAAAATGGGAAGTCCAAGGAACCCTGATTGCTCTTTGGGCTGATGAGGGAGGGGGACTTGATCAGGGGAGGGGGAGGGAAATGGGAGGCGGTGGCGGGGAAGAGGCAGAAATCTTTAAGAAATAAATAAATTAATTAATTAATTAGAAAATAAAAAGAATAAAGGAAAAAATGGTTTAAACCCCCTGGGCAAAGAGCCACTGGTTCCCAGTTTCCTTATCAAGGTGAAGATTTCAATCACACATCAAGCCCAGCCTTCCTTGACTGTCCACCTACCTCTCTCTGTCACCCAGCCATATTCCCAAGCCCCAAGTTTCAAGCAGGTAAGAAGAAGGAGAATGAAGAATATTCAAAACTCTAGAGTTCCTTCTTCTCAGGTGATTGCTTTGAACTTGCAAACCAGAAGGGTTTTCATCAAAGCTGGAACCCATTTCGCTACTTCACGGCCCATTAGTAAATAGATTTTATCAATTACACCCAAGCTTTACACAGCAGGGCTACTGGGTAGCCTGTGCACAAGAGTTCTTTATCATATATATTTGCTTCAGTCAAAAAAAAAAAAAAAACGGTTTTATTATCTGGTAGGAAAGCAAGAAAGGAGCCAGGCATGATTGTGTATACCTGTAATCCCAGCACTCAGGAGGCTGAAGCAGGGGAATCACGACTTCAAAGCAGCCTGGGCTATAGAAGAAGGCTCTGCCTTAAAGTCACAGAACAGCTAGGAAAGCTACTGAGATAAGCGGTTTGTGGTGGGGGCTTTACTTAGGGAGGCTTTATTTAGCTATCTTTATATATATCAATGGTCTCTGCTTGCCTGGGATTGATAGGGAAGCCATTCCTGACATGTGGGGCTTTCCTTGTGGAAGAAAGTAACCAGTTAAATGGAACTGGGCATATATAGACACAGACCTAGTTCCAAAACTCCATCTTCATGCCTTCTGACAAGTGTGCCTCAGCCCACTCACCTCAGCTAGGTCTCTATAGGCACAGTCTGTGGCCACTGACACCTAGGAGCTTCCTAAACCCCCGGTCTCACTGCTCAGCTTCTCTCTAGAGTCCGTCCTTGGGCAGACCACCATTGTTTCTGTCCCCATCTTTCCCTTCGTTGATTTCCACCCCCACACCCGTAGCTCAGTCCTAGCCTTCAGCCCCAGTCGTTGCTTCTGACTGGCTATCTTTGTCCTCCATCCTGCTGGTGCTCTAAGCCTAACACAAACTAAACCAAAGTCAGTGTTGCCCGTCCCCATTCCTTTCTCTTTGATACGAGGAGTTTGTGAAAACGGTCATCATCCTCCCGTATTTCCTCCTGAACTTCAGACTCCTTTTCTCAGCTCCTTCTCCACCATCCGCTTCCCCCTAGAGAATTCATCCTCTGGTCCTTCAGCCCATTGGCCCCAAGTCATACAAATCTCTCTCCTACCCTGCATCCCTTCATCTCCCATCCGAACTAATTCAGCTACTGCTGTCAGATCCCTGATCAGCTTTGCTCCTCTGCTGAATACTTGTGACAAACGGCCTTTCCTCTGTCTCCATAAGCCCAGGGTTCCACACACACTGGGAGTCCAAATAGTTCCTCCAGGAAGTACTGTCTGCCCTATAGAAAGTCGTGTTTGTATCCAAAGTTCCCAATCTCTTGCTGCTCTCCTGTTCTACTTGAGAGCATACTTATTTTTATATACTTTAGTCTTCTCTTCTAGGCTAGAAAGTCCTCAAGGGTAAAAATTGTATACAACTTCCCTTTCATTCCTTCTTTAAATAGTGAACGACCAATTAAAATTCAGATCAGGTTGACCTGATGGTCCTTTGAATGCGTATTTTGTTTGACTTCTGGGAGTTTCCTTCCTCCATAGCCTCAGTGTGCTCTACCTACTTCTTTTCAGACTTGCCAGTCATTTCCTGAGAGCTTCGGGCTGCCCGTCCCCTGCCTCGATGCCCTCTGTATCACTCTGAAATTTCAAAGTGCCATTGGAGGCTGGAAGAGCCCAGGTAAACGTGCTTTGCCCCTGTGAAACTGAGAGATGGAAATTCCTCTGAGGTGCAGCCCGAATTCCTTCCGCGCCCTCTGTCTTCACCTTCATAATTAGCACAGCTTTTCAACAGAGGCCAACGTCAAACTTGAGCAAGCATCTATCTCTTCCACACTCACGGGGTAGATAGGGTTCTGGGCACACTGTTTGTTGACCCAAGAAAGAAATGTGCTAAGGTGCCTCAGCTTTTACCTGTTTTATACAGAAAAATACACAGGAAAAAAAAAGATCAACACAAGCAGGGTTAAAAGGAACAAACCCCTGTGGGAACTCTTATCAAAAGCATCTCTCCAGGGCCCCATCAACTCACCCAGAAAAGAGTGACCTGCAGAAGTTTGGGGGAGGCACAACTGAGGTATTTGGGGGTTTATTTCTCACCTCCACATTTTCCCTCAGGAACTACAGCTTCTGGTGTAGACCCCCAGGTCTCAAACTCCAGCCACCACAGGGACAGTACATGTAATCAAGAGAAAGTCCCCTATGGATAATCCTATATTGGTCTTGAAGTTCAGGACACCGACAGCCCAAGCCTTAGCTGTGGTCCCAGCGGGACTCTGCTATGTTTCGGATGCAAGAGTCTTTAAAAGGAGCACTTACTTCGTCCAGTAAAGGTTCTACCATGTTATAATAAAAATAGTTCAGAATGGGGGAGGTACATCAGGACGTATGCACCAGCCAGAGTGCTGGGACAGGGGTTCTGAAGAGCTCTACTGTACCAAACACAGCTCCTTTGGTGTCTGGTTGGTTGGGAGGCCCAAGGTTTTCAGGGCAGAGTTGGGTCAAAAGGTCTTAAGAAGGGGATCGTTTATTTGCTACCAGCATAGGTGACAGGTGGAAGGGGGTCCTTGACCTTAGGGAACACACAAGGCAATACTGGCGATATACAGCAGTCAAATGATCACACAGACATAAGACTCTGGTGCAAGCTAGAATTACTAAATTTAAAACTGTGTCTATAAAAATTATCCAAAAGACAGGCGTTCCTTGCAAGAGCACATACAATATTAGATTGATGGGCAGCACTTCCTTGCTGGAAGCATGACTCAGGCTGAAATCTGAAGAAACTTTGGAATAAATAAGTCGGTGAGGGAATGTGTATTCCGAACAGACAGAAAACCAAGTATAAGCGTCAGGTGGTAGCAAGACCTAGAAGAGAAACAGGGAAAGCCAGATGTGGTGGTGTACCCCTCTAACTGCAGCATTTAAAAGATGGGTGATAAAAGTAAGAGGATCATGGGTTCAAAGCCAATCTGGGCTACACAGCAAGACACTTTCCAGATATTAAATATTTGTGCTGTGCACATTGCATTAGATGCTAATCTGTCATCCTTGGGAGGAAGGGCTCTCTATTAGGGCTCGATGGTTCCCATATAAATGCAAGCCAAGTGATTGGGTGAATGGAAAAGACCACAGAGGTTAAAGATAATGTGATCTTAGTGTTTTCCACAGTTAACTCTGACCACCACATCCCTAAGAACCAAGTGACTGACTGAGCATTTCTATTCATCGCCTCGCTGATGCTCAGCAGCTTCAAGAGAAGGTTTGATTGACAGATAGGGGCATGAATGAACAGAGAAGCCATTTGCTAAGGAATTCCCAACCCAGGATTAGGTAGCAGATATCAATAGTTCTTCCACATTTATACTTAACCATGGTATTGCTCCATGGTCTGTTCTGGGCATTTAGATCAGATGCCATCTTGCCCATTCAGAATGACAGCGGATGTCACACACTTATGCAGAAATTTTTGCAGTTAGATATAACAGAATGCAGCATGAGCTTTGATGTTGTAAGGAGGCTGTTAGTTTGTTTCCTGGCCGCCCAGCAGCTCAGACCCGAAATAATCACACAAAACTGTATTAATTAAATCACTGTTTGGCCCATTAGCTCTAGCTTCTTATTGGCTAACTCTTACATCTTAATTTAACCCATCTCCATTAATCTGTACCTCACCATGAGGTCTTGGCCTACCAGCAAAGTTTTGGAGCATCTATCTCCAGCACCAGCTCCATAGATTTTCCCTGACTCTGCCTTCTTCCTCCCAGCATTCAGTTTAGGTTTCCCTACCTAACTAAGTTCTACTTTGCTATAGGCCAAGCCAGTTTCTTTATTGATTAATGGTAATCATAGAATATAGATGAGAATCCTACATTACTTCAGAGCTACATAATACAACCTTTTATACACTTTTTTTCATAAAAAAATATCTCTACAATGGACAAAGCTGTTAGCTAACTTTTATGAGTGTGCCAGATATTGTGTTTGATTCCTTGAACATATTTAATCCTAAAAGACACTGATTTAAAAGGTAAAAATGCTATCCGCACTGCATACAGAAATATTGAGACTGACATGAATCAAGAAAAAGTCTCAGGATGGATTGAAAACCAGAGAAAGACAAGTAATTCACAAAGGGAAACCAGAGTAATAGTAAAGTTTGGTAACACTCGTGCACGCACACGTGCACATGTGCACACACACACACACACACACACACAAAACAAAAACAAATGGACAAACAAACAATGTGGACCCTCTTTTGCATTGGTCAACTACTCCTGGATATAGACCTGCCCGAGATAAAGGAAGAGTTGATGAAACAGAAAGAATATGATCAAAATATATTGTGTAAAAAATTTAATAAAAAATCAACCAATTAAAGAAAAAGATAATGTCAAATGTGTATGAAAGTGGGGATTGGTCTGCAATGGAGAGCAAGCCGTGGGAAGACATGAGACCCTGTGGATTGAAACTGACCCTAAGGCATTGGACTCTGTCTGCAGAACAGTTCAGTGTCTCAGCGCCAGGCCAGATGGGCAAACTCATCCCACTTTTTGGAGTTGTTTTGACATTAAAATGTGAACATCCCTCCAAAACAAGGAGGGAATTAGAGACTCTGAGGAATGTTAACACTGTAGCCAACAGAGCAGGTTAAATATTCATTAAGGGGTTTTCATTTCCAATGATCACTTTTCCACAGCAATCTCGTCTTTCTCTTCAGTGCTCCCAAGCTTCCTAAGCTGACCCTCCATCTAACTCCACTTGGTTTGTCTTGGGGAGCAGCACGAAGAGAAAGAAATTCTCACCTAGTCCCTTTCTGAATTTGTCACAGAGAAGAGGTACCAGGGCTTTCACCCTCTTCTAGTGTAAGGTGGACTCCAGCACAGGTTTCTCTGGCCACTTATTCATGTGTTGAGGCAAAGCTGGCTTGGTCATGAGCCAGTATCCAGCTCTCTCTAGCACACAGCTACAGATCCTGTGCACACATCTTTTCCCAAATGCAGAGCTTGCTCCTGGATTACAACTTCATTATCACTTTTATTAAATTCAAGGAACAAATGTTCAACACCAGAATCGGTGCAAATGTCTGAAACCCAACCCAGCAAGTCTCCATGGACGAAATGATGCCAGCCGCATATACAGAGAATCATTCATTTCCATCATTTCCAGATGTCACCTGCTGTGTCCTCTCTGGCTCTCCATCTATAGTAGGAGCTGCTTTGGCTCTCTTGAGTGGGTGATGGGTGTGGGGAGGGTTGGTACTGGAAGCCTTGCTGCTGGGGTGAATGGGCTCATCCCACTGCCCTTGGAGAAAATTTTCTGATGCTTCAAGGGACTCAATGGCCCAACTGTTCTAACAACTTTGTATATTTAGTCACAACCTCTTCAATTCTTTGAGGACCCACATGTTAGATATGGATCCAGATACCCAGGACACATTACAGGATGGTCAATTTAGCTAGGCTTCAGGTTTAGTCTTTCCTTCTAAGTGCACAAAGCACATTTTAACACCTTGCTGGGTGGAGGCTATTTCGATAAATACATTAGTTAATCAATGCTAACTGATGTATTGGTGCCCCACATACTTGCTAGTTGACCAGTTTCACTGGGGGAGAATATTTGGTGAAAAACAGAGGGGCAGTGTGCAGAGGAGGAAGAAAGAAAAGAGAAAGGAGGGGAGGGGAGGGAAAAGGAGGGGAGAAGCAAGACTAGATGAGACAGATCAGATCAGGGCACCAAGACAAACCAAGTGGAGTTAGATGCAGGGTCAGCTTGGGAAGCTTGGGTCTGCTGCCATCGAATGGTGACATCACTCAGTCTAAGATAGTAAATAAAGAAACAAGGAAGAACTGGTGTCATTTCAGGAAACACAAAATTTACAGATGAACCATATGGTGGCCTTTCCCACCTCTCTCTCCATGTGTATAAATACAGTTACTTCTTTCCCCTACTTCAAGAAAGTGATTGAGAAGTGACTCGGTCTTGAAATTCTCAGAGTATTTCTCTCCACTTTACATTTCTTTTGTTATATTTGCTCCTGAGTAGTTACTCTTTGGATAAGCTTTTAACTATTTCTTATCTAAATTAAAGTCACATATTGAAGACATATAGAAATGCAACTATTTTTTGTATATTCACTTTGTAGTGAATTGTGAGTCAGATGAATTCCATTATTTGTTTTAATAGTCTATAGGGCCTTTCAATTCTTGACATACTGCAAAATTTATCTTGATTCTCCTTGCCTTATTGCATTAGTGACTGAACTTTGCAATACTGAATCATAGCAGTGATAATTGCTGCCACTGCTTCATCCCCAATGCCAGCTAGGACACCTTTCAATATTTTACAACTAGTGTTTTCCATACAATTAAATTTTTTGAGGATTTTATATGTGAGTATTGAATTTATGCATTTTGGTATCTTCCTCTTGTCACTTCCTCTCAAATTTATTATATTTTCTTTAATTATTATTGTTTACATATTATTATTTATATGCACATATGTGTATATATATACAACCTACTGAATCCATTTGGTGTTGATCCTAAGTGCATGTGTTTAGACCTTACTGCTTGGGACTGGATAACCTATCAGAGGGCTCATCCCCAGAAAAGACCGAGTCTTGCTCTTTCTGCATCCCTTAGATGTCTATAGATCTTCATCTATGAGTGGAGCCTTGTGAAACTCCCCTATCCATTTGGCACGTCAACTGGTGTTGTCATTGTAAAGATCTCCTCATGAAAATTTTAGGGCCAAAGAGCAGCTTTAATTTTATTTGTGAACCAATGTTGAATTGTACCAGATATGCCCTGCACCCATTAACAAACAAAAGCATATGCTTTTTCTCCTTTATATGGCCTATTAAACTGCCTGTTATAAAACGCTAGACCAACTTTACCTTTTTAGTTTTATTTTAATTGTGTCTGTGTCTGTTATTCTGTGCATGTGTGAATATGGTGGGGAGAATCATATGAACCCCAGCACCTTTGTGGCAGTCAAAGTACAGTGTTTTGTGGAGTTTGTTCTCCCTTTGCCCCTTATGTGGGGCTCTAAGAATCAAATGCAGATCACCAGGCTTACACAGAAAGCTCCTTTGCTGGCTGAAATATCTTATCTGGCTGGCCCAGTAGTGAATTCTTCAACTCAAGTTTTTCATAATGCAAAATCATTTCAAATGTTATTAGATTCATTTGGCTAAGATTCTGGTTAGTATTTTTACACATTTAACAATGAGTGAGGTTAGCCTGCAGAATTTTTCTTTCAGTATATATATTTTTAATTTTGATAATAGAGTTTACTGTACTCAAAAGAAACACTAACAAGAGTTTTGCCTCTTCTTCTCTGGGAAGTTTGTGATCAATCCTTCATCATATTTTTATAGCTAGCACCTAACATCTGCCCAATAAACCCTTATATAATTAATGAACCGCTTAATAATGAATAAATGGAAAATTACCAATGTCCAAGAGCAAGCAAAATCCTGCTCTCTCCCCAGTGGTGTGAGCAAATGTGCTCAGACACAGGCAGGATTGTCTTCTCAGAGTGGAATGCCTGCTGCTTTTAGGATCGAGTAGTTCGACACAGTCCATATGGACTGCAAGCTGAAATATTTATTAGTTGATCCTTTTTAGGAAAACTCTCCCAACTCCTCCTCTAAGCGCACTATTCAATAAATAGCTGGACAGTGGCCAGAATGTGCCCAGCCAGGGAAACCTACGGGAAGGAAATCACTTCCATCTTACTTACTTTCCATGAAGGAAAGGAGGGTGCTACAAAGGCGGAGGCTGGTGCCACGAGCAACACTCCATTTTTTCCATGATGACACCTGTTTAGGTCTATTATCAGGGGTCACAGTATGAGAGGACATGTGTCTACAATTGACACTCTGTTCGCAATCACTATGTATTGTCCAGCTGTCCTCTTCTCCCCAGGGGCTTTGGTTAAATCTTTCCCTGAATTTCAGGGCTTTCATTGCCTCTCTCTTTGTTGTTCCAATAGTAGGAATTCACTGAACTCACATAAAACAATGAATGAGCCCACGTGGATCTTCGGATGATGGTAGCAATTCAGCAGATGCCCGGAGCCTAACAAAGGCTCACATTCAACTGATCTGACTTCTTTCTTCTTAACATGAAGAATTCCTAATGCTTGAGCCATTCATTGTGCAGCTGAGTGGAAGGTCTTCACCGCTGAAAGATGCTTAGGTAACCCTTGTTTTCAATTACCATTTTCCTTCCCACCCGTTAAGAAGTGCATTCTTCTTTTTTGAAAACAAAAAATTCTAGTGTCAATACGTTTTTATAACGCCAGAGTCCAAAGTATCCAAAATTGTCTTTAAATAAGCTTGTCTAAAGCTTTCATGTTGTTATTCATTTTTTATACATATTTTGGTCATGCAGAGCCTCAAGATGTTACAAATCTACAAATATTTTCAAAAATATATAAATAAACACCAAAAAGATAGAGTCTGCTAGTCAATAAAATTTAGCAAGTCATGTTTTTGATAGATGGTGGGATATCACTTTTAATTATTCAATATGATTTTTGTATTATGTTAAGTGGAATGGTAATTATCTTTTATCAATGCATTATAAAACACTGAAAGCCAATTCTAGATAGAAATAAGGGAAAATGAAAATAATTATCCATAAAATAACCAAGGCAGACAGAGAGTGTCACTAAGCGTGCATTCCTTCCTAAAATTTATATAAGGAGATGAATAGAATCCTGGAGAGCAATACGTTTTTAGCAAATATGTATAATTCAGATTTGTACTAAAGATAAAAGAAAGTGTTTTCTTTGCAAAATACTTTGTTTGGGGATGGGTTTTCTACATTATTCTAGAGGCATTAGATGTGTCCATACACACATATGCACAAACACATGCACAGATGTCTATTTATCCCTTCAAATCACAGTATATTGTTTATTACCCTGAGACGCAGAATAGTAATGGAGACACAGGCCACTAATCGCAGCACTCAGGAGGCTGAGACAACAGGACCGCTACAAGTCGGAAGCCATGCGAGGCTGGCTATAGAATAAGTGCAAGGGTATATGTGTGAGTGTGTATGTGTGCAAGCATGTATGAGTGTGTATTGTGTGTATCTATATATGTATAAAAGCACGTATGTGCAATATGTATGTAGAGAGAGAAATCTTGATACACTCACTGTTGCATTCAATTTATAAAATTTGCATTTAATTTTAACTATATGGAATATCTTGTTCGTTTAAAAAGTATGTCTTAAAATACAATCAATTAAAGTAAAAATTTAAGGGAAAGAATAAGTAAATGAATCAGGAGTATGTGTGTTAGTGTGTGTGTGTGTGGGGGGGGGGGGTGGGGGGTAGGGGTGGGGGTGTGGGGGTGGGTGTACAATGTACCTAAGGCAGTCCTGATTCTCTAAACAAAAGGGAGTTGTAAAAGAGGCATGGAGAAGAATAAAAGTGTCTGAGGTCCTGGTCCAGCGACCTTAAATAAATTGATGAACCCCGTGAATATCAAACTCTGGACCTGGACAAAAGAGCAGAATAGAAGGCCCCAGCTAATGCAGAAGATCCATGCACAAAGAAAGTATTGCGTATCGAGGCGAGTGACTTTAGTCAATTGAAAAGTTTCACATATGTGCAATGTTAGAGGATGGCATCAACTGACATTAGTAGAAATCACCGAGTAGGCTTGCAGAGACGTTTGTCGTAGTACTGATTGTGTTTGCTATCCTTGGAGCTAAGAATGCTCTGGAGCAACTGTCTCGTATTCTGAAGGCAGACACGTGAGAACTCTGCTAGCTGACAACAGCATCATTTACTCTTCTGGCAGCTTTAGATAGACTCTGTGCTGAGCTGTAAAACTTGTCAATAATGCAAGGGAACGGGCATTGTAGATCAGCAAAAACTCATGGACTAAAAATGGAGAATAATTCTACAATATCAATCAAGTATTAAATTACCTCATTTCTTAATACAGGCCTTATACTTTTAGAAATGCCTTAATGTTTATATTACCTAAACACACTATTTTTACTTTTTCTGGTCAAATTAATGAGGATTAACATCTTATTGGTGTGGGAAGTCCTTCTGTGTATGTGTTGCTGTTGCTGGTTAATGAATAAAGCGTCTTTGGCTACAGCAGGGCAGAATAGAGTAAGGCAGGAATTCCAAAGCAGAGTTAGAGGAGAATAGTAGGCAGAACCAGAGAGATGCCGTGCAGCTGCTGAAGGAGACAGAGACTGGAACTTTACCAGTAGGCCACAACCTCGGTAAAACATAAAATAATAGAAATGGGTTAATTTAAGATGTAAGAGCTAGCTAGGAATATACTTAAGCTATTGGCCAAGCAGTGTTTTAATTAATACAGTTTCCATGTGATTATTTGTGGCTGGGTGGCTGGGAAATGAACAAGCAGCCTCTGCCTACATCTTATTAATTGATAAAGTTTTAATAGGTCTATTGAAAATAATAGTTTATTTCCTTAAAGTTGCATCTTATTTCTTAATAATTGGCTAAATAAATCCCACAATTGGAACAATGGAATGCTTCATCGCTTTCTCTGTCAGCAGGAGAGCCTCTAAGACACTGAACAGGGAAAAACACATCGCTATGTTCCTTTGGATTTTAGGAAACAATAGGGTCTTGCTATATGTCAGCCCAAACTTGCTTGGTATTTACTGTGCAACACAGCTTGGTTTTGACTGGGTGATAATCCTCCTGTCTCAGCCTTCAGAGTGTGGGGTTGCAGTCTACACCACCATACTTGTACCAGGACATTGAACAATTCACTATTATTTGAAGGAAGAGGTGGATATTTGCAACCGTGTGTGCATGGATGTGCACACTGCAGACAACACCTCAGCAGAAGTGCATGACAGATAAGGAGAGCAGGCAGCAAATGAGGAAGCAGGGATACAATGCGAGGTTTACATGCTAAAGCCTCATGCATTTTAAACTTTGATTCATAAATGTTTACTTCTCAAAAATAATTGCTTGTGGACAAAATTAGCAGGTGAAGTTCCCTGTTACATTTTCAGGTTACTGTAGATGTCTGGAACGTTTCTTTAAAAAGCCCCAAACTAACAATAACTAATAACCTTGTTTCTCAGAAAATCAAACCTAATTGTTCTTATTTCCATTTCGGTTTCCTTTGTTTCCATTCTGGAAAGGTGACCTTTTGTTTCAAGGCAGCTAGTTTTCCAAATGACAGGCATTTAGGAACTTTCAGATGATAACAGAAGTGAAAACAAATGGACACAAGATTGCAAAAGTCTGCACTAGTGACAGTGCTGGGGGCGGGGGTGGGGGTGGGGAATCGGCATCATCCAAAGGAAGGGCAAGTCCAACCCGCTGAAAGAACTATAGAAAAAGAGAAGTAAAACAACACAGGCCTGTTCGTGCTATCCCGGTTATGACTCAATGTTCTGTGTCCAGAAGTTCATAGACAAGAATCTTTAATTTCACCTTTTAACTCAGCATGGAAAGTACGCCAGTGCTTTGGCTGGAGGTCAGTGGGGATACGATACACAAAGTAAGAACAGAGCATGGCAGATCTGTAGACACGAGCATCAGTGGAGGGAGAGGCGGCAAGGAAGGGTGACCGTGACTGAGTCCCAGTATTTGGATCCAAGCCATGTATCTGTCTGGTCAGGTGTAGAAAGAAAGCAGAACTCTCCAGACTGTGGTGAAGTACACATCTCTGGAACTGGCACAGTGCACTCCACCAAAGGTCCTAATCTAAACTGAAACAAGGTTACTCTTATCATGTAACTCTGGAATAGGGACTAGGAAGAAAAGCCTGGAAGGCTCCAGCTGGGGTACACCTGAGCTGTGAACTGAAGAACTGCATCACATCAGAAGGCAGGGATGGGATAGACTGAGCCCAAAGCGAGCAGCCAGGCAGCGCTCAGCTCAGACACACGGGACCAGGAAGTCAAGCAGCAAGATCAAGTCCAGACCCAGCCACCGGGAGAAGGATGTAAGTTATCCCTAAGATGGTCCTGCACTCGCTACTCCTTTTGGTGTCTTATTTTCCTGTCTCAAAGAACTTAATATGACAGTCCATTAAAGCTACTTGATTGATGCCGCCAAAGGAGTGTCTCCTTCTCCAAGCCTGCTCTCAAGTACCGCCTCCAATACTTCTTACCATCCCTCACGTCTTCCTTTATTCACTTTCCATGCTCTTCAATTAAAACAAGAATGCTTTTTCTGAAGTGGGCCACCATCATTTGGAACTCAACATCATCTTCTGAAGCCAAATGCACCACCATCCCTTCCCCTCCTACTCCATCATCCCCTACCTTCCCACTCCATCATCCCTTCCCCTCTCACTCCATCATCCCTTCCCCTCCCACTCCATCACCCCTTCCCCTCCCACCCCATCATCCCTTCCCCTCCTACTCCATCATCCCTTCCCCTCCTACTCCATCATCCCTTCCCCTCCCACTCCATCATCCCTTCCCCTCCCACTCCATAATCCCTTCCCCTCCCACTCCATCATCCCTTCCCCTCCTACTCCATCATCCCTTCCCCTCCCACTCCATCATCCCTTCCCCTCCCACTCCATCATCCCTTCCCCTCCCACTCCATCATCCCTTCCCCTCCTACTCCATCATCCCTTCCCCTCCTACTCCATCATCCCTTCCCCTCCCACTCCATCATCCCTTCCCCTCCTACTCCATCATCCCTTCCCCTCCTACTCCATCATCCCTTCCCCTCCTACTCTATCATGCTGATGTAACAAAATATCTGAGCCAGAGTCATCTATAAGCAGCAGACCATTCTCATAGTTCCGTAGTATAGAAAGTCCAAGATCAAGTGGACAACAGGCTTAGTGTATAATAATAACCCATCTCTCAGAAACGGCAAGGAGAGTCTCCAACTCTGACGTACCCACATTTATCAAAATGATAATATCTTTTGTCACATTCTAGTGCCGTAACTGACCTACAGTTTGGGTAAAAAAATTGGGCACTAACAAACCTGTTTGTTTTGTTTTGTTTTGTTTTGTTTTTGTCTTCAATGTCCTCCTAAGTCCCTCTGCATTGCTGATATCCAAAAAGCAACCCCCTAAGGGTGATACAGTCAAAATTTTGAGGTGAAGGCACCTGACCATTCTAGACAATCTTTCCCTACAGACACTAAGGCAGCACCCACAGTCTAAAAAGCCGTCACACCTTCTGAGATTACCACAAAGCACCCATTCCGCCTATTTGTTTTTTGTTTTTTTTTTTGTTTGGTTGGTTTTTTTTTTTTTTTTTTTTTTTTGGTTTTTTGAGACAGGGTTTCTCTGTGGTTTTGGAGCCTGTCCTGGAACTAGCTCTTTTAGACCAGGCTGGTCTCGAACTCACAGAGATCCACCTGCCTCTGCCTCCCGAGTGCTGAGATTAAAGGCGTGCGCCACCACCGCCCGGCCATTCCGCCTATTTGTGAATCACCATCATACGCTTTTTCAGATGTCAAACCCTGGAAGACTCTAGTTCTTAGGGTTGGGGTTTCTCTTTTTTTTAAAGCTTTCTGTCTGAGAATTTCATACTTGAATATAATGGTTTTTGAGGAGCCTAAGATGTCTTTAACAGTCACACAGTCCTCTAGAGAAAATGAATCCTTCTGAAATCCCATCTTCTGAGAAATGCCTAAAAGAAAACAAAATGGTTTAAGAAAATTGAGGTGAAGGATTAGTAAGGACTCTGCCAAAGCTTCATCCCAGGGGTGTTTAAGCAGAGGAAACAGCTCCCTGTCGGTTTCACTGAAAACATTCACCCAGAACTGGCTGTTTGAAGAAAAATCATGAACATGGTATAAATGCATTTGCTACCTGTATCTGCCAGACAGTCTAAAACAATGGCCCAGGGTTGCTATGAGTGTGCAATGCAGACCAAGAAGCCAATATGACACCTGGGGCCTGTAATTCCAGCACTCAAGAGACTGAGGCGGGAGGATCAACTACAAGTTTGACAACATCCAACATCTTAGGCTACAAAGTGAATTCCAGACCAGACTGGGCTCAAAACATGAAAAAAGGTTCACTATAACCTACTGTTCTATTCCATTCTATTTCTAGTTATTATTTTTATCTTTAAGATCAATGTAAAATGACCATCACACTTAAATTCCCTTTGACTCTCAAAATATATTTCTATGAACATATGTGTCAAAATATCACATGCCCCCCCAACAATACATACAATGTTTACGTCTTCTCTATTGGTTAAAGGTAAATCCAATTCAGTGTTTTTTTGGGGGGGGAGAAAGAATGCTTAAAATAGAATGATGTTCTCCCTAATATTTTTAAAATGGGGCCACCTGTTGGGTTGTTTCTGACCCCTGATAACAGCAACTCAGAAATGGGGCAAAATATCTAGTCACTCTATTCCAGTTTAATGAACTTTAACAACAACAACAAAAAAAAAGTGAAGCAGAGTCTTACAGACTTTCAAGAAACTACCTTAAATGGATTGCAGAAGACACCCTCCTAAAGCCCACTGCATTTAAAGATTGGTACAAGAGCAATCATTACACATCTGTAACCAAAACTTAGCATTTAGCATGAACCTAAAACACCTGAGAATAATCTTCCAAAGTATGTTCCTCTAGACCCTCTGTAAAAGCTGTAACAGAATAAAAGTAATTTATTATAGAACTCCAGCACAGAAGAGAATGTGGATATGGCATGTGGTTGTTATCCTGGAGACTGGCATTCTTCTGTTGGCATAATTGTAATAGGAAATTAAACAATATGCAGAACCATGAATGGCATTTTAGGTGGCGGCATCTGGGCTCACACTGTGCTGGATGAATATTGAGCTTGGACTGAAGCCTGGCTTAGCCGTTTCTGGTTCTGTGGCTCTGGGCAAGTAATTTGACATCTCTGCACTCTGGTTCTTTTTTTTCTGCAAAATAATATCATCTCCCTGACACAAGCCTGCCTTTAGGATGTAACAGGATACTATAAGTGAAAACATCTTAGGAAATGCAAAAGCCTTATCCTAAGAGAATATCCTCATTGCTGGGCTAACTGAGCCAAGGATGGACACAGTACTCAGTCCACTGAACTGTTTATTCCTCAACTAGCATGGCTTTTTTTCTACTTGGAACAGGATGAATTAGGAAGATGAACTGAGGAATCAGCCTACCTCCATCTTAGGCTTAGAAGCCATCTTATAGCAAAGACAACCTAGGTTCATTCCTGTTTATGTTTAAAACTCTGTTTCTAAACCTCACCTATAACCTTAACTACAAATGCTTCTGTACTATCTGTTCCAGGAATGGAAAAATCATGTCTTTGCTTCAAAAAGTTAATAACCATCTTGCAACCCTACCTTTGTTGCAAAAAGGTTGTTATGGCTATCTCGTTATAACCACCTGTTGTTATGACCATCTTGAAATAATTTCTTTTTTAGGAGATCATTGGGAATAACCTGTTATATTTATGTCCTGCTCCTGTAACCCCAACTATTTGCCCACCAAATCCCCCATTTGGAAATCCCATACTGCTGAGCTATAAAAACCTTGTGATCATATCCAATGCCGACCCCTTGAACCCTGCTTTAGGGGAAGGTAGTCCTGTGTCCATGAATTAAAAAGCTTGTTTTAATTAATTGCTTACTTGAATTTGACCATGACGATGTAGGTCAAGGGTCTTTCTCTTCCCATCTTTGAGATTAACAGAATATTTAAACTGATGTTTATCTTTAAATTATTTTGAGCCCCTTCAGACAACATGATGACTGTCAAGGTGATAGTGAAACACACAAAATAAGTATCCTAGACTCTAATAGATTTCATGATCTAACCAGGAAGTCAGGACTCATTAACCCTGCAGTACCATAGTGCACCGCTATAGCCAATCTTACTTCTCTCTATGCCCAGTTCCTCTGACATAGCACCTGGGCCACATCTTTGTGAAGCAGTTAGAGTCTGCAATGCTCTGACACAGTATAAATGACCTTTATTTTGTCTCATAGTTGTGCTTTGGTTTCTTGCTTTTTAACTGAACTCGGAAGTGATGATTTTGTTTTTTTCTCTTGGTTTTTCTTGATCTCTCTATCTCCCAGTTCCTCATTCCCTGTCCCTCAGTCTCTCTGGCTCCAACTCTGTCCCTCTGTCTGTCTCTGCCTCTGTCTCTCTGTCTCTGTCTCTCTCTTTCTCTCTCACACACAAACACACATGCGTATACACCCTGATCCTGTCATTTAATGTTCTACCTTAGATCTCAAGCCTTTCAGTAAGGTTTTTGACATGGCCTTTGCTGAGCCGCAGTTTCTGAAGTGGCCTCGTGCAGCTCTTCCGAGGCACAGCTCTTCCCAGGCACACTTCGACTGCAGTCTTTGGATTACTCTGATTGTTATGCTGTCTGCACACAGACAATCACCACAAAAGAAATTACTCACTCCTGGAAAGAGATGCCAAACCTCTAAATCAAAAACATCAAATGAGTAATTCTCAAAGCATATTTTTGTTTTTATAAAGCCCATAACATTCTAATTGCCTTGAGATAAATTTAAAAAAAAAAAAGTAAAGCTTACTCAATTTTCTACTCAGAAACCACCTTTTCTCATAGGCTGAGAGTTCCCATCTGCCTAAAGCTCTCTGATTTAATCTCTTCCATTTACCACCCACATGGGAAGGAGCCTGTTGAATCAGGGAGGTAAACTATATCAGTTCTGACTCTGTGGTCCATCACTTTTCTCAGGGATGCATTAACTGGACCCATCAGACTTCCTGGTGATGGATGTCAATCACAAATAAAGAGCAAAGAAAAGCAAAGAACTCTGCTCCGTCTACTGAGCGATTTATTCCCTGACAATGGTGTCTGATAAGCTAAACACACCCCCCACCCCCGAGGATCCCAATGACAGGAGAAAAGACAAAGAGATGAAAGCATTAGACGCATAGCATCCGGAGCTAAGGCGGCATCTAGAAATGTGCACCCAGCCTAACTGCAGATGACAAGGTCACTGACTGATGAGACTTCCTCTCACCGCAGGACTACAGACACTCAGAAGCAGGTATGCTCTGCAAGCCAATCCCAGGCCTCGTGGGCCAGCTACCCACCACGCAAGTAGCAGCGGACACTCAGTCTCTGCACATCACTTCTCTTCCGTGTTCCGATTCTCCAATTACACAGAATTCCTCCAACCCCATAGAAATGGCCATGCTTAGGGTACAGTGAGGAATTTAGGTTCTTCAAAGTTTCAATGGTGAATAGTAAATCATTTAAATGTTGTTTATTAGAGGGAATTCTATAGACAGTAGCACACGCCTGTAATCCTAGCATTCAAACCAACCTGGGCTACACAGTGAAAGAGAGAGAGAGAGAGAGAGAGGGAGGGAGGGAGGGAGGGAGGGAGAGAGGGAGGGAGGGAGGGAGGGAGAGGGAGGGAGGGAGGGAGGGAGGGAGGGAGAGGGAGGGAGGGAGGGAGAGAGGGAGGGAGGGAGGGAGGGAGAGGGAGGGAGGGGGAGGGAGGGAGGGAGGGAGGGAGGAAGGAAGGAAGGAAGGAAGGAAGGAAGGAAGGAAGGAAGGAAGGAGAAAGAGAAAAAGAGCAGAAAGAAAGAAAGAGGAAGGAGAGAGGAAGGGAGGGAGGGAAGGAGGGAGGGAGGGAGGGAGGGAGGGAGGGAGAGAGGGAGGGAGGGAGGGAGGGAGAGAGGGAGGGAGGGAGGGAGGGAGGGAGGGAGGGAGGGAGGGAGGGAGGAAGGAAGGAAGGAAGGAGAAAGAGAAAAAGAGCAGAAAGAAAGAAAGAAAGAAAGAGGAAGGAGAGAGGAAGGGAGGGAGGGAAGGAGGGAGGGAGGGAGTAAGAAGTGAGACTGGAGAGACGGGTAGCTCGGAGTTTAAAAGCTCCTTTGCTGTTCTTCTGGAAGACAAGAGTTTTTAGTTCCCAACACCGATGTTTTCAGATCACAACTGTCTGTAATTCTTCTGGCCTCCACAGCCACCTGCACACACACACACACACACCTTAAAATAAGATCTTTTTTTTTTATTGTAAAAGGTTTAAAGAAAGCAAAGTCATTTACACCTAGATAAACCTAGATAAGAAATTCTCAAACATGTCACCAAAAGCCTTATCCATGAATGAAAAATCAGTTTATTGAACTTCATCACATTTTAAAGCATTTATATGGTAAAGTATTTTGCTCAGATGAAAAGTTGATCTAAAGATTGGGAGAAAATATTCATAATCCACATTCTGGCAAGGGTCAAAGCTAGTTCTAAATGTGATTCCATATGGCCATTATGAAACTATACTTTTATGGTGGTGATGATGCAAGTTTTATTGCTAGAGACAAGGTTTTTGGGTGACACCGTGTTTACACACCACTGCGGAGTGTGTCACCCTTCACTCCCATACTTCTCCATGCTAGAGTTCACAAGGGAAATATATTGATGTGCCATTTCAGGGTCTAAAGTGGATAAATGGTATTCAAAGTGGCAGGCAAAGGTCAGAGGTCAAAGTGATAGGCAGAGGTCAGAGGAGACAACTTGAAGGAGACAGCACTGGCCAATTTAGTACAGATGGAACACCAAAACACTGAATCACGCTGAATGGATTATGACTTGAATAAATTAAAATTAATGATTTCATAGTAGGTACATAGATTAATAGAGATACACATGACATTCATACAGATATCAGGCTGACAGACAGACAGACAACAGGAATTTTCCTGAAGATAAATTCCAACTAAAAAAACTATGGTCTAGATAAAGAGATGAGGGAACAGAGCAAGCCAGCAGCTGTCACCTTAAACTCATGATCACAGTTAACAGCATCAGCAGCGGCAACAGGTCACACCGGTGTCCTGTGCCTCCTGGTGTGCTGAGGAAGACATAGCATGACTTTTGTGGCATCTAGGCAGAACGTGTCTAACCTGAATCTAATCCAGCCATAATGTCAGACAAACCCAACTGAGAGACATTGGATAGGTAGCCACAACTCCGATCGTGTCAAGATAGGGAAAGACGGAGGAACTGTTTCACAATAAAAGACCAACGAGACATTATAATTGCATGTCACATGATTCTGAATGAGACTTAAACCAGAAAGAAAAAAATATCAATGAAATATGTCACTGGGACACTGACAAAGTTTGAACACGGAAGGGGACTAGGTTCAGAGATTGTGGCCATGTTCAGTCTCCAGATACTACTATTTGTACTCTGTTCACTGGAGATGATCCTTCCTCAGGGGATAACCACTAAAGGAGAGCATGTGCAATATCTACAATTTACTTGCAATGATACAGAAACAACCAGAGGGCAAGTTAACTTTGGCTCCTAAGTAACAAATTTAAAAAAAAAAAAAGATTTACCTATTCAAAATGTTTGTAGAAGAGCCAATTACATTAGACATACTGCATATGTTTATATGAAGTTTTCATAGTGGAGAAATATCTAAAATGTCTCACTGAAGAAGCAATAAAGTAAAGAGATGAGAAATGTACACCAAAGAAAGCGGATGGACAACAGAGAGGAAGAAAGAGCAAAATCAAAGGACAACCTGGGCAAGAAAACAGTGTGCAGAGACCACCTTGCTCTTAGGTCTACATTTCTGAAATTAAAATTACAAGAAAATTTTCAAGGCGGTGATGTCACACCTTTAATCCCAGCACTTGGGAAGCAGAGGCAGCCAGATCTCTATGAGTCTGAGTACAGCCTGGACTACAGAGAGAGTTCCAGGACAACCAGGGTTACACAGAGAAATCCTGTCTCTAAACCCTCCCAAATAAAAAATTACAAGAAAGCAAAAGTAGAGAGGAGAGGGGAGAACCAAGCATCAGCAAAAAAAAAAAAAAAAAAAAAGAATAATAAGTAAATGTGTGCATAGCCACAGGGATAATTTGAATTATTGCCTCTGCAGCAAGTGGTGAGACTCTTTCTTAGATGCAGGGCTTGAGGATGGTAGTGTCTCACTTGTGTCTCTCAGTTATTTATACATGCACACACACACACATACACATGCACATACACACATACATGCACATACACATGCACACACATGCACACACACATACGCATACACGCACACGCACACACCTTGCTTCACAGAGGACACAGCAGAGCACAGGTTGTACATTACATGAGGAGCTAAACAAAAATGAAATACCTGCCTAAAGAATAAAAAGTAACTGAGGTTATTATAAATATTCCCTCGTGGAGATTTTTGAAACTTTGGTGAATGTATTGTTAGGCATGGATCTCCGAAAGGGCAGTTCAAGAGCAAAGAGATTAAAACAGTCTTTTGCTCATATATTCATTTCAGTGTGCCAGGCAGTGTTGGCTTTAAGCCAGCTGAAACCTCTGCTTTTAGTAAACTTGCCAGCTCTTGTCTGTATGGTAAATAGTGTGGCTCTGGTGCGAATCGTCATCCTTGGTGTTTTCCGTTTTTCTGTCATTTCCCCTCTATAACCGCCTGCCAGCTACCAGTGACTGTACAACTCCAGGACAGGTAAGAAGGTGGACACTCTATATCCATGCGACCAGGTGTGCTAAACCAGCAAACAGCTCCCCAGGGACGGGGAAAGAGCAGGGAGACCACGGGCCTTGCTCTCAAGCTCTGGGTTCAGACAAACTGTGCCGATCCCGTGGCTTTCCCTCCCTGGATTAACTCAGAATTGCCTCTTAGTAGTAATTCAGGTTCCTGTTTTTAATTTCCTCCTGTGTTGAAAAATAAATAGGTCTAACCACATACTCAGGCCCCTTTGCCTGGGCTTTTGTGCCATAAGCAGGCTAGTATTTGCTGGGAAACATCTGGGCTGCTGCCAAGTAGGCATTCAGTTCCTTTGTTGCTTCGGGTTAGCGTAGCTAACCACAATCCTTTTCCACCGCCACTTTGCAATGTGCCTGAATTAGAGCCGAGAGGCCACAAAATGTACACAAGAAAGGAAAAAAGGGAGAAAATGAGGAAAAGAGGAGCCAGGGTGAGGGATAAAACTTGTAAATATTTTCTTGTTTTCTCATTATACATTTTCAGCTCCTGACTTCACAAAAATATTCAAGCCTCAAATGCACACTGTCATATTTGGGCTATTTCTCCTCTCTGCCCAGCCCAAGAGGATTATAGGATGGTTAACATGAGGGACATTCCTGGGCTCCGACTTCCTAGGGCATATGCCCAGGCTTTTGGCTCTGAGAGGTGGGGGCAAGGTGACAAATGCCTTAGGGGGTGTCTGAAGACAAGCAGATGGCTTTAGCAATCCTGTGCCAGTGTGTGGTTTGTATAATTCCTGCCCTCTTGACCCCATTTCTGTACCACTCCCTGCCCCCCCAAAAAAATGGGTTTCTACTCATTCAAGCAGTGAATTTGTAAGCAAAGGTTTGAAGACTATGACTGAAGCAGAGACAGCAAGGAAGGTTCAGGTGCTGAGTTCTCTTTTCCTTGTGGATCTTGTCAATTTCCTCAGATACTCGGGTGGTAGGAACAGTGTGGACACACACAAAAGTATCAGAGGATATAGGCCATGTGCACAGAAGACAGTACATGAGGAACAGTCAGCCAAAATGAGAATGGCGGGGGGTCAGATACACATGACTGGGATCATCAGGTCCAAATTCAAACTTTGTCAATGGAGGGGACATTAACTACAAAAAGATAAAACTCTGAAATGAGAAAGAAACGTGCAAATGAGCAGAACATGACTGCTTCTTCTCAGGGACCAGTTTCAGGACCAAACGCACGACATGGAAAAGGCCGAAGAGGAAGGCCACAAGGATCTTCATCCGACAGAGAAGTTCTTTGTTTCCTGCAAAGGAAACAAATATTCTAGAGAAGTCATGTGGGCTCTTTTACACGCCACTAAATGACACAAGGAGAAAAATCTTCAGCGTTTTATCACAAACACAGATGCAAAGCCGCGTGCCACCCAGTTCTTTCCCGTGCTGACATTTAATACACGGTCTGGTCAGGGAAGCGCCATCCGAAGGAGGTGGCTCTGGTTGGGTGGATATGGGTCATATTTGCAGACTTCAGATAGTTCTGGACCAGCAGGGAAGTATGGGGCTGTAAAAACCTAGAGGGGTGGGTGAATAAAAGCATCTCTCTCTGACTCTTCGGAACAAAGACTGTTAGCCAGCTGGGAAAGAAAGTGGATAAACTGGAATTTTTCTTCCTGATGAGACCAACAAGGTATGTAAGGCACATTACTGACTAAATAAAGGTCACCGAGTTTAGACTGAGTGACTGCATGTAAACCGAGTTCCCTCCCAGTTCACACCTACCGCCTCAGAATAATTATCAGCATTCCCTGGGTTCAGTCTCCAAGCGCGCCAGTTAGGTGATACACTGTATCATCCAGTTAACTTTGAAAATCCCACGTGCTAAAGGTGGGGTTTCCTTCCTTCAGTTAGGTGATACATTGTATCATCCAGTTAACTCTAAAAAGCCTACGTGCTAAAGGTGGGGCTTCCCACAGTTGTGAAAGCTCCGGAGCTCAGCTCGCCTTTCTCTCTGTGAGTCCGCAGCCCTCTTTAAGAGATAGTCTTGGATATGATGAGCAGTGGGGAGCTTAAACCCACCAGCTTATCTTCTGTGAGACCTCGGTGCTTTGCCTTACTGTCAGCCCAGCACAGACACATGGCATCACAGGTATGTACTGAGTTCATTGGTGACTGGGATCACAGGTTAATATTTAATTCATAGAGGGATGGATTTTTCATTGCCTCTTTCCTTGCCAAGTTCTTTCAGAAGCATTAGGATGTACACAACCATCTCACAAGTCCTTCCCTAGTAGAGCTATAAGTATCCACCAACAATACTGGCTCTCCCAAATTCAATCTAGCCACTGATTCAAGATGCTGACTTTCAGGATATCCCAGAGAACCTGTCTAGGGTGTTGTTTCCCATCCAGTCCTCACTCTGCCAGACCAGCAATATTTCTAACATGGGACGCCCCTAGTGCAGGAAATTCCAGGTCTAGGACTCAGACATGAATGCCCGTCTATTATTGTTAAATTGCATGTGTCAAGAAGTAGTTTTTTCCTGTCGGAGGTAGACAGGACGGCATGTCCATTGTGGTTCCCAGAGGCGACGAAAACAAAACCTGTTCTTAGATACTGAGAATGTCCCACAGATCTGAAAACAGCCACTTAAGATGTTTTTAATGTCTCGTTTTTCATATGCTACAGAATATTACACTCAGACCTCAGGAATCACTTAGGACAAACATGGTTTACCTCCTTCTGGCAGCTGGCTTAAGAGGTGCTCAAGTTCAATTTAGGATGATATTTGGGACTCTCCGGAAAAACAAAATCATGCATTTCCATCATCCCATGACATCCTGAAACAGTCCTAAAGTTCTCCAGATCTTCCTTCTTCCAGGTCAAGTCTCCATTGTGACGATGTAGCCACACTCCAGGTGGGCAATGACAGGGACACTGAAAACCTTATCAGAAGTTAATATCGCACCAAATTGTATCTCACTGAAGGGCATTAGTGTCTTCTGGGCTAAACAGAAAGGTTGGGAAATGTGAAGGCAGGCTAGAAGAGTGTCTTTGAAAAGCACCTTGTTCTTCTTATTCTGCCTTTAATTCCTTGTAGGAAGAAGATGCTAACAGAGGCCACACTGAATGGAAATGGGGGTTGTTCTCCCTTTTTCTTTTTCTAATTAATTCTTTGAGAAATTAAAGCAGTATATTTTGATCAGATTAACCCCCAGTTCCTCCCAGATCCAAGTCTTCTTCCCTCTCCACCAACTCTGTGTCCTTGTCTTGTCTTAACTCACGGAGTCGGATTTGTGCTGTTCATGTACTCCTGGGTGTGTGGGCCTCCTGGGTGCGGAGCTTCCTCCTCCGACTTCTTCCATTGGTCAGGCTAGTACGAATGTGTGTGAGTGTGACCTCTTTCTGCCTTGCTCAGATGTGTCACATAAGAGCTAGTCTACATTAACCTTGCCTTTCTATCAACATTAGTGTTGATAGTAAATGAACTCTCACAAACATAGCCTTCAGATATCAGGGAAATTCTCTTTAAAGTTTTTTTTTTGGCTTTCTGTTTAGTTTTGTTTTGTTTTGCTCTTTCAGTAGTGAAACCAACTGGTTATGAAACAGGTAGACTATTCACTCTCTTCTTCCATTCTAAAACATAATCATTGAAAATTTAATAGCAAATATCAAAAACAAATAAGAATCTAGCTTCAGTCTTACATTTTTTGGGAAGAGAATTGCACTTATGTCTAAGATATGTTAATTCTACTTTTCAAATAAGAAAAGAACTAAAAATGAAATAAAAAATAAAGAATGTGAAATTATTAATTTCACTAGGAAGTATAAAGAGGAACTTAGAAGGTGTTGAATTAGGGGCCAGGTAGATGAGCTCACTTTTTCTTAATTTCAAGTGGAGGGAAGGCGAAGAGCAGAATCATAAACCAAGGACAGCTGCTGCTTGCACAATTGCCTGGATGTTGTCCCACATCTATATGTTAGAAGCTAAGAGAAACGAAACACTCCCTCAAAGCTAAAATTTCTACCTGGGATTGAGAAAAAGCAAAACTAGGGAAACTATGAATTTTCTCTTCTACAGTGAATGAGAGTAAGCTGTCAGATTCCCCGCCGGCAGTTGAAGTGAGCAATTAGAGACATGGACCAGAGAAATGGAGGATACGCAATATACAGAGACAACTGGTGTAGGAGGTCCTTCTGTCTATGTGTTGCTTTCATTGATTCATAAAGGAACTGCTTTGAGCCTATAGCAGAACTGTAGGGGAACTGAGCTAGCGGGGAAAACAAAACTTTTGGAATGCTGGGAAGAGTAGACAGAGAGAGACACCATGGATCTGCAGCCGGAGGTAGATGTACAGAAACTTTACGGGTAGGCCATGACCTTGTGATGATATACAAATTAATAGAAATGGGTTAAATTAGGATGTAAGAGTTAGCCAATAAGAAGCTAGAAGTAATGAGCCAATCAGTGATTTAATTAATATAGTTTCTGTGCGATTGTTTTGGGTCAGAGCGGCCGAGACAAACAAGTGGTTCTTGCTGCTACAGACAACAATTTGGAATTAATTCCAGAATGATGGCCAGTGAAGTGGTTTATGAAAAAATATAAATACCTCACATAATGTCAACATCAAATGCCTGGAGAGGAAATACCCCAAGACAGAAAGAAAACCTGAAGAAGAGTGCACCCATTTTAAAAACTGGTCTCAGCTAGTAAGTTGCATAAATGGCAGAGATGTGGGTGCAGATAATGCCAGGCTGAGGGTGCAGCACTGGGCTGCATGTGCCAAGGACCCTGGGCAAGCTGCTTTCTCTGCTGCTGTGATAAACACCATGACCAAAGCAGCTGGGAGAGGAAGGGGTTTATTTTGATCTTATGTTTCCAGGTAATGCTGTACCACTGAGAGAAGTTTGGACAGGAACTCAAGGCCAGAACCAGGAGGCAGGAACTGAAGCAGAAGCCACAGAACACGGATACTGGCTTTCTCTTCCATAGCTTGCTCAAATACCCTTCTTAGAGAGTCCAGAATAATCTTTCTGGGGTGGTGCCACCCCCAGTGTGCTAGGCCATCCCACATCAATTATTAATCAAGAAAATGCCCCACAGATGTACCCACAGATCCATAGACGCAACCTCAGTTGAGGCTGCCTCTGCTGGGTGACTTTCATGTATGTCAGGTTGACAAAAGCCAACCAGTACAGCAGTCTATGGGTGGCATTTGTGTTAAGTCTAATGTGTGTCTAAATCATAGGGTGAGATTGGTACCCCAATTTTGGAGTTGCATAGTCCATTATAAACCATGTCAGAATGTGGGTTTCCCTTTTCTGTCTTGAATAAATTTTATTTTTGGATCCAGTGTTATATAGATGTTGAAATTTCACTCTTTAATTGATTAAATATGGAAAATTTAGAAAGCCCACATTACTGGAATTTATATGAGCAAATGCTGCTGCATGGTGAGGGGAGGTGGAAGTGGAAAGGAATTTTTCTGAGCATTGTGCCATCTATCTTTCAGTGACTTCCTTCGTCATATTATTTATCTGCATTAGCATTTTTGTGGTCTGGAAATTACAAACAATTTTTAATAGTCCTCTGAAAAGAATTTGAAATGTGGAACAGTCTGTGGAAAACAAATTTTTGTATAATTCTGTCAGGATTTAGAGAAAGTATCTTGTTCCTCTAACTTACTTCTGCTTAGGAAGTTGTCCAACAAGAGCTAAAAAGAGAAGTTGAGACTTGAAGGGGCTTTTCACCTTGCTCATCTGAGTATGCTCGAATATTTAAAACTTTAAATCATGCTTTTTCTTCTGGTACTTCCTCACAATAAGATCATGGGTGACAGGACAAAGTCCCACTAGTTATTGATCCCACATTTATTTAATGTAGCTTATAAAATCTTGTTGAATTGGGGACTTCAAAATGAATCACATAGTAATTTTGTTTTCAGAGCTATAAAGCTTAACATCAATAATAAAATATAGTAGGAAAATAATCAGAATCCTACATAAATATGAAGAGTGATTTAAGAAGTTCACATTTCTACTCTTTAAAATATGATGAAATAGACACTATGGGAAATACAAATACCCATATAGAAAATATAAATATCTGGGTAAAATATTTTAAATATTTCTCAAAACCACTACTAGGACATGAGAATGCGCTTTTTAGAGCTATGAGATTATAGAATAAGGTAGAAAGTTTGGACAAGTCTACCAATTTTTTGGATGCATGTTTGAATTGAGTAAAATCTGCAGAAGAAAATGAAGGATACAGTCTGTACTATTTTAGAGGATTCTGGCAAACATTAAGAAGTAAGCGGCCCCACCTTAAACAAATGTTTCAGACAATAGGGAAAGAGAGATTACACCCACCACTGCTGGCGCACATGCAAATAGTTGGCAAGTCAGTAAAATTTCGGTGCCATCCCAGAGCAAGCTAGTACCAGGAAAGAAAAGCCTGTGCTGACCTAGCCCTGGAAAATGCCCCGAACAAAACCTAGAAAACACTTATTTAAAAATAAAAAAATAAAAGCAAGAATTGTGACCAGATAGCATGTGTTCTAAGAATACAACATGAAAATAATATGAAAAGTAAAAAGCTGAATGATTATCTTCACACAAAGAGAAATAGCAACTGATACAATTAATAACCACTCAAGATAGAATTTCAGCTAAGTAGAAGCTTGCTTAACTTCCCCAAGAGTAGTTCCATGCCAGGTGTGGCACACATCTTTAATCCCAGCACTCAGGCGGCAGAGGCAAGTGGATCTCTGGGAGTTTGAGGCCAGCCTGATCTACAAAGTGAGTTCCAAGACAGTTGGGGGTATACAGAGAAACCCTGTCTCAAAAAAAAAAAAAATGTAGTTCCGTAAAAATACCACAAAACCCCACAAATATATTACTCAAGTATGAACAATCAAGTATGAAACACTTAATCATCAGTATCTTTATAAAGAAGAAGTAAGACAAGATGTTCCCAATCACTGATATGCGACAAGAACTAAGAGTCAAATACAGACATACACGCACACACACACTCATACATATATACATATGTACGTACATACATACACACAGAGAGAGGGGAGAAGGAGAGAGAGAAGATTAGTGGAAAGAACAGTTATTTGTGAATGATATTATTGCATTGAAATTGCAAAAAATGCATGGACTATTACTAGAATTAATAAAATAATTTACATATGTTTCAAGGCTTAAAATTAACATATAGTGGATTTGTCCAGCACTGGACCCTGCATGATACAGTGACAACCTGCCAGGAAAGATGTCTGCTGATGCAATGGTAGCCTGATTGTTGAGGGGTAGCTTTCTGATTAGATTTGAATTTCATTACTGGTATTTTAAAGCCAGCCAAAAACCCATAACTGGGAGGTCATAGGCCCTCCAGGGTATAACCTGTTATTGTTATTTTGCAAAATGCTGCCAAAATGCATTCTAGATATTTATGCTTATACCTGTAGACCTAGGCTTTTCCTAACCTTGGTTAGTGAAGTTTCATTTTGGAGTGGGTAGCAGTCAATGCAGATACATACTCTTGGTCAAAATGCTGAGACAAAGAGATTACGTAATCATCCATAATCAGGACACCTTTGTTGAACTCTGTCCCTCTCTCTACCTATCCCAATCCCAATTCCTACCAAGGCTCAGGGAATTGCTCGGAAGAGGAGACGGGATGTAAGACCTGCAGGATGGGGGAAGCTATGAAATGCTGTCCTCTGGGCGTGGCATGGCTATGGTGTCCACTCAGAGCAGCTCCGGTGTTCTTAAGCCTGCACAAGATCAAGCCAGCCAAAATCCCAGCTTAGGTAAGAGACATACTCTCCAGACCCTGTCCATGTCAAAGAAACTATTGACAGTTGATTTCCCATGCTCCAGTGGATGGCCCTACACTCATCCACATATGGGCAACACTAACTGGATTTAATGGGTTATAAAAAAGATACTGAGTTTGGAGAGGGACGAGTTGGGATAAGTATGAAGAAAGTTGAGAAAGGAAATGAGAGTAGATATGGTTATACTTCATTGTACACATGAGTGACATTCTCAAGAATAAAGAAAATTTTTTATTAAAACATGAATAGATAAAATACTACTAATAAAAATATTATTAAAACACTAATACATAGCAAACCATTTTATTTCTATATATGCACACCAATAGTTATAAACTACAAGTGAGAATTAAAGATCCCTACAATGATAAAAACAAATACAAGAGATCCAGACAATAAATCAGCAGCTGTTTTGCAAAGATGTTAAGTAGAAAATTATAAAAGTTTATTGAAAGCACTTAAAGAAACCTTAAATGAACAAAGAGATGACTATCCTCATCAATTAGAAGCTTCAACATTCTAAACCAAAGACTTGGTATCCTTAGCTCTCAATTCTGACGACACGGCACATCACAGCTACACCCTGTGAAACTATGGTTTAACTGATGGGAGGTAGGGTTCACCTGTCAGCTTTTTAAAAAAGACTTCCCAGGTAGTTATAATGTGTGTAGGAACACCTGCACAGCTCACTAAAATGCATGCCCTATATGTCATCCACAGAGATTCTCACTAACAGGTTAGTGGAAGCTAAGCATCTTCTTGACTGGGAAACAGAATCTGAGAACCAAAGACCCAGAGAAGCCCTCGTCCACCAGGAGACACCCATTACCACGTTCATCAGTATGTCCAGCAAAAATAGAAAACACCAAATGTCCCCCAGAAGGAGACAAAAAAGTCACATAATATCCCAGCAATGCAATGCTATGTAGCAGGGAAAGTTATGCAGGTGTGCATAGTGGATAAGGATCATAACTGCTCATCCCTCTGCATGCTTGCTCCAGCCTCTGAAGTGGCAGGTATTGTGTGTGGACTCATGTCAATTGAAACACAGCGGGTTAAAGAACTGACAATCAGCTAAATGGTAGTTGTCTTTTTTTTTTTTTTTTTTTTTTTTTGAACAGTGCCCTCAGAACGGATTCAAAGCTGCCTCTGTATTTCTTTTCTAAAGAGAAAGCTGTCTCTCTTCTGAAAGGAGCCTGGGAAATGACTGCGAAGCCGGGGAGGGCAGGAGATGGGGTCCTCTGACTTTGTCATGCAGGTCCCTTCCCCTTGTTCTCTTCTGTATGACCCCTGCCGTGCCAAAACACAACTGCAGAAATACTCTCATGAAATGTCAACGTTTTGTTGTTTTCTAAATTTGTCTTGGGATTTGGAAGTGTTTCTAACTTCCTGTTGTCCTCCAGAAATGGATGAATTGGTAAATGCGTGGCCAGGAGAGGGGGAGTCCTGGAACACCCACACGGCAAGCCTTGGCAGCGACTTGAAAGATGGAGGGAAGGTGGGAGGGATGCCCTGTTTGTTTCTCTCACGTTTCTCATGGGCCAGCTGACCTGGCACTTGCCCTCTCAGCCATGACTCCAGTGAGGTTCCTAACTCTGCAGACACTGTGGCAGCCAATGCTAGCGACACCCAGTAGGGCTGCCCCCTAACTGCTGGTGCTGTCCTATGGGGCTGCCCGCTGCTGTCCTCTGCCCTAAAAGCCTTAGCCTTAAGAACTCACTACACATACACTAAAAGTATCTATCTTCTCTGTAGCTGCAAAGATACGCGATTCTGTCCTGGAGCAATCTGAGAGCTAATTGTCCTTCTGAAAGTCCTGTTTTTAAGTTCCAAGCCCTAGACTCCGAGAATGTGACTGTATTTGGAGATGGATCCTTTACAGAAACAATTAACTGAAAGCAGCATCCTTAAAACGGGCCTGTTTCAGTGAGGTTCCTGCTATGAGATAAAACACTGACCAGAACTGAAACAGGCCCGTTTTAGTTTGGGAAGAAAGCAATTACTCAGTTCAGCGCCAGACCACAGTCCAGCACTGAAGGGAGAGAGGGCAGGCACACAACCAGAGCAGAGACAGTAGGCGTGGGAGATGCTGCATACTGGCTTGCCCCATACTCACGTTCTCATACCTCCCAGAACCACAGGCCCAGGGTTCACAACACCCTCCGTAGGCTGAGCCCTCCCACATCAATCATCAATCAAGAACAAGCCCCTATACACCAAGCGGATGGAGGGGGTTTCTCAACTGAAGTTCACTCTTTCTGGGTAACTCTAGTCTGTGTAAAGTTGATGAACACCTGGCCAGCCTAGGTGTACATCCGGCATCCTCTTACAAAGATACACACAGACCAAAGACAGCCATGTGAGGACATAGCAGGAAGTCGGTCATCAGCAAACCAAGGACAGAGCCCTCAGAAGAAGCAAAATGCAGACACCTTGATCTTGAACTTCCTCCAGAACTCCAAGGTAGTAAATTTCTACTAGTGTCTCTAGTCCCCTCTGGTGTTTGAACAGCAAAAATTCCTTGGGAAGTCCCTTCTGGGCTCAAGACGAAAACAAGAGCCCGGAAACTCTGGGAATATCGGTAACTGTTTCAAGGGCTCCGACTTCCAGTTTTTAAGAAGTGTTACTCCGCCTATGACATACATTTTTGACCTAAGCTCCAAGTGCAGCCCTCTGTTTACTTAGCATTCAGGAGAGCTGCAGAACATACAATCCATGCTTTAGGGAAGCAGCCTTGCAAAGTTCCTGGGCTCCGAGTCCAAAGGACCCTCCGTAGCATCCCAGTTCTAACTGTGTGAAAGCAGCTGTCCCCGATGAATCCCAGTTTCTCCTCCGTGAAACAGGGGTAATAACCCCAAATGAACCTTTGAATTCTGTGTAAGGATTAGAGGAATTAACTGTAAACGTTTGTCCTGTTCTCGCAGGGAAGATAGCGCCAATGGGTGGTAGAATGATAATTATTACGATGGGAATTGTTTAGAATGAACAGCTTCACACTGAGCCTAGCGACTGCTGAGATCCAACAGGCATGAACTCTCCACCTTCTCTTCAACTAAGATACCATTGAGAGTCTTGGAACCTTAATTTGCCTGAGATATGATGATGACTTTTATTTATGGGAAAATTTCTACCACCTGCAAATTATAAAATTTTCCCTCTTCTTAAAATTCTTATACCTTCTCTTGCCTTTTGTTGTTTGACTTTTTGCATGAAAGTCTTGAAATCAGACAATTTTATTCTTGTTCTGGATTTTTAGCCAAAATAATATTGTAAGTACTTGGCCATTCTGTCTTACATTTTCTCTAGGTTATTTTGAGGTTTAGGACATTGTCTTCTCAACTATAGATGCTTATCATGAGCGCTATGGAGGATTTATTCAGGTATTTTCTCTACATTTATCAAGATGTTTATATATTTTTGTTTACTTCTGTCTTCAATACTGCAAATGGCATTCATATATTTAAAAGTGTTTTGCTTAGTTGCATCTTAGAAAGCATCCAGATTAGATAATAACAACTCATTATTTATTGATAATGTATTGCTCAGTTCCAGTTACCATTTTTTTAATTTAACACTTTTATATATTTCCCAATAACTGGAAATGCTATATAATATGCTGTTTTTCATTTGTGTCTAGCTTTCTTGGGCATCAATCTTTTATTTAACTCAGGAAATAAAATGAAAATATCCCCTGTGTTTTATCACTGCCTCTCGTTTGAAAGGATGTGTGGTGGGAGTCACTTCTAAAATTGCTGGGGATACAGTGTTTTCTTTTTGTCTTTTCTTCTTTGCATGTGTATGCATATATGGTGCCTGTTCAACTGTATGTGCATGTCCAAATGCATATGTGCGTGTGTGCACCAGTAAGTCTAATGTATATATGGGTGCACATGCATGTATAGAGGCCTGGGAGGGATATTGGAAATCTTTCTCCGCTTCTCTGCCACTGTATTCTTTGAGGCAGGATCTTACAAACAAATATGGAGCTTACAAAATGGCAACTCTCAGAGCCTTTAGAGATCTCCCGTCCCCAACTTGTAAGGCTGGAAGTACAGGCAAGTCACCATGCCCAACAATCCTTTTCATGGACTCTGGTGATATGAACTCAGGTCCTCTTGCTTGATCTGCACTTTAACTTTGATTGGCTCCCCAGCCCCTAATTTTTCTTTATAAAAGGACTCTACTCCCAGGAATTGCTCTGGTTCCTTCAATAGTTATATGGCCATTCGAAGCTTTTTCCTGAGTCAGTCTTGTGTACTGTTTTCTGAAAATATATGCATTTTATCTAATATTTCTAATTTGATAGCCTACAGTTCTACAAACTAAAATCTCTTTAAATAAATACAGAATCTGTTAGTTTATTTCCCTTTTGATTTTATTTATTCTTTCTCTTTTTGTCGTTCATCAAGTAAACCTTTGTCAATTGTACCAAGTCTTTTGAAAAGTAGACTCTTTGTCTCCTGTACTGGCAGAGGCACATTTGAACATTGTGGTATCCCAGCACACAGAGTCTAGTCTGACATGGGATGTGAGTGTCAGGCGTGAGGAAGAGAGGAAAAATCATAAGGAAAAGTGTGAGCAAAAACCAAGTTTAACTAGTGCCAATGGCAGAAGACATTATTGAATGCATGGATCTTTCCAGAAGAAGGGTAGTGACAGTCAGACAAACAATGTACCCTCTGGTTAAATCAGCATTCAATTTTTAATTCACTAGAAGAATGCACAGATTGTAAAAGTTTGGAAAGTCGTGGGCATTTCCCTTCATCTTCTAGTGATTTTAATTAAAACAAATAAGCAAGCAAAAACCCTCTGTCTTCAACAACATGATAGCCTCCAGTGTAAGAATCTAGAGACACCGAATTTGCTGATTTTTCTATTTACTGGTCCATAGTTGATCTTATGACATGTAGTACTCCATCACTGTTTTTCTTTTTCTAATCTGGCCTGGCTGATGTGCTGAGGGTGACTGACCACACACATACAGCAAAAGAGGAAATGTTGAAAGGGATGAGGGCTTTGCTTGCGTTGCTTAACACAGTCCTTCAGATGCTTGGTTGTGAAACAGACTTGAGGGTCACTCTTACCTTCAGAAAGAACTCTCTCTAGTGATCAGCAATTCTAACCCTCACATCTCCGCTCTCACAGCAAATTATGTGAGAGGGATGAGAAGAGAGAGTACAGTGTCCCACGTTTTCCCTCCACGTATTTTATCCACGTATTTAGTAGGACTCCTCTGGTGCTCTTTGAGCTAGAGGAGAATGAGGTTGGTTGCATGATTCTGGAAGAGGGAAAATTAAAGTAGTATTCTGGCCAAAGCACATACTTTGTAAACCCTAATAAAGCATTATATTAAATTGTATCTTACAATGTTTTCCCAAGGCAAAATTGTGGTATGCAAACTGCAGGTAAATGAGTTTCAGGACAAAATACCTGAAGTTCAATCATAAAGGCTCTTCCTGGCAACTCAAGGAATCACAGTGAGGCTACTCAACATCAGCACTCAGATAAAGGAGTGGGCAGAGGCCCCAGCTCTGCTGACAGAAGGAGCCTCAGGGAGAAGATGGCTAGACTCTCTGGCAGGAAGAACCCCTCCTCCTAGAAGTCAGGCTAGGAGGACGGGAAAGATGTGCATGTTGTAGAGAGTAGAATGATTAGAAGAGAAAACATAATTCTTGTAAGTACATGAATATTGAGCATTATTTAATTATACCAAACAGGATATTTTTTAAAAGAAAAATCTAAGTAGAAAAAGCAAGTGTCATGAATATGGCATGGTAGGTATATGAGATTGTGATGGATATTCGCAGGACAACTATGTGCCAGTGTCTAACACATAATTGGTGCCCAACTAGTATTTTAAAGATGTGTAATATAAAGCACATTGGTCTGAGAGTTAAAATCTCATCTTAAGATTAAGTTATTCACGAGCTATGTAACTTCAAGAAAAACCATTGATTTTCTTTGGGTCACAGGTTGTCTCCTACCGAGCAGAAGAGAAATTCAATGGCCGTAAGATCATTTCTAGCTTGAGGACTCTATATCTCCTCCAGTGCTATAAGAACAGTGAAGCTCTAAGACCCTATAATATTTGCTCAAGGAATCACTGAGCAGAATGCCAAAGGCAGAGAAGTGAACAAGATGCTCAGGGAGTGGCAGGTGGTCCTGTGTGGCTGAGAACCGAGCAGCAGAAAGATAACAAAAGAGATGAGAATGGATGATCTGAAAATGACCATTGGAGGTGTGAAAAGTGAGCGGGTGCGGAGGAAGGCAAACTTGAGGGATCTGCGTTCATCTGTTCAGACAACTGAAGAGTCAGCGAGATGACTCAGTGAGGGAAGGCGTATGCTGCCAGACACGATAACTGAGTTTGATCCTCAGCTCTGTAATGGGGGAAAGACAGACTCCCTTAAGTTGTCCTTTGATTTCCACACACATACCAAGAAATGCAAACCACGTTCATACACACATCACACACAAAAAGTAAGTGTAAAAAGTTAAAACAAATGAAGTATAAATACTATTTAAAATCAACCTATATTTTGGTATGATGATTTGATCTTAACCTATGGTATATATTGGAATCAAAGAAAAAAAGAATGGAAGAGAATAGACAAGCAAAAAGATAGGTAATAGATGATAGTAGATAGATAGATACATAGATAGATAGATAGATAGATAGATAGATAGATAGATAGATAGATAGATAGACAGACAGATAGATAGATAATAAATAGTGTATCCCAAGATAGCCTTGAACCTGGACCACCACTAAAAATTGACACAGTAGAATTTGAAAAATCTCAGATATATGGTGAAAATCATTGTCACAATGCTTTGCAGTTTGTAAACCTTTAATAAACCTTTGGTTCTCATAGTCAACACAGAGCAGACTCCATAGATGTACTGAAATCCAAAGCACCATTGAAAATCAGCAAAAAAAATGTCAATTTAGACATAATGGAGTTGATAATTCATACATTCATGAGCTTACTAACCCGAGGATGTCATGAGGTAATCAAAGATTCTAAGGAGGCTCCAATAAGTTCATATACAAAGCGTTCGTTCACTCATTAACTCTTTGCGAGCTACACTGTATTAACTCATGCATCTCTTAGAGACCAAAACTGGACTGGGGGTATTACCGTAGCAAAAGTTATAGTTGGATACTCTCAAAGCTTACAGTAGAGGATCCTGCATCTTCCTTCGATGGAAAACTCGTGTACTCAAGCCCTCAACGGAATGAACAGCACAGATAAGTGAAATTCCCACATTACCCCAAACCAGTTACAAAACATAAGGATGTGGGTGATGTTCACGACCATAGAAGACTCTGAAGCCTGGGTGGCACTGGCCATGCTGGCTGTTACATGGTTAAAATGGGGGACTAGCTAACAGCTGCATGATTCCTGGAGCAGACACCATCATATTCAGTGTCCAGGAGAATCCTGAAATTATAATAATTATGATGATATCATTTTCCTGTCCTCCTAGGTGAATAAATTGGATTCTTAGAGCCTTAATAATATGCCCAAAGTTGCAGAGATTCATGTGGTCTGACTGAGATATGTCTATCTCTTAAGCTTATGGTCTTCACACTATCTGATGCTTCTGATAGACTGCTAGCAGGAAAGAAAGACTGATTCACCATCATAAGCAACCACATGACAAGAGAGAGGGGCCTGTGACATCCTGGCCTCTGTGTTTGAAGAGCTGCATGTCACCTGAGTAAAAGTATTGCTGATCAGCTCATCTCACAAGCTGCGACAACCAGCAACCAGAGGGCAGGGCACGCAACCTGGGGCGCACAAGATGCTCACATTGACATGTCGCTGCTAGCCTGTCCGCTGATGCGAGGAATCCCGGTTCACTGAGTCACCCTGGCATTGCTTAACAGATGTCGCATTCTCAACAGCCTGGCATGCTAAGTGATGAAAGCGAATGAATAATAAACGCAAGAACGTGAGCCATCAAAAGGCTGATGAGTAATCAAACCTAGGTTACCTGTTGTATAAGCCAGAACTCATAGAATCTGCTGCCTTTAGCGTCACAGACTGCTAAGCCCTAAGGAATCACACGGCATTACCCACGCTGTCAAAACGCACACCAAATCAAATGATACCCAGTTGGCATAGAGAACCGAGTGTCAAACCTTTAACGCCCTAGTCTTATTCAGATAAATTGCCCACAAAATGTGCGGTTTTACCAGCAACACATACATAACCTCGACTGACAACTCCAGACAAGTGGACATGGAAAACAGCAAAGCACACTGAGATTACCATATTGCCTCCAGCTGTGGCCACCGCTGGAGCCTCACGCCATCTCGTCCTTTACCCCCTTTCTGGACACTCCACCCATACTCAAACCATCTTCTTGGAACACAGACATTAACTAATGAGTTCCTATACCAAGTCTTCTGTGGTTTGGTACATTATTAGAAGAGTTAAATCTTATGGCCATATCTAACCACCCTGGTCAGCCTCACCTTCTGCTTTCCCAACTGTCTTAGCATGCTTTCTCATCACCTTGATAACAGGTTAAAGGTCATCATCTAGGGGAGTCAGGGGCAGGAACTCAAGACAGAAACCTGGAGGCAGGGACTGAAGCAGAGACCATGGGGGAGCACTGATTACGGACTCACTGTCCCTGGCTTACTCAACTGTCTTTCTTAAAACCCAGGATATCTTTCTAGACATTGTGTTGCCCATAGAGGACTGGACTCACCTATATCAATTAGCAAATGACACAATACCCCCACAAACATGTCCACAGGCCAATCTGATGGAGGTGATTTCTCGGTTGAGGCTCCCTCTTCCCAGACGTGTCAAGTTGGCAGCCAAGATTTGCCATCATAACTCACAGCTGTGTGTCAGAGTTTTACCACATAGCTCAGCTTTGCCCAAATCACAGTCTGTTTCCCCACCCCCAGCCTATCTATCACTGTAGGTAATTTCAGTCATCCTGAGGAAATACTTGTATGAAATTGTCCTTAGAGAACTCATGCAATGACTGCATGCAACGAGATGTGTTTTTAACATTTACTTAGTATTGGTTGACTGGATGGATGGATGGATGAATATGCTTATCCTTTCCCAGAAAACATTTGCTTTCTATAATTCTAAGAATCTGTGGAGAATCAAATGATCACCCACTGGCCCGGAATGACTCATCATGCCCCATACTGTTCACTTCCCCACTGCACCCGCTCTGTGGGATTCCTGTCACACTAGCCCTAGTTCAGGTTCTAAGCATAGGACTCACCTTCTCAGCCCATGTGGCCACAAGGAGCAGTCAGTTGCTCGCCTTGCACAAAACTGACCTTCAGTAAATGTTCTATTGAAATCTTAAAATTCAACAAGTCTTTTCAAAAGCCTTATGCTTGCCTTAAAGTTTGGCATGTGGTTTCAAACATCGCAGACACACATGGAAGAATGTGTTTGCAACGGTGCATTTCATTTGTTGGTTAAGAAAGCATGATAGTGAGGACCAACATCTACTTTGTCAAGTCAAAGTCAAACTCAAAAGGCAAAGCGAAGAGCACCAGGAGGTTTAGCAAATGCTTTATGGTGCAGAACTGGCTGCCTCTACCTCTTCAGGTAGACCTTGGAGAGTAACACAAAGAAGCATGTAAGGTGTGGGCAGTAGTACAAATGGCGCCGTGCCCACAGACATGGTGTTGTTCGTGTACCTTGGGAGCAAATGATAGTGGAAGTGTGCAAGTGTGTCACTGCAGAGTGGAGACAGGGTGATGTGAACACGAAGACAGTTTTGATGGGCAAAGCCAGCTCTCTCTTCTGGGTATGAGTCCTAAAAGTGTACCTCACCCCTTTCAGAGACTGCCAGATGCTCAAACAATGGCATAAAGGACAAGGACAGATGCAGATAAATTGAGAACAAACCCCAAAATGCGTTGAGCCAGTAACCATGGTGAGTGCATGATACCATATCCTTATGCCATTCAAGTGCTCAGTGTGCTGAAGTAGAAGCAGGTTTAAAGAAAAGCTTAGCAAGGTCCTCTTCCCAGAGGGATCAGTGGGATGTGGAAGGGGACCCAGAAAGATTGTAAGAGCCAGAGGGGACGGGTGACACTGAGGAAGCAGTGTCTTCCAGACACGGGAGGACTGACGCACATATGACCTCTCGGTGAGCTTACTGAGGCAGCCTGAACAGGGCCTACACATGTCTAAGCCAGATGGGGTCTCGGTTATGAGAGGGGTAAGTGAACACGAGCTCCCATGCCTAGCCAAGAAGCTATCTCCAACTGACAACGGCTTGCAAAGGAAAATCCAGCTCTCTCCAATGAAGTCCCACTGCATACATTAAGCCTGGCAGGCAGGCTTACATGCAGACAGAACATTGCATACACAAGAAATAAATAAATTAAAAATAAAACACATACTTTAAAAAGAACATATTGTGAGAAAAAAATTATTTTCAAGAAAACACAAAATAAACGTGGAATGATAACAAGTGTGTTGTCACACATTTGTCTGCTGTCTGCATGTCTGCATGCTCTGAAATTGTCCAGCTTTAGTGGGGAAAGGGAGCTGCTATGAGCAAACATAACACATGGCAGGGCTAGGAGAGCTGAGGTTTGTCTTCTGCCCTTCTGTTCTTAGTGAGAGGGTCAGACTTTATGGGACAGCGAGCAAAACGTATGCCTTTGTAACAGAAGGGTTATATTTAGCTTTAAAAATGAAGAAGAAGAAGAAGAAGAAGAAGAAGAAGAAGAAGAAGAAGAAGAAGAAGAAGAAGAAGAAGAAGAAGAAGAAGAAGAAGAAGAAGGGAGAAGAGGAGGAGGAGGAGGCAGGGCAGTGGTTGTTGACAGTTCCCAGGACAGAATTCATGCCAAAGACCATCGGAAGTTCTATCCTACAGGGAGGAAGATGAAGCCCACACGTGGCTACATGCCCTTCACAGACAAGCCAGCCAGCTAGAGCCACCCAGCTCCCATGCTAAGCCCTTCCCTGCTCTCATCCTCTCACTACTGGGGAATGCAGACTCCCTGTCCTGTAACTCCCGTGCTCCACAGGTGTGGCCAGGACGCCTTGCTCCTTTGCACAGGCACACCCTTCTGCTGACCACATCAGACGCCAGAGCCATAGACAGTACAGTAAATACACACATGTGCACACACACAAATCTGATGACCTGAGACTGGTTTGCCCAACCGTAGTTTGGAATATGCCAAAGCAAGTTCTAACCAAATGCCTTATCTCTGGGTTTGTCTTCCACTTAATGTGTGAGTCACACCTGGAATCAGACAACTTAGGTTTTCTGTCTTTACTCTATTTCCTCCTTCAGACCCATGTGTCAGAAAGCCTCAGGCTCCATGTCTATCTGAGTCCCTTTGCTGGGCCTCAACAAACATGAGTTTTCTTTGAAGGCCACTCCATAGCAGTTGTGTGCATAAAGAAATAGGGAGAAAGCAAGACTGGGGGAGGAGGGCTGATGACATCACCCCAGTGGCTAGTACTAGTTAGTAGGCCAGACAAGAAAAACATCTATCTTAAACTAGGTGAGGTCTTGTCACTCCACAGGATAAGCAGCTGGCATTTAAATTAGGTAATAGTGGTATTACTTGTCATCCTGTCTCCGTCACCAAGGGGCAACATTTCAGGGTAGATATTTTTTATCTGGAAGAAACATAGCTTTTTTATAAAAAGGACTAAAACTCAACACTCTGTGCGATTATAAGCTACTGTGTAATTAAGATCTGAAAACCGTCTATACGGATATAGTGAAATCAAGGAACAAATTGTGCTTCCTTCCAAATTTTTGCTTGTCGTGGTCAAAATTATGCCACTTTTCACTGTAAGATGTGGGGCAATTGCTTAACTGTACTAAGCTCAACTTGGCCCGACTTCAAAACTGGAGATTTCAGTCTTTACTCAATGTCATGTTTTCATAAAACTCGGTAGGCACGTGAAGCAACACAGGTCACAGGGAAGATGCAAAGCCTCCCCAGTCTCCATACACAATCTCTGCATCACAGTCTCCTCAGCTGCTGAAGACAGGGAGCAAAGACTAAACCAGCAGCTGTGGGAAACCTCGAGGAAGGAGTGTTTTCCAAACACAGCAAGGCAGATGTACATATGAACTCATAGTAGCTGTGAGAGCATGAAAATAACCCGTGCGGGACCCAGACAGACAAAATTCCAGCACGGACGGAAGGAAGACGGACACATAATCACATATATTAGTTAGTTGTTTGATATCTGCTGGTTGAGAGACTCATCTTCAAAATTAATAAATAGTCTTCTACACATCAGGACAGACCCCAAAGCCAAGGTTAGCTGGACAGCACAAGCTGAACTGATGGAGGAGGAAGAAAGGAAAGAAGTAATCTCAAAGTCGACCATGAAGGGATTCAAGTGTGGAAAGGATGGTCAAAAGAGTTGAAGGTGGTGAGTATGTTCAAAATACACTGTATGAAATTCCCAAAGAATTACTAAAATAATTATTTTAAATACAAGGAGGGTGCTGGATATGTGTCTCAGCGTTTAAGAGCACTGGCTGCTCTTCCAGAGGAACTGGATTCAATTTCCAACACCCACATGGTGGTTCACAACTGTATCTCCAGTTGTGTGGAATCCAGTCCCCTCTCCTGGCTTCCTTAGGCACTGGGCAAGCACATGGTACACACACCTTTATTCATGGAAACACTTAAACATATAAAACAATAAAATAATTTTTAATTTGTTTAAACAAGCAAGGTAGGTAACACTTGAGAGGCAATTCCCAAGACTGACATCTTTCCACCATGTTGATATGCATGTACACATATGTGCCTGCACCCATATATGCCTCTGTCCACACACATGGGGGCATGTCTTCATCCAAATCATGAGAGCAGAATTCTATTTGTATCAGGCTCCTAATTCTTATACACCTTCAAGTACAACTGGAAAGACAGAATTACCTCTTCTTCCTTTGACCATACAGTGCAGTATCATAGTATACAAATTGAGTAGGGAAGATGGGGTACTCTTAAAGAAGAGAGGCTCGGGGGAGTTTTGTAGAGTCCCTGATTGGGATAGATAACACAAAGATTAATCAATGGGGCTTAGTGGTTATTATTGCTCTGGCTACTGTGACTATTATTCTATATTACAAATCATTTTCCATGTATACCACCTGGAGAGGGGTATGATCTGCCATGCTAGAGTCACACAAAACAGTGTGCAAGGTGGAAGGGCAGGTTTAATTTCAGCTGTGAGCCTGAACAGGAATGGACTTTTGTTGATCATACAGGTTGATCATTTTTAACGTTGGTAACTATGTACAAACCCCAGAACTTCATAAATGAGCAATATACGGAAAGAAACAAGGAAGAGGACCTGAGACCGTGACAGGGGCTGTTGGAAAGGAGAAAGTACCCAAGGGAAGGAAGTAGAAGTGTGAGGAAGGGGCAAAAAAAATCTGTAGACAGGACAATGACATGGTATATGTATATATAAAGTGGCAAGTTAAAATCTATTCATTCATACAATTAGCACATACTAGTGATAATAAGAAGGAAATAAAATGTGTTGAAGTTCTGTATAAAACACAAATTATTTGGAATAAAAGTTAGATTGACAAAGTCAATCATTTACAAGCTAAAATTTAAAAAAAAAATCCTCTTCCCTCCTCTGATAGTTGGCCTCACAATTCCTTGGTCTGGAGACCTTCCTGGCTCTCTCTGCAGCACTGCTTTCTCTGTGGGATACTGTCACACAGAGCGCAGTGACTTCCTCTGTGGTCTCTGATGGGCAGATGTTGCTCTGTTCTGACATGGATATCACTTAAGCCATAAACAGAGCAGGAAGAGACATTGCGTCACAGAACCAATGATAGCAAGCTAACGCACAAGGAGAGCCCTGAAGTGTGGACATTCAGGCCTCACTAATGCGTCATACAAGATCAATCATCCCCGTGACCTTTACATCCCACCATCTTTTCTCATGAGGACTATGCTAGCCAGCTTTTGTCAACTTGACAATGAAACCTAGACATACCCGGGGAGAGGGAATCCCAATTGAGGCTGCTTCCATCAGCTTGGCTTGTGGACATATCTGTGGAACATTTTCTTGATTCATGATTGATTGGGATGGCCTACCCCCCCCCATCAGCAGTGCCATCCCACAGAAAATGGGACTGAGCTGTGGTCTCTGCTTCAGTCTCTGCATCCCAGTTCCCACCTTGAGCTCCCGCTTTGCCTTTCAACAATATTGGACTGCAACCTGTAAACTAAATAAACTCTTTCCTTCTCTAATTTGCTTTTGGTCATGATGTGTATCACAGCAACAGCGAGGCCAGCTAGAACTAAGTCACAGTGAAGAACCTAAGAAATCCACTCATAGAACCTAAGTGGAAGTTAAGAAAGAATTGTGTAGAAAGTACAATAAAAACACCCCTGGTTTCAAATCTAATGAGGATTTTTAATCATTCTAAGCTTCAGCTTCTTTGCCCACAACTAGAGCTAATATTTTTATTAGTTAATAATAACTTTTTCCCAACTGAAAGAAGCTTACTCTAAAAGTAAGGCTATACAGGTAAGTTTTTTAAAAAGGCTTCAAACATCATCACCAGTACAAGTGTGATGTGGAATTCCCCTCTGTATGCTATGAATATATTTTATTACCGTTGGTTAATAAAGAAGCTGCTTTGGTCTATGGCAGGGCAGAAAAGAGCTACACAGGAAAACTAAACTGAATGCTAGCAGAAAGTAGGCAGTCACCATGTAGCTGCTGAAGGAGAAAGATGCCAAAACCTTACTGGTAGCCACAGCCTCGTGACAATACACAGATTAAAAGAAATGGGTTAATTTAATATATAAGAGCTAGTGAGGAATACGCCTAAGCTATTGACCAAACACTGTTGTAGTTAATATAGTTTCTGTGTGATTATTCAGGTCTGGGAAGCTGGGAAACCAACACGCAGTCTCCGCTTACACAAGTGTTCAAAGTTGGCCCTTTCAGCATGCTAAGCAATAAGAAATATTAACTTCAGTGGGCAAGAAAAGTGTGTTTTCCCCTATTACCCTTGACCCTAAGACTCTGACAAACTCAGATGGTTTTTCAGATCTTTGGTTTGCCAAGCTGTGCTGCAGCAAAGCACGGGCAGAGTTTGTCTATGACTCCTTTTCCACTCCCAGTGGAATCAGAATAGTGATAAAGGACAAAACTTTGTTATAACACTTGTTAGGGATGGTGGTTCAGGTGTTTCATTTATGGGAAACTATGGTTCTCGGTATAAGGACCATTGTAATGGGGTCTTCAGGGGATACCAGACTTATCTCCAATTCCAACAGAAACCAGTTAGGATTTATAGCCAAAGGGGAAGCAGTAGACAGTGCAAATGAAATTCCTAAGAGGAAACAGCAAAGATGCAGTGTTGTCTGGCCAAGTCAAAGCCACAGAATTAGTGTCAAAGGTGGCCCAGGGCTATAATACATAGTCTTATGATGGTAGACTTATTGTCTAAACTTAGCAGAATTGTTATTCAGAGTACTTTACAAAAACAGAGGGGGTAGTCAGTCCCCATCAGGCAAAGTGTTCTAAGGAGCCTGACCAAAGGGGAGGTGTTTGCATAAATGAATTGTTGGTTAGACAGCTGGTATTCTCTAGTACATATGTACATAACCCTTCCTAGCCATCAACTTATCCTGTATCTTATTGAGTTATTTCTCCAACAGAATTCTGTTGCTTTTACTTGTGCTGCATTCATATGAGTGAAGAAGGCTGGGAGAGGAGGATCAAGGCCATAGCTCAGAGACAGAAGAGGAAGCTCTGGGAAGAACCTATGCCACAGAATCAGCATTCCTCTGAGCTGGGATTGTTCTAAATGCACTGTTCCCTCTGAAACCTGCATAGCTCTATATACTTTCATCTCGTGAAGAGGGGCAGCACTCTGAAGTTGGGTAGGAACTTCAAAGCTTAAATAGATGACAAAAAGGGTTCTACTTGTAAAAGCTTAGAATCAGCTATTGGATCAAAGTGCCAAGGTAAGGGATACAAACTTTTCCCAATAGGTAAGGAATAGCCAGTGAAGATTTGGAGGGCAAAGAAATGGGAAAAGTTCACAGCTTACAGCTGTGTACTTTAAGGATCTGTCTGAGAGCAGAATGTGAAATCCATCAAAATCAAGGTGTCATACAAAAGATCATAACATCTAGATGCAAGAGGGTGCCCATGACACCACACAGTGCCTTCTTTATTAGACAAGTAACTAGAAAAGAAAACTCAGAAGAGATGTCCAGAAGGCATGCATACTCAGGATACCATATGAAAAGTAGTGTGTTTTAGGATTACTTCTGTTGCTATGATAAAATCCCCTGGTGAAAAGCAACTTGGGTGAGAAAGGGCTGGTTTTAGCTCCTAAGTCCAGTGCATAATCCTTCACGCAGGAAAATCTAAGCAGCATGAAGTTGAGGTAGCTGATTACATTATATTCGCATCAAGAGAAGAAATGTGTGTGTATACCCACTTGCTGGCTTTGGCTCAGTTCGATTTCTCCACTCCTACAGTTCAGAACACTTTGCTTATGGAATGGCATTGCCTACAGGAGGCTGGGTCTTCTCACATCAATTAACTTCATGAAGACAATTCCCCCACAATTCCTATGGGTGCGAACCTATGTTTCTCTGGGTCTATGTGTGTTTCTTGTGCTTTTTCTTTAACCCTTTTTCTGCTGTCTATTTGTTTTGTCCTGTTCTGGTTGGTTTGGTTTGGTTTTATCTTATATTACATTCCCTTAGATATCTGCTTGTTTTGGCTAATGAGAGACAGAAATGAGACAAATCAGGATGAGGTAAAATACACCCAAGAGAACTGGGAGAAGATGGGGGAGGAAAAACAATTAGAATATATGAAAACTCTATTTTCAATTAAAAGGACAGTTCCCATAGACAGGCACCGATAGACTAATCCAATGTAGACAATCCCTCACTGAACTCTCTTCCCAGGTGATGCTTATGTCAAGTTGACAAAGAAAATCATCACATCATGTAGTTTAGTCTAAAATTGAATGAAATTGGTACAGATAAAAATTTTGGAAAGAAAATGTGTTCCAGCTAACTAACCTTTGGACACAGAAGAAAGGGAGCCTGAGAAAAGGAACGAGCACAGAAGAAGATGGGGTCACCAGGGGAACACACTTCCCAGAGAATAATTTCCAAAGTAGCAAGTGAACAAAGACGCAAAATGCAGCACCAGGAAAAAGATTGAGAAGAAGACTACTTGAAAAGGCTGGCAGAAAATGTTAGTGAGAATTTCAGGATGTATCAGGAGCTGAATTTGAAATAGAAGCATTTGGGCTGAAGGCACACATGAAATGATTTCTCCCTACAGAATACCTTCTGCTTATATGTTCTACCTGCTCCCCCGTGCTTTCAACCAACATGGACTTACCATGGTGTTGTTGGAGCTCTTCTCTGAATGATCCATCTTTTTGCTTTTGCACCTACTGCAAAATGCTTTGTGTCCATTGTCCTCAAAGTGGGTCTATTGTCAGGTCATAACACCCTCCAGAGGTCCTGTAACCTATAACTGAGAAGACTGGGTCACACCATTCTCTAGTTTGACTACCTGAAGTCTTTCCCAACATCGTGCATATAGAAGAGCCTACAGAAACGGCAAGCAGTGACTAAGGTCATCTTCAACTGGTACCTAACTTCTGTAGCTGAAGCTTCCAACAAAACTTAGCAAGCATTCTGTAATAGAACTGAGCTTAATGGCAAGTCTTTATCAGTTCTTTTTTTTTTTAGATTTTTTAAAATTCATTTTAAATACCAATTGCAGTTCTCCCTTTCTCCCCTCTTCCTGTTCTCCCCACCTCCCCCACAATCCCCCATCCACTCCTCTGAAAGAGTAAGGCCTCCCATGGGGAGTTAACAAAGCCTAGTTCATTGAGAGAAGTTGAGACAGGACCAAGTTCTTCTCCCTGCATCAGGACTGAGCAAGGCATCCCATCATAGGGAATGGGCTTCAAAAAGCCAGTTCAGGCACAAGGGTTAGATTCTGTTCCCACTGCTAGGAGCCCCTCAAACAGACCAAGCTACACAACTGTCACCCACATTCAGGGGCTAGTTCAGTCCCATGCATGTTCCCGGCTGTCTGTCTAGAGTCTGTGAGTTCCCATGAGCTCGGGTTGTCTCTGTGGATTTCCCCTTTATGATCCTGACCCCTCCTTGCTCATATAATCCCTTCTCCCTCCCTTTGATTGGACTCCTTGAGCTGGGCCTGGTGCTTAGATCTCTGCATCTGCTTCCATCAGTTACTGGACAAATGATGACAATTAGGGTATTCACCAATCTGATTCCAGGGGAAGGCCAGAGTGTTAGGTGAGGTCATCCTTGTGGATTTGTGGGAATTTCCCTAGCACCAGGTTCCTCCATAATGGCTCCCTCTATCAAGTTATCTCTTTCATTGCTCTCCCACTCCATCCTTCTCAAGATCACTGAATTCAATTCCCTATCAGTTCTTAAGAAAACACTGAAAATGGGAGGTAGAACCAGAGTTCAAGACTATCCTCAGCTATATAAGGGTTCTGCGTTCAGCCTGCTCTAAATGAAACTTAGTCTCAAAAATGACAAATGAACATGAATGAACTGAAAATGAGACATCTCAGGATACAATGTATAATGTATTTATAAAATGTATGTGTTTTGGGGTGACGATGCTGGTCTTTGAAGAAATTCAAATGTAGGAAAAGATATTATCCACAATACCAAATTTAAAGCACTTAGGCTGAAATTCCAAACCCTACACAATCTAAGCATTTCGTTCTTCTCCAGCATCATTGGTTTCTCTCCCTCAGTGACCCTTCCACCCACAAGTCAAAAGTAAACGTGTGACAACCAGGGTCTTACTCTATGCAGGCATCCTGCCAATCATGCCACCAAGTGCCCGCCAGCACACCTCCTCCAGCAAGCCTTCCTGCCTCTGATGCTTAACTGGCCAGTTTCCTCTCCTCCTCAGGAAGGCCTTTGCTCTGATGACTAAATACACACATAAAACACCTAGCCTGGTATATGCAGGTATTTAGACGCATACCAGAAATTCAATAAACGGTCAGTCAATGTTTAAAGTGACAGGATTCATATTTTATTATTCAGCTGAAGTTGCGTCTCACAGCACACTCTCATGACGACACTGGCTTGTTGCTCAGGTTTATGTGGTTCTTAAAGTACTTGACCTTGCTTATGTATGGTATCTATTAGATAAAATTCCTGTTCTATTTAATATATAGAATTCCTATTGGGGGTGGTCTATTATATTTTATACTCCCCAGAACATGCTCCATACCCCCTAATGGTAATAGTAATTTCTATATGATTGTGTGTGTGAATTTAGAGGACCTAAGAAAATGTCTATCTGTGGTGAATGGGCAGTCAGAGTCTTTTCATTGCCAGAAACATGACCGTTTCTGACAGCCCTAATGGAAGGTATTGACTACAGAATTCCCTTAGCTTTGATGGTACCTTTGTTTTTTCCCAGTCTAGGTTTATTCCTCTCAGAACCTGGAGGGTGAACTTTCTGTTCATTATCCCGCCAGTCCAGCAACAGAACACCTTCAGATGACCATGTCTTTGGTTTTGCTTTGTTAGCTATCGCTTAAATGGGAGCCGAGCCCAGGCTTTGCCTCTGTAAACTATTAACTGGCGTAGTCTGGTATCAACGCGGCTGGCTGGTGTCTGGCAATAGATACCATTGGCTGATGTTCTGACCACACAAAGAAGTGATCACATCTGTTTGAGAGGTAACCAACAAAGAATGTCAGTGAGAAACACCCCAGGGAGAAAAAATTCATCTACTCCTTAGATGGTCATTTCGGAAACCAGAAGACAAATGACAAGCTGGAATAGCACACTGGTGGAATCCGTGCAAGATGGGCCACATATCTGCCACCCCTGGATCAGAGGAACTGGTGCCAAAAATGGTAACTTTCCTAGTATGACTAACTGACCGAGTGACTAGCTGACACGTTCCCCATCGTGCTGATGGGAAATGAGGTGTCGATGTAAGGAAACATTTGGGGCACAACCTCCCTTGCTGTTCTGAGGCTCACCTCCCCTTAACAAGTCCTCTGGGGGCCCAAAAAGGCATCATCTTCAGCTCAGGAGTCCCACTGCTATTGTTAGCTCCCACTCCGGGGAGAACAAGGAACAAGACTCGGAAAGGACATTCCTTTTGGTGGCTTAGCTTGGGATGTGTGTAGGAATAATCCTTGATCTTGTTTATTAAAATACATTCCAAATTCCCAATCTAAAAGCTCTCCATTAGATATTAAAAAACCCCATTTTTCTAGACAAAGTCTAAGAATATGAATGGGCCATTCTAAATGATAATACTAAAAGGAGTTTAAAAGTTGCTTATAACTGAGGCATTAGCTCAATTAGTATGCATGAGAACCTGAGTTCAAATCCAGGAACAGTTCTGAAAATCCAGGCATGGGACACCAGTTTATAATACCAGTCCCAGGTATAGGGAGACAGATGAATCCCTAGGTCTTACTGGCCAACCAGCCTAGCCTAATGGGCAAGCATCAGGCCAATATGAGACCTTATCTCAAAAGAAGGTGAGAGGCATTCTTGAGGAACAACAGCTAAGGTTGTCCTCTGCTTTCTCACACACACACACACACACACACACACACACACACACGTGTACACATGTACATTCACACACAGATACATAGCCCTACTAAAGTCCCACAGAGAGCAGCAACAGATTAGACCCCCACCTTCCTGCGTTCCTGACACACAGTTTTTGACTAAACCCGTCAGTTGGGGTCCCTCTGTTGAATCCTATAAAGCTGCAGTATGGTCTCCCTTCAGCTGAGTCATGGCCTGAGATATAATGAACTAATTATCCAGCAAGTGCTGACGGCTTTCACTCATCCTTCTCACTCACACGTTAATTATCCGTGTAATAAAAACCGCGTAGTTATCCCAACTCCTCTGCTCAGGCAGGCCCAGAAATGCACTGAGGGGTGTAAGGGGTAGGGGAAGACGGCTGCCCCAAATAACAGAGCACCTCACTCTGCCTTGTCATATCCACATCTGCTCTTACTTAGTGTCACGATCAAATTCACCTGGGAACCTCGGAGGAGGGTAGGGAGGGACACTTTCAAGTCGAGGAGACCACTGAGGTAACTCTAGCACAATTCCTATGGGCCTGTGTGAGTTTGCTTGGTTATCTATGCTGGGAAGAGGCTCTGAGCTAGCTGAGCAGAGTGACAGCCCCGGCTTTGCTAATCACCAGTTGCAATAAAATGACTTTAATCTCTGCTGCTTCTGGCTTTTTTTTTTTTTTTTTTTACATTTGGTTTTGTTTTTTTCTGTAAAAATGAAGACACCTCTAGAAAACGGCCTTGTGGACTCTTGACTGCATGGCTAGTCACTAGACTCTGAGCAAAGAGCAACAATGTCTTCTTAATCTCTGCTGTAAATTCACTGTCAAACACAAACTTCTGGAACATGATCATTGCCAAGTGTTACTTTTTAATGGTGAGCACTCCAAACGGCAACAAAAAACAATGGTCCAATGCAGTATTTCTAGCTGGCTCTCATAGCTCAAGGCAAGGGCTCCTCTCTTCCTTTGTTTTTGTCTCAATTTCCTAGATACTACCCTAAGCCACTTTACTGGGGTTTTATTGCTCAACTAATACATTGAATCTCATTGTCCGTCTCCAAGAAACCATGTAACTCCTTTTAGAGAGGACATATGAACCAGTATGCCAGACATAGCCACCGAGGGCAACATAGTCACTATGTGGAAAGAAATCACTAGACTCACTAGACTCCATGGCAAGGTTAATGACGAGAGATACAGAACATTAACGGATTCTGGGAAGAGAAAGGAAAAGTTCTCCTCACAGGTGTGACTAAGACGAACTTCGCACTAAGCCTGCAGAAACCTTACAAAGTGAGGCGTCATCGTGGGGTTTCCAAATCCCCCTCTGCAGTCCCTTTCCAGACTTCAACAAAAGAGTCATCGTTGATCACATTTGCTTGTTTAAATCTTCACTCTCCTATTGCGCAATTAAAGACGAATGTCCGAGGAATGTCTGACACTAGAAAACACATGGTAACGTCTCTGGCAGAACAAAGGGAAACGGAGAGTTTCATACTGGTAACTCTCCGCCACTGCTGAAATGTCCTAAGCTGGGGGCAAGGGCCACAGCTCCAGCAGGAAAGTGCTTGTTCCACGTGAATAAGAATCTGACTTTGAGACCCAAAAGCCATGCTAAAAACTCCTTGGTGGAGTGCACTTGCAATTCTAAAGCTGGGGAGACAGAGACTGGTGACACCCCAGGGCTTGCTGGACAGCCAGTTTAGACTAATTGGCAAGCTCCAAGCCCCTGCCTCTGAAAGCAAGGCGGTGGCTGGTGAGGAATGACAACAGTGGCCTTCCCATGCACACACACACACACACACACACACACACACACACTGTTCTAAGCTGAAACTGCCTGTAGGAGCTTTCTCTGCACCCAGTTCCAATTGATGAGGTGAAATAAAGGTTCAAAACACTAACCTAAATGGGTCAAGGGAGTACCTGGCCTATACCTGGTCTAGCCCCATTGTCCTGCTACCGGACACCAGCGCTTCAGGGTTCTAGGTTTCCTGACTGAATCCGTTCCGCTTCTGAAGCCTCTACTCCAGAACAAGGCAGTCCTAACTCCCTCATAATACGCCATGACTTACTGTCCTCCCATCCTTGCCTTGCCCCAGATAACTTCAGTTTCTAAGTTTTCTGGACATCTAGCTCTTGAGGCCTGTTCTCATTCTCTGAGCAAGATCCATAAGTAACCTATTATCTGAAAAATATCAATTTAATTTAATTTAAAAACCCAAAGTTATTTAAAGCTGCATTACAATAGGATGTTGGCGAGGCCATGAAGCACAAGAGCAAGCAGCTTCATTATTGGGTTAGGTACCTAAAACCCAGCACTGTCCAGAGAGGAGCCAAAATCAAGGAGGAGAGAAGCTCACTAAGGCCAAGATTGGGATCTGAGTGTGGTTGTAAGTGATTACATGTTCGTGATTACATGGATGTCAAGGTTGGGGCAGGTGAGGGTGGATATAGCCACAGAGAAAATCCTCCTTGTAAAAGCGGTCACCAGTACTAGGAGCTAAATAAAGAAGGAAGATAATTCTAAGTAATAATAAGATTAAGTGCAGACATTGTGAATACAGGCAGTCATCCGCGAACATACGATGCAATGTCCAGCAAATGCAGAAGCTGTGAGATCCTAATGTGCTCACATTAGTGTAAATTCTCTTAAATTACAAAGTTAACCTCAGGCGCTTAGTCTTCTTAACTTGTGACTTTGGGCTGTGAAACTGTTGTCTAAAGTAATGTAAGACAGCACTGTTGAAGAAATTTGACATCTGATTTGTCTAGTATCCAACCTGATTTTCATATCCTATATACTATATGAAACATTTCACCTTTGTGTAAACCGTTATTGCTCAATGTCTTAATATTCTATTGGCATTTTAAAAATAAAATAAAATTTATTGCAAAAATTTTTGAAGGCTTTATATTTCTACAACCATGGGCCATATTCATTATTGTCAGGTAACCCCTATTTATGAAAATCAGCTAAGAAGGGTTTGAACCGGCTGTGAGTCATGATCTTACCCCAGTTCATCTCAGTGTGCTCATTGGAAATCAGTTCAATGGTTTCCATGACAACTGCACACCAACCAATGTTCCCATGAAAGGGACCTCATTCCTGAGAGAGAGAGAGAGAGAGAGAGAGAGAGAGAGAGAGAGAGAGAGAGAACCTACATTATCCAAACAATATCTTGCCAGAATTATAGGTCAACACTTCTGCAGGTCCTAAAAGCCAAGGTGCCCAGTGACGATGCTAAAGGAAGGACAGGTGTGCAACCAAGATGCAGATAGAAGGGGAGGGGAAGTGTGTAAGCATTGTACATGCAGGTTCACATGCTTCAGCTCTCTTCCTGAAGACCCTCATCCATTGCAGAGCTCTCGCAACCTGCACAGAGTCAGGCCGTGTGTCTGCTGATGTTATGATACAGTAACTGAAGCTAGTGATGGTCTTTTTTCCAGTTCTAATTATTATCATAATTAATGATTCCATCTCCTATTTTTTGGATCTCAATTCATGACAGACAGTTGATTCTGAGATATAAATTAATGTTTTTACGCATTTAGTTATTATATATTCACATTTTATACTCATCTATAGACACTTAAATTTTATTATGTTTATTTGTGTGTTTTGTGAGTGTATAAGGGGATATGTGGACCTCTGTGTACATGTGGAGGTCAAAGGACAAACTTGTAGGAATTTGTTCTCTCCTTCCACCATATGAATCCCAGTGATGGAGCCCAGGATTGTCAGGTTTGGCAGTGAGTGGCTTGACCCGCTAAGCTGTTCCAATGGCCTGTTTTCCAAGAAATTTTAAGGAAAATGATCCCTCAAGCATGATAGCTATTATTTCCCCTGCTTTGAATACAATGTAAACAAAGTTTAGAGATGCTAGAAAAGACGTCTGAGAACACAAAGCAAGTCAGATTGCAGACATAAGGGGAGGAGCTCTGGGCCTGCCTCAACTTGCTGTGCCATGCTTTGTGCGAGTTCAGGAAGGCCTGTCCCTTTCTGAATGGAGATGGAGGAGGAGTGGATGGGAAGCAGGTAGATGGGGCAAGGGGAGGGGATGGGAGGAGCAGAGAGAGGGCAAACTGGTTAGTATGTAAAATAAATGAGAAAAAAAATGTTATTTAAATAAAAAATAATAGCAGGAGGGCATAGAGAAAATAAAGCAGATTTAGTGTTTCCTTGTGAGTGACCTTGGAGAATCCCTCCCTTCCTAACTAAAAACACAAATACGGAATGCAGATATCTATTCCTCCACGAATGGTACCCACAGCCCTGACCAGTGAGATGCCAGGATGCACAGATGCAGGAGCAAGGCACTCTCACTACTGCATTTCCCAGGCTGAGAAAGTGCACAGGTATTTTACCCACATGGTCACAAAGCGTCATTGTCACCAGGAGACTGGCACACTAGGACTGCTCCGATTTTGACCACAAGTGCCCCACAACACAGCGCCTCTCCCAGACCACTCCATGGCAAGTGGCTGCCTGTCACCAGCTAAGTCCTGCCTGGTATGAGTTAGAAGGTGTCTTCTGCCTCGACCTTGAGGCAAAGCCATACTTTCACAAGCAAGTCTAGGACCGAGGGCTTCCCCAAGTTCTCCGAGTTTCACTAGATACCGACTACAGCACATTTGTTCAATAAACAATAGGTATGTGCCAAGGATGATCTTGGTGCTCCACTCTGTGCATGGAGAGATGCCAGCAAGTGGAGACATGGCCCCTATCTAACAGAAAATTAAACACGTGCTTGGAGTCACAAATAACTCAATGTCAACCTTCTCTCCAAGAGAGTTCTCCAAGGCCTCGTTCACAGTGTCCTGGGATGCTCTGTGGGTGATAGCTGCAATTCTCAGACATTTTTTAGTCACCAGCTCTCTAACCTTGACCCTTCAAGGCATGCGTACTGGGTCCTAGTCAAGCTTCCGCCTTGGTTGGATTTCTTTTCCTAAGCTGATTGTTCTACCAAGATGTACAATCCAGGTTTTCCTGGTGGATTAGAGCATATCTTGTTTTGATACATTTCTGAGGGGAAAAACCGGAAAGGTAAAAACATATAGCAAACTAACTGAGTGCTTCTTCCAGGCTTCCTGGACACACCATCGTCCTTCTTCAGCTCTGAGCCCGGCACTCTCTTTGGTGGCTGGGAGATTTCCTTCCCAGATGTCTTATATCTCTACATTCAGATACACCTCCTCTGACCACCACACTAAAAGCATTAAAGCCCCATCTCTCTTTCTCCTCCACCTTATCATCACTACAGTAAGACATGTTTTCATACTGTCTTCTCCCACTGGCACGTCCAGACGAGAGCTTTGTATACCTTCTGCTTGCACGCATTGCCCAGACCAGGCATTTAGGAAACACTTAATCAGTGAATGCTGAGTTAAAACAAAACAAGACAAGATGGATGAGGCAAGCCCCGTTGTTTTTAAGCCAGAGATCAGTTGTCTGAGCAGGAAGGCAAACATTAGTTTGGAGCTGGCTCTGCCCATTAAACCACGCAGATGCTGTTTTCTTTTCATCCTGGCAGCTTGGGCCTCACTCTTCTCCCAGGGTATGTTTAGCCCCAGAGCCTCAAGAAGATTTAAACAAGGTTTATTAAAGACCAAGATTTGGACGCCTGCACATACCCAGGCTCAAGATCAGACTTGTGGTAAAACCACAGACAGGCATGGAATGGCTATGGGCTCCCCGATGATCAAAGCCTGGTCATAACATAGAAATGGAAGATTATCTACAGGACAGTGAGATACCCAAGACACTCAATTGTTTCAACCACAGCTGGTTTTATTATTTAAAATGCTACGTGTATAAATCCGTGTGTATGAGATGTACTGAGGAAAAGCTTTTGCTACCTGTATGTGTTTATTCTAATTTGTTCAATTCTAAGTATGTATTTATACAAACAAAGTATGCATATATGAACATATATATTCTGATCTTTCATATAACTGCATACATAAGAAATTTCAAATCTATATGGAAACGAGGAATGGTGTGTTTATGAGTTAGAAAGCTTGCACACAATAGATTTTGAAAGCTAAATGTTTCATGACCTCTTATTTCCTCATTCTCGATGACCTAAAGCTGGGACAGAGGGAAGGGAAATGGTTTGCCAATGACCCACGGCTTATCAGAAGTACCACCCTTAGAAACCACTAGTCATCCACGTTTCTTGCTTGTGACCACAGTAAGAGAATCCTAAAGAGACAGAAGGTAAGCTCACACCACCTCCAATTCCACAAGAAGGAATTATACATAGACTCATCACAGTCATCCGTGGGTTGACACTCACACCCCACCCACCACCAAATGAATGGAGAGCGCTCTTCACGTGTTTACCATGGAAATGGTTGATTCTTACAGTCTTCTTGAAAGCTTCTGGGGTTCTCCTCTTCCTGAACTTCCAGGGAGCCCCATCTTCTTGTCTTTAAGTACACTTTTCTGGTTGCACAGCCCAATACCATCCCCGGAAAAGAAGTGATGTGTGATTCTCCTCTGTATGCTATGAATATGTCTTATTGTCATTGGTTAATAAAGAAGCTGGTTCAGCCTACGGCATTGAAGAATATAGCCAGGCTGGAAGGGATAGAGAGAGAGAGTAGGCAAAGCCAAAGAGATACCATGTCGCTGCCTAAGGAGAAAGATGCTATCACCGGAACCTTTCCTGTAGGCCACAACCTTGTGGCGATACACAGATTAATAGAAGTGGGTTAATTTAAGATGTAAGAGCTACTTAATAAGAAGCCTGAGCTAGTAGGCCAAGCAGTGTTGTAATTAATATAGTTTCTGTATGAATATTCAGGTCTGAGCAGCCAGGAAACATAAGAGCAGCCTCTGTCTACAAATAAGCCCTCAGTAGGTTAAGTGTTTTGACTTAGCGTTCTCACAATTCAGACATATATATGTGTGATTACAAGGCCTCCTGTCCACTTCCTCTCAAAAGTGGCTCTCAGAGAATCTGCTTCACTTATGAGGAAATGGTAGGGGTTTCCTCTCCTAACACTGTAGAGTATCTCCCCTCAAAGTGAAATGAAATGATCAATACTACAACAGTCAAGTAGAGCAAACTAAGGGTAGATGAAAAGTACAGCAAAGGAAGCTAACTTGTATGATGTTTTTGTAGTCTTTCTTCTCCTTGGTCTCACTACTTGGTTCAACATGTATTCCCCGGCTCCTCTTAGGAGCCTTCCCTTTGCCCTTTCAATGTATTGAAATGGCAACGTAAGAGACAATTCTGACTTTTTACCCTTGTAGCTGGGTGGAGTATCTGGGCTCTTTACATCCAGTTAAAATCACTACTACCCCTTCCTATGTTGGTTGAGGAGCACACAGTCTGCTCTCACTCTATTGGGGTAGATAGCTGGAGGGTGTGTTCATATAATGTGGAAGAGGAGATAAGGCGCAGCCTGGGGCACTAGAAACCAGGTGAGTACCCAGCCGAGAACCATCCAAAGAGGTGAGGAGGGAGCTACAGATGAGATGGTACACTGGTCTAGGCTCTATAATCCAGCCTGTCAGACTCTGCTTACAAGATGTATACTGTAAGACAAGAAATTGAAGACAGCTAGCTCAAGCTGCACATTCAACCCCACGTGCTCCTGTGCAGCATGTGGGTCTGTATGTCACTGGTCATGAACGCACAAATCAGCCATCAGTCTAGGACAGAGAGAATGGTCCCTTAGGCTAGTGTTGAGGACAAGTAGGGACAACCCATCTGAGCAAAAAAAATGCTCAGGTAAAATTAATTGGGCATGGAAGTTGGTTAGATTTGCTACAGCCAAGTAGAATAAGGTAAACTGGTAAAAAAAATATATATATATGGAAGAGGAAGGTTGTGCAGCAGTAGGGCTATGCTGTATGCTGTGTGGACTTCTCTTCATAAAGAAAAGATAGAGAAACTTGGCATTCAGCTGCAGAAGTAGCTAGCTGACAATCCAGCCCTGGCATCTGTGGGGTTTGCGTCAGCCTCCGTGCCAAAGGCTCACTTTTGGTTTTCCTAATCCTTTGTTAGGCCTGCGTGGCAGTTGAACTCTTCTGCCTGCACACTGTTTCTTCCTCTCCAGCTTCCTTTTGCCTATAAAGAAGCTGCATCTATTCCTAAAGACATTCCTCACCCAACCTTGCTCCTTCTCTGTGGCCATTGTTCCTGCCTTTACCTCCATCTCAACATCTTCTTCCTGGGGTATTTGACTGACACCAGATGCTACAGTGGTCTCATTTGGGGCAGTGCAGAACAGCAAATCTATTGTGCATTAACCAACAAATACTACTGAGCAGTTTTTTTCTTAATTAAATGTCTCTATTGTGTGTTTTTATGAGGGGACATGTGTGCTGTGGCATGTGTGGAGGTTAGAGGATACTTTTGAGAACAGGTTCTCTCTTTCCACCAGGTGGGTACCAGATCATCAGACTGGGTAAGAAATATCTTTACCCACTAAACCCTGGGGCATCTTTTCTTTTTTTGAATTATAGTTTTCCAGTGCAGTATGTTTGCTTAATAAAGAATGGAGATTCTCAGGCAGTCTACAGCCTGAGCGGGAAGGATATGGCTCAGAAACATGCAGGGGACTTTCCCAAGGAGCTTAAAAATATTTTTTATTTGAAACAGCATCTCATGCAGCCAAAGCTGGCCTTGAACTTGTTATGTACCACAGGATGGCTTTAAGCTTCTGATCCTCGCAACCTCTGTCCCTAAGTTCAAGGACTACAGTTGTGCCTGGCCACACAGTTTATATGGTGCTGGGGACCAAGCCCATAACTTCATACGTGCTGGTAAAGCAGTTACCAAGTGACCTCCATCACTAGTCCCAAGAATTCTTTACAGGAGATAAAATCCTCCAGATGTGGAAGCAAACCACACCCAATGATGACACAGAAAGTTTCATCTACCATCCTTAATATCATCTCCAGGCCATGTGTGTGCATCACGCATGTGTAATTTGTCTGTCTGTCCGTCTTTGTCTCTCTGTGTCTTTACTCTCTGTCTACTGTCTCCCTCTGTATGTGTGCATGATGCACGCATGTGCCTGTGCTCACATCCATGTAAGAATTATATAACTTCACATCTCTCTATAAAGTTACTCTCATGTGCCCTCAAGAAATCTTGCTAGTTAGAAGAGTCTAAAACAGACCCCAATTTTATATTCAAGATATGATTAAATCTGAATTTTCTTCTAACAAGTCCCCAGAGGCTGGGTATGAGGTCAGCCTTGGTGGGAGTCTGTAAAACAGGCCTTGTTTGGCTCCCCAAAGGCCCAAACACCTTGTTCCACAAGGCCTGGCTAGCCTAATTTGGAAAGCTGTTCCCAGGACTTGCCTGTTTAATCTGAGGGTGACATCAAAGGAGTGATGCCCCATCTGTTGATTCTCACTTTTATGTTTGCTCTTTATTGTAGCCATTCACAAATAGAGGCTTATGGAATTAATAAACCCCCAAAGGAGTGCCATTAACTGTATCTCTACCAGGTGTTCTTGTGGAACAAAGGGAAGAGGGAAACTCAATGCCTAGCTTTGGGGAACTGGGAACGCTGGGCTGTTTTGGGGAGAAGGCTTCATCCATCATTGATAGTGCTGTGACAGGGCACCATGTGCCTCTCTTGGCGAGTCTAGATGTCACTGGAGAAGCAGGATGTGCACACGACTGTCCTGTACATGGAAGACTGGAGCAACAATCTACTCCTGATCCCAGAATCTCTGCTGCACCGTTTTACACTGGCACACTAGCTTTCCGAATAGGGGTGGTTCTTGGCAATGGTCCCAAATCATCAAAGTGGACAGGCTCAGCGGTGGAAAGCAGTCCTTGTGAACTTAACTGTAAACCAAAAGTCTTAGTGATACAGCTTCTCCCTACCCCTCTCCTTAGGTGAGTAAGGTGAAAGCCAGACAAAGAGAAAGCTGTCTGTCCTCAGTCTTCTCTCTCACCTGTGTGTCCATCACATAGAAGGAAGATAGAAGGAACGCAGAGACAGAGGTCACCGGGTGAATGACAAACTTTTGGAAGACTGAAGTATAGGTGAGTCCTGACAGCACACTGGCAGTGTATTGTAAATGAATCTCAAGAACAGAGCTGTAGGGAGTGTATCTGTGGGGGTATGATACTCTAAATCCTACAAGACTTCTGTTCCCTAAGCCTCCCAAGACAAAAGAGGTACATGGGTTCAAAGCTCCACCTTGCTGCTTCATTGTTTGTTTTTGTTTGGGGGTTTCCTTTTGTGGGGTGGTTTGTTGTTGCTGCTCCTGCTGCTGCTGTTTGAGACAGGGTTTTTCTGTGTAGCCATGGTTGTCCTGAAACTTACAGAGGCCAGCCTGCCTCTGTTTCCCCCATGTATTATTTCTATAAGTAGGTATGTAGTCCAGTCAACATGACTCCTGCCAGCACAGCAGAGTCTATGGGTCAGGACTCCACACCTAGAAGATGACAGCACTGGGGAATCCTGGCACCTCTTGCTAGGTGACAATGATTTCTACTGGAAAGGAAAAGCAGGCATCAATTCTCTCTTTTCACCCAATACACCTTCTCCCAACACTTGCCCCGCATTTACCCAACATTCACCCTGCCCAACAGATACACAAGAATATTATTTACTGAACAACTCCAAGTCACCAATGTTGTTCCCAAGAGGTCACCATGCAAAGCAAGTCATATCAGGAGCTTGGATATTGAGTTGAAGATGATAGTCTCAACAATTATGTGACAAAAATATCACATTATTTCCAAGCAAGGTTTTTTTTTCCCCCAGGTGAATGAATACTGGGATTTGTAGAACCCCTGAAGGAGATGGCTGAAGGGTCTGCCGATGGGACCAGTTGCTGATGGCAGCTGAGAGAAGCCACAACAGGACATTAACAGCACAGGACTCTCGGCTGTTCCCCTCTCCTCACTCTAGGAACCTCTCTATTTACATCATGGTTCCTCTTCCTGAACCGACCTACACAGAAAGTCTTCTCAATGTGCTCACTATTCTAATACTTAAGAGGAGAGCAGAATCATACACAAAGAAGAGCAAACTCCTCTAGTAACAGTGGCAGAAGAGAATCAAAACAACATAGCACTCATCTTCAGTTCAGCAAGCATTTACCACGCACCTAAAATACCTAAGTTCCAAGTAGGGTTGGGGGAGAGAGGGAGAGGGAGGGGAGAGGGGAGGAGACATGAAGAGAGGGAAGAGGAGGAGAGGAGAGGAGAGGTGAGGAGAGGGGAGGGGGGGAGAAGAGAGAAGGGAGAGGAGGAGAGGGGAGGAGAGGGGAGGGGAGGAGGGGGAGGAGAGGAGAGGGGAGGAGAGGGGAGGGGAGGAGAGGGAGGGGAGGAGAGGAGAGGAGAGGAGAGGAGAGGAGGGGGAGGAGAGGAGAGGGGAGGAGAGGGGAGGGGAGGAGAGGGAGGGGAGGAGAGGAGAGGATGGTGGAGGGTTATCTGAAATGGATGCATATGGCTCTCACCACCTAGGAGCTAACACCTAGCAGAAATGGTATGCTCAGTCTCTCTAATTAACTGGTACAGAGCCTAGCAGGGATGCTACTCAAATTGAAGCTAACAAGGTTAAAGTGACCCAGAACTGACTGAAGAGAAAGCAGACCTCAGAAGTAAACCACAGACACAAAGAAATGTGTAAGCGGCAGAGGCAAGGTAATTCCCGCTGTTTAGATTGATGACTATTTTCGTCCCTGACTGTTCTACACAGCATTCCGTTTCTTTGAGTTTGTTCAGTCCTGACTGCCAACAGCATCTGTCAGCCACATGCCTCTCTCGAGCCTCAGCAGCAAAGCAGCAGGCTGCATGCATGTGGCTGCAAAGGCTGCCTTCAGTTCTTGGGGCTACCTTTCTCTGCTTTGCCCACCCTGGTTACTCTCCATGGCTGGCACCAAATGAGTCTTGTCACTTGGCAACAAGGAACCTGCACGGATCTGGCTCTCTGGATCTAAGCTGGGGACCACCCTGAATCACTGAACAAGACACATAGGAGGGGAGGGATTGATCTCACCCTAGCTTTCTTGTGGTTAGTCAAAGCCCCAGCTATGTTGAAGCAACTAAGAAAGCCTACCGCATGTGTCATCGTGACTTTGAATAGCGCCTTCACATTTGACAAATGCAATGAATCCAACGCTTGATTTATAGGAAGTGAGTCTTCATGTTCTGCTCCACTGACGTTTGTCCTCCAACTTGGGTTGTGCAATGGAATATTTAGAGTTTCCAGGGCCTTTTCATAGATCCTGGGGGCCTTCCCTTAGCTTCTGCATGGTAAGGCTCTGTCTGTCCCGAACCAACAGTGCCAGAATCGGAGTTGGTTTCTGATTTTAGCCAAAGGGTGTTCCCAACCCAAAACTAAGGAGGTACAAATAAGCATTGTATTGTGTGTTCACTTTTAGGTTTATCAGTCTTGTAACAAAGAGATGAGCCTACTCCTTCCATACTGCTTTCAGGTACCAGGCTCTCCGGTTCATTTTCTGCCAAACTTGTGAGCTATGAGTTGTCTGCTTAAAATCAGAGATGGGCAAGAATTCAAGCTTTCTGAGTAAGCAGTAGCTCAGGCAGTGGAGTGTGCCCGCAGCAGTTTGCCACAACAGTCCTGTGCACTTGGGAAAACACCAGTTTAGGAACACCAAGCTCTTTCTGTCCTCACACAGAAGGCAACTGTGGTCTGCTAAAGGTGCCCCTGGTCCTCACCACACTGGCTGAGGATGTAAAGGGTGCCCTTGGAAGCCTAAACGAGACCAGACCAAATCTTGATCTCCACTCCTACATGTCAAGCAAGCAGACACAGGTGACCCAGGAGAGTTAGTGTTTCAGGGGACTTTCTCTTCTTCTGTGCTTTTAGACACCCTGGTTTATTGAGCCAGAATCCAAGAGAAGCTCTGGGTCCATAGATCGGAAAGATTTCAAAGGGAGAAGCTATGCCTTTCATGACCCTACAGTGTACTCTACTCATAAGCCTCTGGGTAGGGCAGACACAATGGGATCCCTAGGGTGCTGTCTTCCCTGAGCCCTTTGTGGTTTTGACCACACAGACCAAATTCTCTTGAAGCTTCCTCAATGCTTCTAGATTTCTGCTTTAATATCGAGTAAATACATAATATGAATTTATTGACTTATTTACTTGAGAAATAAATAGGGGTTTGTTGTAGCTATCATATTCCAGGCACCATGCTTGATCCCGAAGGCAGTGGAATGACATTTATGGAGTTTACCATTTATTATTTATTTATTTATTTTATTTTTTAAATATTTATCTATTATGTATACAATATTTTGTCTGTGTGTATGTCTGCAGGCCAGAAGAGGACACCAGACCTCATTACAGATGGTTATGAGCCACCATGTGGTTGCTGGGAATTGAACTCAGGACCTTTGGAAGAGCAGGCAGTACTCTAAACCACTGAGCCATCTCTCCAGCCCCTGGAGTTTACCATTTAATCTGGAAGCAATTTATAGACAAATAATTAAATGATCATATAATTAAACAATCCTGCTATAAGAGGTTCTTCGTGGGAGGGCATGCTTGCCAACAATTCAGATTTCAGTGCTGACTGACACAGTGTTGGGGACCATTACTCAGTAAGTAGCCCTCAAAAAAATTCTATAAACTCCGTGTTTTTCACTTTACCTGCTCAACAGGAAAACTGAAGTTTAGACCACAAGTGGTTGAGCTCAAACGTGAACCTGAGACTAACTGCAAAATCCACGTCAGCACCTTTTAACATTCAGAAATGCTTCCAGGCCCAGCTGAGGTGTTATAAGAGAGAGGCACCAACTCCTAGCATATGGAATCCAGCCCTCCAGGACACTCTCTATTCTGTACTCTCCTCTCTCTAAAGCACCTTCATCTACTCACCCTGGACACAGAACTGGATCCGAAAAGAATCCTTCAGCCTCCCAGGTGAAGGATGACAATGAGGAGCGGCTTTATCTTACCCAAGTTAGCCTCCTGGGTACTCGATAAAATCAATGTGTCTGCCCATACATGCACCTTCACAGGCACCCACATAAACATGCATGCACGCATGTGCACACATACACAAATCCAAATACATCTCTTGGCTACTATCTTAAACCTTTCTTCTATCTCCTATTTCTGGGAAGATTATTCCTACATTGGTGGCCCTGGGTGACGTCTCTTATATGCACTTAAACTGTGAATTCCCCCACCACAGATAGCATGCCACCAGGAGATGACTTCAGAGAGTAGGTAGTTTTTCCTCTCAATGTCCACCTTCCCACAAAATTTGCAACCTGCTATTTAAACAATCAGCCCTTCATTTACATTATAGATTCTACTTTTAAATCATCTTGTAAATCAACCCACCTAGTTCAAAAGGGTATTTATTTATTTAGTAATCTCCATCCGTAGGCACTGTGTGACCTGGGCATTCTATCCCACTTAAAAGGGATGATATTTACACTGGAAAACCAAAGGTTGGCTACCCAGAGGTATCGGGAATAGAGATTAGAAGGAAAAGAAAGGAAAGTGTTACAGACGGAGGCGAAGAGGAAATGAAATAACCTCCCTGAGCCTTAATCCTCAGAAGTTTTCATGAGCCTGTCTGGGGCCGCAGCCTCAGGAAACGCCAAGGCTATTACTTGCCTTCACCTTCGGGTTGTGTTTTATTGCTATTCATTAAGGAAATCTTTCCCATCAGCCTTATCTTCTCTTTCTTGGCCCTGGGTCTGGTTGAGTCAGACCTGAAACACTTACTTTCACAAAGACTAACCAATCTTTTGTCTAGACGCATATGATTTCTACCAGAACTCCGCTGACCAGGGTCAAAGAAGAAGCTGGTAAACACACACGTGGCTCACTAACATGGACAGAGAAGCAATGGTAGGGAAGACAGAAAAGGGGGCAGGGGAGCTAGACATAAGTTTGTGTAGAGAACTGAACACACACTGGACTCTCTTTGCTTGAAAAGGAGAAGGAGAATTTAGAGCACCCTTGGAAGGGCTTTCACATCCACCCTGGAGCTTGGTCTCAGAGGCCCCAGGACCTTTGCTAGCGCTGTTGCCTCCACCTGGGTGGTTTTATAGGGCTCATCCTGACATCCTCTTCCTATGGCCAACTTCTCTTCACTCAGCAACTGTATTCTCAAGCCCACTTTCTTGGGAAAGCACTCCCCAGCTCCTAGCTGGCTCGGGTGGACTGCCAGGGTGCAATCTCACCACTTGGCTAGTAGATTATCACAGCACTGTAATTAAAGGGTGATGTACACATGGCTATTTGGAGAATGACTACTTAGGCTTGTTAGCGGTTGAGTGTTTTCTAAATTATCCCGTAATGCACCTAATTGCAATTTCTAAGTGGAACTATTACAAAAGTAATGTACATGGTATATTAAACAAATAATGTTGTCTCCCTCGCTAGATGTTCAACCCCTTAATGGCATGGATGTTCGTGCCTGTGCGTCTTTGGGTGGCCACCCCTTAACACTACACCCTACATACAGTTGGAGATCAAAATACTACATATTATAAGAAAATGATCCGCAGGGCTTCTGACTACAAGAGGAACAACACAGTGGAAAAATTACCCAGAAGACAGATTGTAATGGTTTAGGATGAACAAGTGGCTCCCAACATCACAGCTGCCCCAAAGACTCCAACGAGGAGACTGTTGCCACTGTCAATGACATCCCCAACACATAGATTCTTTTGGTTCTTATTCTGTTGCTGTCTTTATGGGCAAATAAAAAAATTGGCAGTCTGTTTCAACCGTTTCAAGTACATTGTTAGAAACATATAAATAATTTCGTGCTTTTGCACAATGTTAGGGCTTTCTGTTTGTTTTTTTAGTAACAATAGACTCACAAAATAGGATTGTTTCCTTGGTAGGGAGTTACAAATCATGCCACTTTCTTTGATGATGGTGACGATGATGACAATATAATTCAGGCTGCAAGATCAGAGATAAGCTATACAAGCAAGAGGTGGTGAAGGCTATAGCAGCAAAGGGCAGGACCAGGTTCAAAGGAATAGATGGACAGGTAGATGGGCTGTTCTAATAGGGCCACATTAGCAGTTCGGAAACAGCTGAGCTGAAGTACCTAGCTTCATTTGGAGTTCTATGAGTGTTGCTACCTTTACACCGGTCAGGTGACAGATCAAGGGGGGGCCATCCCTATCACGTAGGTGTCTTCCTCTTGTGGGGTACACATGAGTGAGTTACATCCTTTCCTCAATCTGGAGAGTTCGGTCAGTTCTCATGTCCAGTTTTCCTGACACGGTTATAGTAGTCCATGTGTCCACATAGCACCAATTAACACTGGTCAGTTTACAGGGTGAGGGTGGTGCCGTTCTGCTCTTCAGATTAAGTTACTGGGTCACCTTGTGCTATGTAGTGTAGGCAGTGCTCAACGAATGAGTGTTTTATATGTTTACCCAGGTACAGGGTCATCCTATATTCTCAAAATGGAGTCAAATGCTGTATCTAAATGAAGTATCTATTTTTGCATTTGTCTGATTAGGTCCTTCTGAGGTTTCTTTTTTTTTTTCTTTATTTTATTCTTTTTTACTTAAAATTTCTGCCTCCTCCCCGTTTCCCATTCCCCCCCAAACACACATCGCCCCCTCCCCCCACTTCCCTCCCCCTCTCTCCTCTCCTCTCCCCCTCCCCCCACTCCATTCCCCCTCCCTCTAGGTACTGAAGAGCAGTCCAAATTCCCTGCCCTGCGGGAAGTCCAAGGTCCTCCCACTTCTATCTAGGTCCAGGAAGGTGAGCATCCAAACAGGCTAGGCTCCCACAAAGCCAGTTCATGTATTAGGATTGAAACCTAGTGCCATTGTCCTTGGCTTCTCATCAGCCTTCATTGTCCACCATGTTTAAAGAGTCCGGTTTCATCCCATGCTTATTCAGTTCCAGTCCAGCTGGCCTTGGTGAGCTCCCAATAGATCAGTTCCACTGTCACAGTGGGTGGGTGCACCCCTCGTGGTCTTGACTTCCTTGCTCATGTTCTCCCTCCTTCTGCTCCTCATTTGGACCTTAAGAGCTCAGTCCGTTGCTCCAAATTGGGTCTCTGCCTCTATCTCAATCCATTGCCAGATGAAGGTTCCGTCCAGATGGAACTCCCTAAATGAAGTATCTAAAGGCAAGCTACAGTCCAAAAAAAAAAAAAAAAAAAAAAAAAAACCAATCACTACTTTGCGCAATATGGAGTAACTTGAGGCAAGACATAGCCTGATCTCAGTTCTAGTTTGAAATTCTAGTAATTCTAGAATTACTATGTAATTCTAGTTTGAAAGCAAAAATAGCCTTTGGTCATTTCAGAAAATTTTGAAATTCATATTTTAATATGAGCTCACTAAAATACCAGAACTACATTTGGGTAGTGAATCAGAGTTATAGTCTAGGAGTCTGATTCATCCTCCCTATGATGAGAAGTACTACATTGACCATCTGCCCACGATGTCCCATCATTAAGCAAAGGAGACGGTGTGGGTTGCTGGGTAGATCTGAGCTCCAAGAGACAGCGTAGGCTCAGTGAAGATGGAGAGGACCCACATATTCCTTTCACAAGTACCCATGTGTGGCACAAAGTACTGATGAGACGGACATAGACACATTCAGTATGTCAAGAGCTCTGTTCTGGTTTGTCTCAAATACGCCCACAGGCTCATGTTTTGAGTGCTTGATCCCCACGTAGTGATATTTTTGGAGGCTGTGGAACTTTTGAGAGGTAGGGACTGGCTAGGGGAAGTAGGTCACTGGCAGTGGACCTTTGAAGGCTTCCTAGCCCTGGCTCCTGCTTCCCTTGTTTTGCTTCTTGGTCCTTCATGATGTGAGTAGTCTTTGGAGCATCCTTTCACTGCCGTGAAGAGTTCAGCCACCCCTGCTCTGCTATGATGGACTAACCCTCTAAAACCATGAGCCGCGACCTTACCTTTATAGGATGCTTTTGTCGCCTATTTGACCACAGTTCGTTCAAGGCCCTTGAAAGGTCCCTGCAACACCAAAAGTATCTATCTTTTGTTTACTTTGCAGAAAAGTCCCAGCTTCATCCTATGATGTACTCCATCTTGCCATGTGTCCTACCCCCTACTGTCCCTTGGGCACCCCTCCTCCAGCCGTTCTTCTTCCCTCTTCATCTTCAAAGGAGTCACAGAAGAAGTACTTTCACTACAGGCCTTTCCGGGGAGCTGTGTTTTCCTGGCCATAAAATGTCTCCAGTGTCCAGCATCTTCTGAGCAAGGCTTCTTAGAAAGAAAAAGGTCATTTCTTGTAGACATTTCCATCAACAGATTGCCAGGGTCAGCACTCTGGGGATCACTTTATAAGCTCGATAGAAGTATTTAATGACATCCTTCATTAAAAAATACTTTTCAAAGTTTGTTAATCCACAGCCTTAGCCCATACATCAATGTCAAAAGAGCAAGCTGCTTGAAAGTCTTGACCTTGGACAGCCCCAACCAATGGGCTGCTGGTGCTGCGGTGACCTAAAGTTCTCTTTGTCTTCCCTTGATTGCAGCTTAATTGCTTTTCAGCAGTCTTACTTATTTAAACACTGCAGCCTGTGATGCTTTAAGTAGTAGCCAGGCTTGTCTTTATGAAAAAGCAAGCCGCATCAGGATCTCCAACCATTTGGCGTGATAGTGACCCAGTGTGAGGACAGGATTGTATGAAAAAATCTATCATATGGACAAATATGAGCCAGTTCCTCTGAATAAACCCCTAGCATATCAACGTGCGTATGGCCAAGAACTTGCTAGCAAATGTCCTCCTGCCCCACGAGACAAATAAGCATTCCAACTTTTTGATGTCCTCTATCCATACTGTACAAAACCCACCAAAGCCTGTTCTGACAAGGACTATCCCGAATGCAACCCCACCTACTTTTCACAGAACAGGCAAAGCTCCTGGAAGCAGGCCTCTTGTCTATAGAGGATATTGTGACTGGTGTCTTTACCCTGACCCTTTACATACAGAAGATGAAGGGAGAGAGGGTAGATAACACTCAGTAAGATGATCTTGTGTGTTCTCCAGTGGTTACCATGACCCTGATGATCTGTGTATGTTCTCCAGTGGTAACCATGCCCCCTGATGATCTTGTATGTCCTACAGTGGCTACCATGCCTCCTGATGATCTTGTATGTCCTACAGTGGTTACCATGCCCCTGATGATCTTGTATGTCCTACAGTGGTTATCATGCCCCTGATGATCTTGTATGTCCTACAGTGGTTACCATGCCCCTGATGATCTGCATATGTTCTCCAGTGGTTACCATGCCCCTGATGATCTGCATATGTTCTCCAGTGGTTACCATGCCCCCTGAGCAGTTCTCACCCTCCACTCTTTTTCTCTGTCTACAGGAAGCCGTGTTGCTCCCATCTTATTCATCCTAGTCTTCTTGGTGAATTCTAGAGAGAGAGATGTAAGAATTCCTGAGTCGCCTGGTGCGTAAAGAATCTCAGGAGAACTGAGACTGCCTTCCCTTCCCTCCGTACATCCCTCAGAAATCCTCTCTGCCCTGCCTCTGTGGAACATGCAGTCTCAGAGACCACATCTCAGGCTTTCCCTTGGCCTTGTGCAAGCTGCTGTTAGAAGGTTACGGTCTAGCTTCATTATATTCTTCATGAGCACAATGATGATTAATTTTGGTTGACAGCTGAACTAGATTGAGAGGTACCTACAATATAGGTAAAATGTACTTGTAGTTGTGTACGTGGCTATCTGAAGACTGTGTGTAGGTCCTACAAGGGGTGGGAAAATGTGGGTGGTACCATCTAATAGTTGGAGAACCCAGATGGAGTAAATGGAAAAGAAAGGGAAGGTTCTAGAGCATTATACACAAGTGGGCAACTACTAATTGCAGCTGTCACCAATGGATGACAGATTGTAGATTACTGAGCCTTTAAGTGCAGGTTTTCACTGACCAGGAGTTCTCCAGGATGCTCTCAGGCCTTCAGCCTTGGTATGGGGCTGCACCATTGGTCTTTCTTGATACAGCTTCTTAGGTAACAAAGCTAATTTCCGGTTTTCCTGGCTCCTCAGCCTGCAGATAGCCTTTGCAGGACTGGGCAGCCTGACCATGCAAGCCAGCATACTAAATCCCCCTTTTGGAATTCCTTTTGTCCTGTTCCTCTGGAAATCTGTGACTAACGTCCATAAACTAGAGGGGTGAAAGGCAAGCACAGGGGTGCAGTTGGGGACGATGAGGAAGAATTTCTTCTACACATCTCTAGACATGAACTCAGCTGTTTAGGAGAAATGAGCACATCTAATCTCCAAAAACAGCCAAAAGTGGGTTTACCTGCATCTCAATATGAAGAAACTGAGATTTCAACAAATAAAGTTTCCAAGATCACACAGCTAGGATATAAGTGAGCATATTTTATTTTGTGTCTTTCCAATTTCTGGAGTACTGCTTTTGACCCTGAATTTTTCTGGGGGTTAAAAAGAGAGAGAGAGAGAAAGAGACTAGGGCTGGGAAGTTTTCTGACATGTGTATCAAACTTAAGAGAGATGAGAGTGACTTTAAAAGGTGAGAACCCTGGGCTCCTGGCTCACACCTATAATGCTAGTGCTCAGGAGACTGAGGCAGGGGGATTGGATGAGTTAAGGACACCCCAAGCTATTCAGTGAGTCCTAAGCCAGCCTGGGCTACAGGATACCTTGCATCCAAAACAAACAAACACATAAAGAAAAATTAAAACCGTAAAATGCCAACAGCCTCATTCTTGTGGAAACCCAAGCAAAGCAGCCTTGGGTCAGCGCCTGAGAAGCAGACGTCCTGACTAGACAACAGCCATAAACACAGGTCCTCTAAAGACTGAGCTTGCTGTGTCCGTGGGAGAATAAAAACATAAAATCAAAGAAAAGCCACGGTTTGGCAACATTTCCAGCCTTTAAGAGGACTAAGCAAACAAGCGTTTGGGTCAGTGGAAAAAAAAAAAGATAAAACAGCTATTTCAGGGCTGAGGGGTCAGAAAGACACGTGTTGAAAAATATCAGGAGGGCTCAGCTGCGAGCTTGTGATGGAAGCTGGAGCAAGTTCTATATTTAGGGCAAGCTTAGATGTGACCTTCAGAGCTTGATGAGTTGAAACTTACAAATTTCACCCTAATGCTTTCGGAGGAGGGGAGTAGCCAACAAATGTTTTGAAGGAAAACAGGTATGCTCAGGACAACAGAGCCAGGAAGTTGTTATGTATACTTCCGCTTCCCAGGTCCTCGCAGAATCCATGCCACTGGTTGGCCTCCCGCATGCACAAGGGCAGGTCCCTGCTGGATTGGCTATCCTCCAGATGACATCAGAGAGCATCCCACCAGGGCCTGGGACTCTGGGCCACAGAAGGGCCATTGAGAAGCCATCCAAAGGCAATTTGTGTTCCCTTGTGGATTTGGCAAGCTCTGAAGGTCACATCTTAGCTGTCCTAAAGATTGCAGCTTCCTCTGTGAACTGTACTTCCCCTTTCCTTGACTCCCTCCCACCACAGGCAGCCAAAAGCTCGTGCTGTCTCCTACATCAAAGAACGCCTTTTGTGCAAAGGGTCAAAGCGATTCCTCTGGTCCTTCTACCATATACGGCCTAAGAAAGGGAAGGCGGGAAGAAAAGCACCCAGAGTATTTGCTGTGCTCCCTTTTCACGCATGCCCTGTTTGCAGAAGGTTTATCTCGTGTCCACAAGGCTATTTGCCCTGTGTCTGAAGTGGAACTTTGATGAGGTGAGCCTGGTTTCTTCAGGAACTCAAAGACAGTACTCTCTGTCAGTACCCACTGACAGACTTGAGACCATATAGAAGTGTGTGTGTGAGAGAGAGGTGGGAGAGGGGAGGAAGAGAAGAGAGAGAGAGAGAGAGAGAGAGAGAGAGAGAGAGAGAGAGAGAGAGAGAGAGAGAGAGAGAAGCAGGTTCATGGTCCATGGATCTTCCAACATGTCTCCCTGGTTTTGCTAAATTCTCAATGGATCTGCCCTCTTTCTGTCAGGATTTCCCAACTACCAGGACAAGCAAAGGTGAATACCCAATCATCTCTGGCCTATGAGGAAAATATTTTTTAAAATGAACTAGGGACCTTGAAAGAACAGTACTTAACTTCATATGGAAAAAGCAAAACACCCAGGATAGCCAAAACAATCCTGTACTATAAAGGAGGCATCACTATCACTGACTTCAAACACTACTACAGAGCTACAGTACTGAAAACAGCCTTGTGTTGGCATAAGAACAGACAGGAGGACCAATGGAACTGACTCGAAGACCTGAATAAATATAAAATGGAAAAAAGAAAGCACATTCAACAAATGGTGCTGGCATAACTGGATGTCAAAATGTAGAATGAAAATAGATTCATATCTATTGCCATAGACAAAACTCAAATCCAAATGGATCAAAGACCTCAACATAAAACCAACCACACTGAACCTCAAGGATCAGAAAGTGGGAAGGACACTTGAACGCATTGGCATAGGGAACCACTTCTTTTTTTTTTTTTTTTTTTTTGGTTTTTTGAAGCAGGGTTTCTCTGTGTAACAGCTCTAGTTTTTCTGAAACTAGCTCTGTAGACCAAGTTGGCCTCTAAATCACAGAGATCCACCTGCCTCTGCCTCCTGAATGCTGGGATTAAAAGCATGTGCCACCACTGCCCAGGCCTTGAAAGTTATTATTGTAAACTATTTAGGTTAATAAAGAAATGCAGGTTAATTAGTCACCTATTATTATCAAACTTGTAGTCATGTTAGGTATGCTTTCAGGGTCATACACAGACATATTTAAATGGATAGATGGTTTTCAAACACTTCAAAGTCATTTGGCACTTAATATGTTCAAAAACCTAAGGTTTTTCATGACAGTGAGACATATTTGCTCCTGACAGCACCAATTTACTTCAACAGAGGATAATGGGCATTGAAGAAGCTCTGTATGAAGTTTGTTTTCTTTATGGCAAAAGTTGACAGCATACTGTTTAAACTAGATCATCAGGACAAAAAAAAGAACAACTGCCAAACTTTACCAAGACAAAATAGGACAGCCCTTCAAAATTCCCTGCTTCTCAAAAATGTCTGTCAAATATTCTAGGCCTGTAGGCCAAAGATGGATGCCCCAATGTTATAGAAGAACATTGGGTATCTTTCCAGGCATGCACATGCCCCTGTTGTTAAGTAACATTTCACCCTTCTTGGGTCTTTGATGGAGGTAAAGACAAAATAATTAGACCTAGCATTTTCTTTAGTTATGATAAAAGGTAAATTAGGTATAGAGCTTTAAACTTACAAAGATAAGATAGATAATATTTTCTGTAATTTTGCCAAATACAAATGGATTGGATATTGTAACTATAATTCTTACTTGATAACTGCTTTTGTTGTATATGATTTTACTGTGTTAAAGTTAAAACCTTTCTTTCTATTTAGTCAAAAGGGGTAAATGCTTTGAAATAACCCTTCTGTAAACTGAAAATGTGCTGCTCTCATTGTTAATTAAAAGCTGATTGGCTGATAGCTAAGCAGGATTTTCAGGGTAGAGAGAATGCGGGAGAAGAGTGGTATCTGGAGTCATGAGCAGATGTGGAAGAAGCAACAGAGATGGGGTAAATGAGCCTCAGAGCAGCACAGAGATTAATAGAAATGAGTTAATTTAAGGTTTAAGACTGGCTTGAGATAAGTCTAAGCTATTGGCTGAGCATTTATATTAGTAATAATTCTCTGAGTGGTTATTTTGAACTATCTGGTGGGGCAGAAAAGTCTGCCAACACCAAGCTCTGGGCTAAATTGTTTCATAATTTGTTTTCAAATAGGTGATTTTTAGTTATTTCTCATCACTTGATATAACTCGTGCCAGGAAAGTATTTGAAATTACAACTTCCTTTTATGTAAGCAGAGAGAACATTTTGTCTCTCCATTTATGGGTAACAGACATGCCCGTTTTAAAGTGGATATAAAGGACACAAATTTAAAGGATGGCTGTTCTCCCCCGCCCCCCCGCCCCCAGACACTTTGAGTGGCCTTTCGCTTATTGGTGTGTGCTGTATTGGTAAGCTGCAGACAGAGCTATAAAGTAGAAATAGCAGAATTCCACGTGGAAAATTTGTCAGTATCAACTGTGAAACTGGTCACTGGGTCCAGCTGAAGTACGGCACACAACATCCCGCTGATCTAAAGTAGCAAGGTGACACCGGGTGCTACGTCAGATTCCCTTTGGAAGAACTGGGTCTGCTTCTCTCTAGCTCTCTTCAGCCACACCTCATGCACACTTTTATCAGTGCAGGTTCGATTCTGAAGCAGGACCGCAAGCGCCAAGATGCAGAATGAGTTGCATTCACACGATGCTCATCAGTGCCCAGAATCCAAGCACTTTCCATTCTGTTGCTCTGCTTCTGGAACTGGCTGTCCCTCATTTGATCAAGTGGCTCAGAACATCTGCATTCAGCTGTCAGGTGGAAGGGTGAGGGTATGGGAAAGGCAGCAGAAGCTAAAACGTGGTGATCTGGGTGTGGGTCGTTAGCTACAGGATGAACGCATCAGTGGAATCTGCTATACTGGACAGCACAGACCCAGGTAGGAGGCCAGTGTTCTCCGGTGCTTGAAGGACTGGTATCAGGAGATACCTAGCACCGTCTACTACAACGAAAAGAGATTACCTCGAGGGGAGTAAGTCTAGCCAGTCATTTCTAGAAAACTATATGAACTAGGAGTAGAAATTGATTATCTGAGAAGCAAAGACAGACCTTTTGTTTCTGTGAAGATATTCAAAAAGAAAGAGGATCACTCCCATAACAGACTTCCTCAAACTTCTGTGTGCCTCAAAATTCATATAGTCCCTGCAATGTTCCAGATCAAAGGGCATGACTTTCCTAGTAAACTTCAGTCTGTCTGGTGTGGGCTGCCAGCCATCATGTAATATCCTACAGTGAGTCGGTGACCCGGTGAGACAGAAATGCCAGAACAGAATGACAAGCCAGAAAGTGCACTCCCACAGCCCTCTGCCCGGGGCGGAAGTACGGCAACAGTCTCATCCAAAATTCTTAGAGAGCTTTATCCAATCAGAAATGAAATCAACAGGAAAGAGGCAGACATGCTCCCCTCAACCCTAGACCCCCAAAACACCTACTCCAGATGAAAGAAGGGAAAAATTAATTCAGACATGGAGGATTAAAAAAAGGTACGGGCTCTCCCACGTTCCCTTCATCCCAGGCTACTCCAAGCTACTGTTCAAGGCTTTGAAGGTTCATCCATAAAGTTGTACACAAGCAAAACTTAGGTTGTGTCAAAATTAGGTAGAGAAGAGAGACCAATACAGAATTCTAATATGAAGGTCATCTTTGCCAAAGGGAGTTTTGGTAAAGGCCCCCTATGCCAGAGAGAGAAATTTCTTATCCAGCTTTCACACATTCCATCACTCACAGAGGGTCCCTCACGGATAGGGAGGGGGAGGGAAAGGGGAGGCCATCAAGTCTCTTCTTCCCAGGGGACATATGCACCTTGTTTTGTGCCCCTAGCTGTGATGATGAGAGATGCCAGTGAATGACTCTTGATGTCCTCCTGGCACTCAGCTACACTGAGACTAGAGAAGGTCGTCATGGGGGGACAAATGCACCTATCCATCCCTGTCTGTGCTAACGGGAGCCAAGGCCGGCCCTCCATTAAATCCTGGTGTTTGCGCTCAGCTCTCTCCTGATTTCCTCTGTGTGTCTTTGGCCCTGCTCTTAGTCTCCTTCTCTGAGGAATCCCCAGACTGCTAATCAAGCGCTTCCCCCACACCAGCCGCGCCCATCAGCACTGTCTGGTCCAGACTTCCTTCAGTATCCCCTGCTGCTAAGACGTGTGCCCTGTGTATTTCACGTGACCACAGAAAAGGGAGCCGAGGATACACTTCCCTGAATAGTTCGTGGGTAAAAGAGGAAGTCAAATTTGCAGTTTCAAATATTTTTAAAGAAAAAAAAATAATGATTTGAGGGAGGGTAGTTCATAGCAAAATTTAGTGAACAGCCGGATCTTGTACACATCTGAATAAGACTATGAATATCTGAAAAAAATCATAAGAAATTATACTGTTAAGTGTCTGTTAATTAACCTAAGAAAACCTATCATATACATACGTTTGTATATAAATGCACGTATAAAATTTAAATGAAAATTTCCCATCTGGGACTGACAATGTTCCCTCTAAGAGCCAAAGACCATGTAACAACCCCAACACCAAGCTTGAGAAGCCCTCTTTTGAGCTGTACACCACAGTTGTCCAAGAAACTGCCAGAACCCACGGGCTACTGTTATAGTCCTTTGTTACCCCTCCCAGAGGTGAAAGTCACGTCCCTATTACTAAAAACACCGTGTGCATCAGACACAGGGCCCAGAGGCCCGTGAGCTGGAGCTGACGTAAAAGCCTCACTTGAGAGCTAGAGCTAGCTTTCGTTGTACCAAAACTTCACTGTTCTTGCAAAAGACCTGATCTCAGGTTTTAGCACCTACATGGCAGTTCATAAACTCCTGGGACTCCAATGTCTTCCTTGGCCCTTTGTGGGCACTGCACATGTGTGCATACAGACACGTATATCCATGCACATGTACACACATACTAAAACAAAACTCTAAGTGTGAGGTAATTATAGAAAATACGAAAAAGTAGTATAATAAGCAAGGACTCACGTGTTATCTATAATTCGACTATTAAAGCAATGTGATGTCAATACAGTAGGCAAGCTGTACAGAACGGTAGATTGCTGCCTTTACTCTTGGAGAGGTCTTAAAATAAATGAAATAATGGAAATCCTTGATAAAGTGCCATACTACTTATAATAAGAATGCAAATACACACTGTTGGAGAGTCCTGGCAAGGAGACTTCCCCTCTTGCTTGGAGACCCTTACCTGCTCTGTGTCTCTGGATAGGCCCCACCGGTGATAAGAGGCAGGCCCTGGTTCAGCAAACTGATCAGAGAGTATGCGTCATGGTAGACAGAGCTAGAGTAAGCCTAGGATTGCAGCTGCGACCAGATTGTGAAGGGGTCTCAACATTTTGGGGGTGCAGGGGTGCAAGCAATTCTTCCCCGAGGAAGCAGGGAATGCTCGAAATCTATACTCAGAAGTGGCGAATTGCTTTACAAGTGACACGAGGTCCCAAGCAGAGCTGGAAGCCACTGTGTGTAAGCTGTGGGTCGCTGCTGGAGCAAGGGGGTTATAAATGCTGGCTTTGTTTCGGAAAAGCTTTCGTGGCACCTGTGTGCACATGTACTTGAGATAGTGGAATGAAACGAGCCTCAGAAATAATGTACCAGAGGTATGCTACCCTGAGGTAATGCCACCGGCTGATAGCAGCGGATCCCTGGCACACGGAGCTCCTCACGCCAACCCAGTGCCCTTCTCCCTAGCAGAGGGAATTTTTAAATGCTAAACGACAGACAGGTCTAAATTGTATTATGTCATACCCCAAAGTGATCGTGTCCATTCTCCTCCTGAGGCAGATTCTGCCTGTCTCTCACTGCAGATACTGAGGGACACAAGCTGACTGAGTCCTTTTTGTAAGGACAAATAATGACTTCTAGGGATTTAGCATGGACAGGCCTACATAGCAAAATCTACATATTTCCACAGTCGCGTGAAGAATGAGTTTGGTGTTGTTGTTGTAATTGGAGATTTCCTATCTCTTTCCACAGGATGAAGGGCAACATTGGTTTGAATTTCTGAATCTGGATTGTTGCTTTTTGTTCCCTCTCCAAGGAGCTTGGGTAATAAAGTGTGTGTGTGTGTGTGTGTATACACACATGTGTATGTGTCTGTCTATAAGAATATGTTTACGTGTGTGCATGTGTGTCTATGTCTGTGTGTATGTGTGTGTATAAGTGTGTGTATAAGTGTGTGTAAGTATGTATATCTGTGTGTCACAGCATAGGGAAGGCAGTCTCATTTTCCTTGTTTTTAAATTTCTAACAAACGAGCCTGGAATATTCTCCAAAAAAGAAACAATTCCATGCTGCTAGCTCTGGCATCACTTCCCTTGTCTAAACCTAGGATTATGTCATTAACTAGGAAAGCAGCCGTTGAAAAGGCATACAGGGAAGGACAGGGTGGGGGAAAGCTGAAAGGGCACGCTGCCTCTTTGACACCTCCCTCTATCATGCAATACTCAAGAATTAAGAATGTCCCCCAATTGATCCAGACGGCAACAAATAAAGCCACAGATGCACTCTATTTGCTCCTAAAACTGGGAGCAAATTTGACCTTCAGGCTTAGACTCTCATCTCAGAGTGATGGTTAAGAACCTTTACCATGAGGTTATGTGGTTAGTGCTAACGCGGGTCTGGGGGAAAATGACAGACACTTCAAATACTCCTTTAAGGCCCAGGACCGAGCGAGCGTCTAGACCTATAATATCATAGTCTGGTAGGCCTGTATGAACTTTATAGCTCAAAAGCACAGGGTAGCAGGGTTTCTGAGTTCGTGGAAGGAAGGCCAATAACAGTAGCGTGGGAAGTGTGAGACAGGATCACTAAAGGCTCACTTCCCCTGCCACACCCTCGTAAGAGTCCGGCTTCGCTCATTTTCTTCCTTAGCATTCTCTGAGGTCTGAAGCTGACACCTGTTCTTTTATAGATGGTCTGGGGTGCTTGGGTGGGAGCCGTGGGGGTTTTAGAACAGATGATATGGATGGGGGAAAATGAATGTTTTAAAACCATTTGTCACACTGGCAAATGTTTCACTTTCCCTCCTATTTGGACTCAATTTGACACCCCCTTATATTAGTTACATGCTCTTTGGTGTGGCTTCTTAATGATGCAATGTTATATATGTAAGCAGAAAAAAAAAACCTGTCGATTCTGTTTGTGACTTCACCTATGCAGAACCTAGAAGAACATAGGCAGCCTTTATGTAGCTTGTTTCTCACTTACACAATAACAGTGCACATTACACATGAAATATGAAGCATGTTAGTGTCTGGCACCTGGAAATTACACGGGAAACTGAGTATTGTGAATTTCCATTGCTGGGTTTGGAATTCTCATGGCTAAAAGAATCGCCTAGAGTAGCAGTTCTCAACCTGTGGTCATGACCCCTTTGGGAGTCACATATTAGCTATCTTGCATCTCAGACGTTTATATTACAATTCATAACAGTAGTAAAATTACAGTGGAAGTAGCAACAAAATAATCTTATGGTCGAGGGTCACCACAGTATAAAGAACTGTATTAAAGAGTCACAGCAGTAGAAGCTGAGAACCACTGACCGAGAGCTTGAAGAAATGCAGGTTCCCCAATCTCACCATCCAAATACTGTGGTTCTTTAGGAAAGACAAGGGATTCAGGAATCTTCCTGTAGAATTCTAGTATCACATGATCCGGGCTGTCTGTAAATATTTGTGAAAGCCTTCCTCATGTTCTGCTTCCTGGACAGATACTGTTTGTGTCGTCGCCCTTCTGATGCTGTGTTAGAACACCAGAACCAGAGAGGTGTATGGAAGAGAGTGATGCTGGTTCCTGGGGGTGACAGAGCCTCATGGCAGGGATGCCTGGGAGCAAGGTACAAGCATGGCCATGAGAGCAGGTGGCTGAGAGTTCACATGTTCAATCACAAACATGAGGCAGAGGAAATGAGCTAGAAGAAGTATGAGGCTTTAAACTCTCAACGCCCATCCCAAGTGACCAAGTGATGTACTTCCTCCACCAAGGCCACACCTCCTAAACCTCCCCAGGCAGCACCACCAACTGGGAACCAAGAGTTCAAACACCCAAGGCCGTGGGGAACATTTCTCGTTTGGATCATCCCACTTTTCCAGTGGTCTGAAATGGCAATAAGTGGGCAGGCAGGTCAGCTGCCCAAACCCCAAAACCTTCTTGGTCCTTAACTCTCCCTATAAAGTTCAGAGAGCACCCTTAAAAGTCACAGGAAGTGTCAATCTCATGGATATCCAAGAACTTCCCTGTAAGCTCATTAGTGACAGACAAGGAAAGGATGCCAGTTTTATCGTTTTATCTGTAATAATTTAATGAAGTTATTTTGTTCTGTTGCCAGTTGCCAGGGTACAGCTTAATCCCGATTTGACTGTTACACCAGTATTTCAGGTCTCAGAGCAGGAAGTATTTCCTACTTCCCAGAAGAGAGGGTGCCAAGGGCAAGGACCGCTCCCGCATCAAGACTGGAACATGGTTCTCCGTGAAGGCAGATCTGCTGCTGGGGCTGCACCTGAAGAGGTAAAGCATGTACGTTTCTTCTCTTTAATTTGGTTTCCCATCTCAGAGCTAGAGTTTACACAGAGAACTTTATATCTAGAACAATCCCAGTTTGGAACTGAGACAGGACAGAGAGAAATGGCCAAACAGAAGAACAAAAACCCACTACAATAATGCCAAAAAATAGCTCCATAAGCCAAGAGAAAGTGGAAATGCCTGGGAAGGGTGTGCCATGAAAGCAGATCCTTCGTACGCCGCAAAATCCATAAACTGAGGTTCTCCAGGCTCTTTGGCAAATCGGTAAGAAGATGCCTAGGGGTTTCCGAGGACCAAATATGAGTGATTCAGAGGACGCTGACTGCCCCTCCTTGCTATAGTGGAAAGGCCCCAAATTCGGCCTTCTGGTGGGATTTTGTATCTTATTTCTCAATCATTGAACAACAAAAAGATCCTAAAATCTCACCCTGTACCTGATTCAACCCAAGAGGAACTTTAGGTATAACCCTTCATGTCCTTGTATTTTAGGTAGTCCATCTATAAACCAAAAATAATATAGAATTTCAGAAGTGTACATTAGAACACACATACTCTTTAACACAAGAAAGACAGAAACAAGCCTTTAAAATTGCTCAGTTTTATTTATGTAGAAAAGGTAGAACTTTTCTCAATTAAAAAAATAAATATTTAAATATAAAAGATCAATAATGAGTGAGCTGGAGAAATAGACCTATGGTATAGTGTTTACCTGGCATGCCCAAGGCCCTGTATTCTATCTCTAGAAATGCAAAATAAAATACAATAATTTTTAAAATATCACTGTTAACAATTAATGTTAAAAAATTAAATTTATCATTGGCCAGCAAGCCTAGTCTGTTACAAATTCCAGGCCAGGTTCATCTCAAAAAACAAGGTAGATGGGCTAGGTGGTGGTGGCACACGCCTTTAATCCCAGCACTTGGGAGGCAGAGGCAGGCAGATCTCTGTGAGTTTGAGACCAACCTGGTCTACAAGAGCTAGTTGCAGGACAGGCTCCAAAACCACAGAGAAACCCTGTCTCGAAAAACCAAAAAAAATAAAAAAATAAAAAAAAAAAAACAAAGTAGATGGCATTTAAGGAATGCCATCAAAGGAGCAAAGGTTGATCTCCAATCTGCATACATGTACACACACACACACACAGAGAGAGAAAGAGAGAGAGAGAGAGAGAGAGAGAGAGAGAGGAGAGAGAGGAGAGAGAGAGAGATACACAGACAGACAGACAGACAGACAGATAATAGATATCCTGTGATTCCATTTTTCTCAACCCCAGATTCTTAAAAAAAAGTGGAACAAACTAACTACTAACCAAGCCTTTTGTTTAGTTTTTAATGGGTTTAGTTTTTAGTGGGTTTAGTTTTTAGTGGGTTTGGTTTGAATTTTAGTGCTGGGCATCAGAGATCCAACCTAGAGCCTTGTGCATATATACATACTAGGCAAAAAAAAAAAAAGGATTAACTCTACACAGTAAGCCCAACAGGGCCTTCAACTCCCTGCCTCAACTTCCCTAGAGTTTGCAATTTCAGGTCTGAGTCTCCAGGTTCCATTTGCCTTTGGGGGACAGGGAGGGTGGTCAGTTGTCACTATTATTGATCGAGTGTCAGTTTCTGGCCTTTTTATCTTCCTGTGCCAGTCACAGCCCAAACAACTCTAACCACATATGGAACTCTCCAGAGATATGTGGGCCCATGGGAGAAGAAGCTCCTTGGGTGAGTCCACTGTACACGCAGGGTCCAAAGAGAAGCCTCACCCCTGCTTATCCCTGACTCTAAATCTGATCCTCACTTTCCTTTTATAGGCAAATCTCACACACAGTCTCCGCAGTGTGTGCTCTGCCCGTCAGCAGCGCATATTTCCTCTCATACCGGGCATATGACAAGACTTCTTGCAGGCTCCCTTTGGGGAATGTTGGAGTCGTAGAACCATAAATTATCTTTTCTCTTCTTTTTCTGTATCAAGGGGCCATATGAAACTGTGTATGAGCTCCACTGGGCACTAACTAGTTTTAGTTCCAGGATAAAGATGGCCAAGCCCCCAGGCTAAGGAAGGGCTGGATGACCCTTCCTGGGATGATAAACACAATATTTATCTAGTGATTCATGTGAAGCCCATGGGGAGCATATGAGATCGATCTGAAAGCTTCTAAAAGGTGCCCAGATTCTTGAGAATGATAAGGGACGGGGGGGGGGAGGGTCATTTCTTCAGTAGATTAACTTGGTTCTGTTTGCCTGTGAGAGGTGGAACACCCTACACAGAGTTATCTCAAAGGGCATGTGGTCTAAATATTATCATCTGGTTCCTGGGAAACCAGAGATCCATCTACTTTTTCAGCTATGCATGGCCTCAGACTCACAATCCAAAATGTCTATCAGACTCTAAAAAGGAAGTCAGAGGAAAGAACGGTGGAGAGATGGAGGCAGAGGTCACCTCCCACTGTCTCTCAAGAAGTCCACCAGACTTTTCCACACAGCATTTCTGGTAATAGTTAGTGACCGAAACTAGGCACACCAGAGTCTACAGAATGGGCTTGCCATGCAGGGACTCTAACTCCAGTGAAAAGCCGTGGTTTTGTCACCGAGGTAAAAGAGGATTGAGAGGCTACTATTAAATCCCAAAGAACACGAGAATAGGGGACGATGAGGGACAAAGGCTGACAGCAGGTCAGAGGCGGTCATGGATGACACACTGAAAACATGAGGGACTGAAACAGAATTCAAAATCAGAGGCCGTGTGAAGACACACAGCGAAGGAGAGAAGCTGGCAGTGAACACAGACTCATTTACCCAGCTGTTGGCACTTATGCCTGCCTACAATCCCAGAACTCAGGCAGCTGAAAGAGAAGTAAGGCTTCAAGTTCACAGCCACTCTGGGCTGCACAAGGAGTGTCAGAGTAGCCCAGACTACAGAGTGAGTCCCTGTCTAAACACCTTCCAACCTTCTGATACTGAACTCCAAGCCTATAGAAAGTAAAAGGATCATAACAACACAGAAAAAGGCATCCAACTGTTCCGAATAGACCCCACGAGCTGTATCAGATACCCATGTGAGGAAGAGTGGGTTACCCAATACTTGGATAACAAAGGTCTGTTCCATTTGGGGGTGATACAGATTTAACAGCTTCTTATCCTAGCTTTGATGTTTTAGAAACAGACCCTGAAGCAAGCCTTACATGCTCAAGTCCACCAGGAGCTTTGATTTCAGGGGAATTCAGGTGGGAGAACAGAGAAGTGAGGTCAGGGCGATAGAAAGAAAACAGGAGGCGACAGGAACTGGGCTAGGGCTTCGCGAGGAGACACAGCTAGTCACAACCAGGCAGAGCCCACACAGATGCACGCATGCACACACATGCGCGTGTGTCACACAGAATATGAAAGGAGATTCTCTGAGGACTTTGGAAGGGCTCACAGGAAGGGAGTTAGGATGTCGCCTGTCTTCCTTCTCCTGTTGCCCCCAATCATCATTCACATGGCAAGGGTTACCTGTCCTTACTTCTAGATTGTGTCCTCTGGCCAAACCTACAACTGCTAAAGATGCCAGCCATATTCTTTCCCATTCTGGAGATAAAGGAGGGGCCAGAGACTTGGGTTTCCAATGTGAGCCTGGAAGGCACCATGACAGCCAGCCAAGGTAGGGGAAACAAGTGGTGGTTCTAAGAAAGGCAGGGATGAATGGACCTGGGAATCCTGAGAGCTGTAACCAACACACAAGAGCACATTCTACACAGAATCAAATGTTAGACAGATTAAATGTATCAGTGTTTAATAATTTTTTAAAAAGATGGCCAAGAAAGGTAGGAGAAAAAAAGTTGTACATATTATTCTTTGATGAATAAAATCTTTTCTAAGTCTAAAAAAGACTCAAGATCATTAAAGATTTTTTTTTTTTAAATTAGCGTATTTGACTGAAACATCTTCCTGGGAAAAGACATAGGTGTACATGCAAATGTCAAATAAGACTCAGAAAACACAGACAGTATTTAACATCAGGTTAAAAAATTAAAGATAAACAGTGGCTTGTAATAAGGCCTGTAAATCATAATAAGGGGAACTGGGTGAAAGACCAATGACTCGGTCTACCAGATAACCATTTCTACAGTGGCCAGACTTCTAAAGAAAACTCAGATGAGGAATTGCACAGGGGCAGGGAGGATACATTCCAGTGCTCTTGATTGCTTTACACTGTGAAAATAAATTTTCCAAAGTTCTGCCAAATGAACTGAAAATTGCTGTTATGTCCTCATTTCTGTAGCCTCAACTCAGGATTTGTTTTTTGTTTTTTGTTTTGTTTTGTTTAAGGGAATGTTAGTTTTTGGTCTACTCCTTAGAGTCTGTGATGCTGATGCTATATTAAATTCTAACTCATTTACACAATAAACTTTTGTCTGGGCACCTCAACTTCATATAATTCTGAAGTGTTTAAACTGCTTCCTAAGCTGTTAAGAATGAGTGCAAACACCTGCAACCCTAGCACTTGGGAAATGAAGTATCGGGAGTTCAAGGTCTCAAAAATACCAGGAAAAGAGAAGAGGGGAAGCTTTTTTTTTTTTTTTTTTTTTTGTATGGTAAAAATTACTTGTTACAATCAGGGCACTTTTTGGAGTGTTTTCTTAGCTGTTATTTAATAGATCATCATAAGAACGTTAGAAATGTTGTAATAAGAGCGGCGGGGCTGCGTCTCCAGCACCCGGCCGCCCGCATGGCTTATGCCCCAAAATAATTACACGGAAACTGTATTCTTTTGAACACTGCCTGGCCCATTAGTTCCAGCCTCTTATTGGCTAGCTCTTACATATTGATGTAACCCATTTTTAATATTTTGTGTAGCACCACGAGCTGGCTTACCAGGAAAGATCTTAACCTGCATCTGTCTGGAGTGGGAAAATCATGGCAACTCCTGACTCGGCTTCTTTCTCCCAGCATTTTGTTCTGTTTACTCCACCCACCTAAGGGTTGGCCTATCAAATGGGCCTAGACAGTTTCTTTATTAATTAACCAATAAAAACAACAGATTAATACAAGACCCACCTCCATCATAGAAAGACAGTGGAGTTTTACTTAGATTCATTTGGAACACAAATTACATAAAGAACAGATCTAATGCCTAAGATCCAACAAGTAGAAAAACTGCAGCTAAATTCAAAGAGCCTACTGGATTGTCAGATGTGATGCTTTCTCCTGAACAGTGCCTAAGAAATGTAAATGTGACGGGCAAAGCAATGACTTGTTTTCAAAAATCTACATCTCTATGGAGATTCATAATTGAGTTTGGCAGCTTCAGAAAAAAACTAAAGTTGTTTGTATTCAACTTTCCATTCTACAGCAATGGCCAACTAGTTGTCGGATGCAGTAAGAGGATCTAGGGTTTGCAAGGAATGCCAGGAGCTAAGCCCTTTTCCTTTAACATATGGATTTGGTCCAGGAATGAGTTCTGGGCTTTAACTTCCATGATCATTTCCCTTCATCCCTAAAGCAGGAAGGAAATCAGAGATGCTTCCAGGCAAGATCTTCTCCCCTTCTACTGAAACCGGCTTCAGATACAGACAGCATCATCTAATGCTCACCAAGCAACAAGTATGTGGTGGCGCCTTTGCCAAGCCCCAGGCACCAGGCTCTGTTGAATCTTTTGGTAGGATTCAAAAATCTACCCAGGCTAGACATGTTTGTCTTCCAATTTTGGCCATAACTGATAAAAAAGGAAAACTAAGTAGGAAAGCCAGAAATGTGAAAAGAATTTAACACTTCTGAAAGCGTTGGATATGATTTCAGCTTGAGGCAGTAACTCAAAAACTCAAGTAAAATCTTACTTGCTCTGTTTCATCTCTATATTACTTGTTCTGGGTCCAATAGTCCCAAGTTCAAAATAGCAATGACCATGAAAGCTTCCCCATAGCTTTCTACTCAGGAAAAAGGAATCCCAGAGAAGGCGGAGTATTCATCAGGCTTCTCCACTTGTTTATCTCAAGTGCCTAGAAGCCTGCTCAGCAAATGACTTAAGAGCTAAGAGACTCTGTGGCAGGATTTCTTTCTCATCTCACTTAGATGCTGAGAAAACAGAAGCTTATATCTGATGTGCTGACATTTGTAGATCCAGTTACTTTTCGGGGGACTAGTCTACAGCAGGCTTCTCCATTATGAGAGAAATCCATTGAATTGTGCCAAATGCCTTTAGTTTCTTATTCTTTTTTGTTTGTGTGTGTGTGTGTGTGTGGTATGCGTGTGTTGTTCATGAATGTGTGAATGTGGTGTGTCATGTGTTGTTTGCGCGTAGATGTGCAAGTGCACATGCCGTGGGCATCCTAAGGAGGCCAGAGGAGGTAGCAAGTGTTTCCTCTGTCACTCGCCACCTTATTCCTTCAAGTCAGGGTCTCTTGTCCTTTGGGCTAGACTGACTGAGCAGCAAGCTGGACCTGCCAGTATGTGCAACCATGCTCATCTTTCTACATGGGTGCTGGGGAAATTGAACTCTGGTCCTCATGTTTATAAAGCAAATGTTCTTACCCAGTGAGCCATCTCCCCAGCCTACCTCTGATATTTTCTTAGCCCTTGATCTGTCAAGGTTTAGATACATATCTCATAGCTATTCTTTTATATAAAAAGCTTTATGGTTTGTCCTTTCTTGCTAAGTCTAGTGTAAGAAGAACAAAACATTTCACAGATTACATTTCTTAAACAATCAAAGAAACCAATTCTAGAGAAGTGGGGCAAAAATCTAAAGACTCTTAGAGAACAAACTAGCTTAGAAATTAAAGGGAGAAAGTGAAAAATGTGACCCCAAATGTTGTAAAGTAGCAAGTCTAGGGATACAGAGAACAGAATCATTAGGGAAAACCAACGATGGTAGCCATCTGCTCAGAAGTGGGATGTAAGAGAGGGGTGCAGGAAGTGTGAGGGGCTCTGCCAGAGTCACACCAATGTCATAAATCATGAAGAAATGCCTATTCCAAAGGAAATGGTGATTCCCGGCATACTGAGGAACAGACGTTGAGCAGTTGAGAACGCAGGCCCCTGACAACACCCGTCAGCAATCGAGCTAGCCACAAGGCAAGCCTCCACAGTTAGTAAAGCAAATCCCACCAAAAGCATCCTCTACTCAAAAGGACAGAGAGCGTGAGTTCAGCCAGTGTCGGTAAGCACTGTGAACAGGTCAGAGGGCAACTGGGAAAGTCTTCAGGAAGCCAAGTAAGTAAAAATCATCTGCTAATCAAAGCTTATGAGCAACTTCTCAGAATTAGTGTTGCATCGGGGACGTGTCTCCCACCCTTGTAACGCAAGAGCCCTGGAAGGTGGAAGCGAAGGCCCCTGTTTAGACACCCACAGCTGTCACCTACAGAACAGGATTGACAACAGAAGAGACTTGTCATTCCCAGACTTTTCCTGGCACTTAGTATCTTTAGTCATTTAAAAAAAGGGGAAGGGCCGGGCAGTGGTGGCTCCTGCCTTTAATCCCAGCATTTGGGAGGCAGAGGCAGGCGGATCTCTGTGAGTTTGAGACCAGCCTGGTCTACAAGAGCTAGTTCCAGGACAGGCTCCAAAGCCACAGAGAAACCCTGTCTCAAAAAACCAAAAAAAAAAAAAGGGGGGGGGTGCCTTCTTCGCAGGACAGCGTGGAACCAGCAAAAAGCCTGTGCACTGTGCAAGCTGACCACACAGAGAGGCATGAACAACCCGTTAGATTGAAGGCAGATCCTGCTGCCTTAAAAAGATTAATGAAACACAAAAAATCCTTTAGCAGTAGGTTTTTAATGCGTAGGTCACTGAAAAACTAATTCAAACCAATATTTGTTCAGTCCTATGTCATTTGAAACTTAGGAACATTCAAAATTGAAATTTTTTCTTTCTTTGCAAAAACTTAAGAGTGGCTTGAACTGGATTCCCTTTTGTTCACAGTGTGAGTATGAAGAGAGTATCTTGTCTAAGCTTTGACAAACGTCATTCCAAATTTGAGTCAGCTTCTAGTTTTCCAGCCTTTGTACTGTCGGTGCTGTGAAATGTCTCCAAGAGTTCCCTGAACATAAAGGCATGTATCTCTGTGTGTGTGTGTGTGTGCGCGCTGGCATCACTTCCCCTAGATGTTTTCAGCATCTCCCTCACGACCTTTCCTCCCTCTGCACGGCTAAGTTCATCTTCACTGATTTCCCAGCTGAGTTTTCGGGGTGTCTCAACGGGCAGGGTGTGGCCCTCACTTGGGTCAGTAACGGTAAATCATTTATCTCAAACCTAAAATTCAAACTCTCTTTTCTTTTTCCAGTCAGTAAAAGGCTGCTTCTCTCCCCAGGACTGTAACCAATAGAAATGCCTGAAGAGACTAGCTAGCGGTCCAGTCTGGTGTTTAGCACTTCATCCAGGAGTGCCAGAAACTAACTGAGGATGCCGGACGGCACCTTGTGTGTTATGGTCAAGAGGAGCAGAGGAGAAGCCATCAAGATGGAGTGGCTAAAAGTCACTTACCATCCACACTAGGACCAGGCCGGCTTTCGCGGGCTTTGGCAGCTGCAACCCTCTCAGTCTATAATGGATAACACGTGGAACTCAAGAGTTATGAAAAACATACTGTTCTCATGCATTAGTGTATAGATCTAAGGAAAATACCTTGTAAGTGAAATTGGACCGAACATCTGTCTGGCTCCCACTTGAAGAGTACAGAATGTACTATATATGGATTAATCAGACTTCACAGCCCGGCTGTGACCTTGTCATTTCTTAACAACACGCCTCTCCCAGGGCTGTCACTTATGAGATATTCATCTGTCACCGTTCTCTCTACTACTCAGAATAGAATGGGAGTATCACAGGCTACATTTGACACAAAGCACCAAAGAACAAGAAACATATGTACATATTACATACTATGCCTTTCTCAAGCACTCACATGGACATGTACAAATCCGAAACAAAAGGAAGAAAACATCTGGTCTATTGGTCAAGTTGCACACAATTCATTTGGTTAAATTAATTCTTTTATCTTTACATTCTTAGAAATGCATAACAGATCTCATCTGATGAAAGAGGTTATTGCTGTAATTTTACAGACAACAGAGATAATCCAGCGGCACACTGAAACAAAACAAAAGCGATCATCCTGACCCTAGGCACTTACTATGATACAAAATCCGTAATGGAGACCAGAAACGCCACACCAGGTTTTTCAGGGTGTGCTGTCACCAGAGAGTCACTTCTTTAGACTCCACGGTGTGTGGACATGTGCACACATGGACACACGTGTGGAGCTGTACAGAGTCCCAAGCGGGGATGGTATCCTCAGCAAAGGCGTGGAGAGGGTGGTGTGTGATGTGTTTCAGTGAGAGGAAGTCCCCAAGACAAAAGACGGTGTAGCAGTGCTAAGGTTTACAGCTGGGACAGGCAACTGTTTTATGGGGCTAGGAAATGTCTGACCTCAAGAATAGTCTCGATTTGAGGCTATAGATAATGAGATGTGTGTCTCCCAGAGTTTGAACGTTAAGTTCCATTAAAGCACTACTTCTTATTTAAGAGCATCTTTCAATAGCGGTAGAACATGCTCTTGGAGTTATCTTGATGGTGGTCACGGCAGGGAGTCAGTTGTAGTGGTAAGTATGGTTATGTTGGTAACAACTGTAGTTGTGGTCATGGTTGAAGTAGTGGAGATCGTGATAGAGGTCGTGGTCACGACAGTGGTGGTGGACAATAGCCATGCTCACAGTGGCCCTGATCATGATTGTAGCCGGGGTGGTCATGGTCCTAGGAGCAGTGGTGCTTGCTGTCATGATGGCAGTTACATGTTATGATGGTGGGTGTGGTTAGGCTGTGGTGGTGGTGGTGGTGGTATTCACTGCAGTAGTGATAGCAGTGAGTATGGTGGTGGGCGCTGTTGTGATACGAGCAGTTGTACTGGTCATGGTGATTGATGGTGGTTATTGTGTTCACGGAGATAGTGGTGATGATGGTGGTTGTGATAGCCGCAGTGATAATGGTGTTTATAGTGGTAGTGAGTTGTGGGAGTGATGGCCCTTGTGGTAGTAGTGGTAGTGGTGATGGCAGCGGTGGTAATTGTGGTCATGTTGGTCATGATGGGAATGGTGACTATGGTTTGCTTTAGGTTTTTGATTGTCTTCTCTAGGTGATGTTAGGGTTCTAATATGCCCTTGCTGGCCACAGTAACCCAACATTTTCCCAGGGTAGGAAAGGGGGATGTAGGGAAGATAAATAGCTCTAACATGATCACACATCCTACTGCAACCCAAGGAAGTCTCAGGACAAACCCCGTGCTCGCTCTGCCATGATGTGTTGGCTCCTTGCCTGTTATTTGAGAGTCAAAGAAGCCACTCGCTCTCACAAAAATGCTAAAAATCCACTGTTATAAGGCCCTGGCGCCCCCAACATTGGCTTCCCTTGACAGACACAGCTTTTCCTCACTGAAATGCTAGCAAAGAAGAAGACTGCTGAGAACCACCCAAGCTCTGGAGGACTTCCAGCAGCCTTTCCGACCTCCTGGCCAGGCACCGTGGGCCCTGATCTGCACTATGCTTCCCAAAAGGGGTCACGCCAGAACACTTGTTCCCAGCTTCATTATGACACCGATTTGTCTGCTTCAACACAGCTGCTCTTCCCCAGGACACAGCCATTTCCAGTTTCCTGAGTCATATATTTGGGCCTCTGCACCCTAAAAAAATGACCAGGCTCTTCCCACTGCTTGGCTGCACCAAGGGCTGGGCCAAAGCGGGTGAAATACGCAGTAGCCAATGGAATGTCCCCTGTGGCCCCGAGCTCCCTTTTTGGCTCTGTAATAAACTGGGTTCCAGTCAAAAGTGACCTGCCTTTTCTCTACTTCACTTTTTCTCTCTTTCATTTCTGCTGTGGTTTGTTTTGGTTTGGTGATGTTTTTTTTTTTTCAGAGTTTATTTTTAAACTTAGACATAGTAAAATTGACTACTTTTTGTAAACAGTTCTGAGTTTTGACAGATGCCTAGCCATGAAACCACCTCTGCTATCTGGATGCAGAATAATTCCTTGCTTCTAAAAAACTTCCTCTTGGTCATTCTCAACACCTACCAGCTACTAACGGTTCTCTGTCTCTGTAACTCCGGTGTCATACAGATGGATTTCCAGTCTGGAGCCTCTCATCTAACATACAGCAATCCATGAACAATCCATCACTGAAGAACATTTTGATTTGCACTTAAAGTGATTATGAGCAATGCCCATAAACATTTGTATACGGGTTTGTTATAAATGTTTTTGTTTCTATTTGGTCAGGATTAATAGATCCTGTGCTAAGTGCATGTTTAAGAAACCTCTAAAAGTGCTTTTCAAAGCAGCTCCAGAATTCTGCTTTGCCACCAGCAGTATGTGGGCGTCTGTACTGCCCTGTACCTCACTGGCACCTGGCACGGTCAGGGCTTCTCCCGTCTGTCTGTCTTTCCAGAAACCAACTTCAGTGATGAAGCTGCTTATCTAAGGAACCCCTGCTAGAAGGAAAAGGGTACAGATGGAGTGTACACAGATCTACATGGAACATGGAGGCTTACCAAGCTCCAGGCGATCACAAAGAGAGGAACACTAGGGATGTCCATCCAACTTTGGCCAAAAAGAGTCATAGCCCATCATGTGTCACAAACTCAGAACATGCCTGCCTTGAGAGTTCTCCTGACATAGGTCATTGGTAGTACCTTTAATACAGCACCTAATAAACTGGGATAGTGCCTAAGTAAATGCCTTCATTTTGTTTTCAGGACCTTTGTTCTCAGAGCATGGGAGAAGCTCCCACATAAAAGTCACATGACTGATGATCACAGTCACCAGGGTACTTAAGAGCCCCAGGATCACTGTGTCCAGAAAGAGCCCAGGATCGAACAAATTCTAAAATGACGGTTCTGAACTTTGGGGAACTTCTCTGGAGCTGAAGTTACAGGCAGCTTGCCACCTGATACCAGCATTGGGAACTGAACCCCAATCCTCTCCAAGAACTCTAGCGGCCTGCCATCTCTTCAGTCTTCCACCTCTAACAATCTTGAAAACGTTTTAGAATCTTACTGGAAAAAGTGAAAATATAAAGGCAAAATATATATATATATTTGAAGTCTATCCTTAGACCCTAGGTAAGAACCATGTCATTCATTAGACGCTAGTCACTACCCCAGCTCTTGTCGAAGCATGAGAAAACTAATGCCTCTCCAAATAAGGAGTATCGGAGAGTTTACAAGCAATTTTTTCTAAGCCATACTGCCCACCGGTACTTTGCACAGCTATCTCATTATACACAGAAGCAAAAGCATGTCGCCATATGAGTGAGCCCTGAGCTCAGGGACTCGATTCTGCCTTTGGGACCCTCTAGATGGTCTTCTTCTACAGGCTGGGAGTTTGGATCTGTTTGCTTTTGTTCGTGACATTTTGCAGAGGATTGGAGTTCAGTTCCCACTGCTGATCTCAGGTGACTCCCGACCACCTGTAATTCCAGCTCCAGGGAGCTAATGGCTTCTGCAAAGCTCAGAAGCGTCATTTTAGACTTTGTTCTATCCTTGGCTCTTTCTGGACGCAGAGTGACCCTGGGCTCTTAAGTATCTTGGTGGCTGCTATCAGGCTTTTGTTCCGGTGCTCGCTCTGCTCCAGCCTCCCTACTGCTGGGATTTCAGGCATCACCACCGAACCTCGTTAGGAATTTAAATCTAGTGTCTGCGGACCCTGTGGACCATGATTCTGTCCAAGTGGGGCAGGTCATTGGTTGCTTTGATCTCCCCTCTTTGGATGTAACCACGTTTCCTCCCAGCCGTGGCCTAGACAGCCGCTCCAACAAGTTCTCCTCCCACCCATCTCTTTCCCCATCAAAATCCCCACCAACTCGGATCCAGTCATGTGAACTTCAAACAAACAGACTCCATGTTTGTTTGGTTTTTTTAACAATAACCTGACTTGCCATGATTGGACCATTAAATAATAAGTAACACCCCATCTCCCTCAAGAGCCATAGGAAGACTGCCAAGGACGAAGCTCTTTATGTCTTGTATGCCTGTCATGCTTTGATGAGCAAGATCCAGAGAAGTTCTCCCCACAAATAACAGTGGGTTCGTGGACCACACTGAATTTTCTGATTCCTTCAGGTTTCTTCCTGTGTCTGGGGGAGCTGGAGCCCTGGAGGTGCATCTTACCAGCTGCCTTTCTCAAGCGAGGAAATCATCCTCCCTTGGCTGTCAGTGCAACAGGCTTAGCTTTCCGTTTGTTGTCTTTCCAGTTAAACTATAAACCTAAAACATCCTTCCCTGGTTCAGAAACCAAATGACAGATTTAAGTGTATGAAGCCATCAAACATTTTAGACACACACACACCTACCAACTCGTCACAGAACAAGTTCTTTGATTATGCCCTGACTGTGGTCCCATGGCTGTCCTTTGCCATCTGTTACCGGGCAGCCTCTGCCTAAGGCCATCACATCCTGGTGATCTCACAGCTGGAAGCTACAGAGTCAAGCCTCCATCCTCAGGGGAGCACTGCAATAGCACCAAGAGGCCTCAGCAACCTGGCCCACCTTTAAGGCCCCAGGTTCTCACTCTCCATGAGCTCTAAAATTGGCCTTCAGTGTGAAGGTTCTCGTTTCTAAACTGGGCTTTGTTAGATAAGCAGCTGAATCACCTCAAATGAAAGAAGAAACAGAACCTCTGAGGAGAACCTAAAAGCATGAATCTAGGAGAAACAAAAGCACTCCAGGAACATGGACGGCACCGGGCATCTTTAAGTCAGTTACTTGGCAGTAGAGGGTGACTCTGCTTGGATAGAATTTAAGGTTCAGCTGTTTCTCCTCACTAGCTTTCTTCCCAAGCCTTGGATCTCTCTATGACCCCTATCCTAGGTCCTTTTATGTTATTCTCCCCACTCAGGAAGCGGTTCACACAGAAGTACTGACTTGGGAATCTCTACAGGCTGAAAATCCTTCAAGTCGTACATGAAGAAATGCAAAAAGTGTCCTTCTGAGGACCAAACAAGCATCAGGCTGTATCTTTGGACCAGGGAGTCCACTTTGACTCCAAACTTCCATTCCCCATCCATCTACCAATGCCTCCCTGCTGGGGAAGCAACCCAGAGCATACCAGTTCCCCTGCCAACCCCAGGCAGGGTCCTACAACAAACAAAGAACAAGCTAGAGAGCCAACGGGCCACCCAATCAGTCGACAAACATGGCTTAAGCCAAACCAGGGATGTTTAACCTACTATTCCAGATCTCAGTGGTAGAATGAAGACAGTTTCAAACTTACAAGGGAAAAAAAAATAAAACAAGACCCTTTTTGTCCAGCTAACATTTAAATGGAAGGTAGCATTTCCCCCCTCCAAGATCAATATGCACAGTATCCCTTAGTGGTATTAAAAGACCTGTGACATTAATACAAAAAAAAAAAAAAAAAAAAAAAAAACTATAGGTATTTTAACAACCCATTGTAGTTGTCCCAGAATTCCAGAAATTCCAGAATGCTGTTCCTATGCAGCACTAGTCTGACGTGACAGCAGTCACTAGACCCACGACATGAGTTCATCTGACTGACTCATTTCTTGATATGCACGTCTATTACTATATTACATTTCTAAGTCAGGGACTTTCAATAATGAATTATCCTTGGCAATCCTGAATGTCTTATTTTTAAATTAAAAAAAAAAATCTGAACAACTGCAACTGTCAAAAGGTTCGCAATAAAAAATACTGCTAAGAACGCTTCAGTTAGAACATATGTATTTATATTTCTGCCAATCCTTCCCGAGCTACTTAATCCCCACTGGTAGGGCCAAGCTCTGTTTAAATGCCTTCTGCAGAAAGACATGAAGTTCAAGAGTTCATTGGTTCAACGTGTCACCCTTCTTACCAGTTCCCATTTGGGCTTGGAGTATGAATTTCCTGTAACCAGACTGCTGCCTGCTTCAGAGTCCTCTGTGACTCAGACCATACCTTTGCTGCTGAGCCCTTGCTAGGAGAAACTTAAAAGGTCTCCTGGAAGTGCTAACAGCCAAGGACTCTTACCCAATCAATTGGAAGCATTGTTGTGGCGACCTTGTTTACTTCCACAGAAATTCCTGGCGCTGAGTCACTGCCAAGAGACAATTCAAGAGGCATTTCATGTTGAATCATAAAATGACAGCAGCCTTTTCCTGGATACAATCCCTGTCTCCTTCACACGGGTAGGAGCTTTCGGCTTTGCAGGCACAGTGACCTTACTCGCAGCTTCTGTCCAAGGCTCCCACAGGAACTGAGGGTGTGTGATGCACTGGGTTTCATGCAAAGTATAGAATCGAGTGAACTGCCCTGTCCTCCACTTGTATATTTGAGGATTATCATAATACCTAGAGCAAAAGATCTAGACAAGCTATAAAATTGCTTCATAACTTTTAAATGCTCATGCGGTCCTGATAACCAAAACTGAAAAAATATAAAATCTAATATAAAATAATCCATGATTTCTATGTGGGAAGATTTTCTCCCAAGGAATGACATATCCGGAAGGCCTTCTTATCCCTGAAAAGATCACCTCTTTCTCAATAGTATTTTCCTACACTCTGAAGGTTCCTGGGGGACTGACTGAAGCCAAAAAGAGAACTTAAGTACTTGCTCAAAACAAGGCTTGTTCAAATCCCAGAGGAGGCGCCTCCGACTGTTGGCCTCTCGGAAATGACACTGTTGTCAGACTAACTTCTTTGGGTTCTTGAAAAATAAATAAGAAGATGTGAATTGATTTGATTTCCCATTACCTTAAAGTTTTCATATTTGGCTCCAAGAGAAAGAACTGCTGTGTTCTTTCTTAGGACTCTGGAGTTTTAGGGATGTTTGGTCGGATCTCTTGGCACCACAGTGATGAAAACCTACAGCGCCAAACGCTGTGCTTCCTGAATCCCGGCTTTAGTTCCTACTCCTTCAGTTCCCACAAAGAAACCATTCCCTCCCAAATTTACCTTAAGCTATATGGTGTCAAGTAGTATTGAGATAAGGTCCCATGCAGGACATTTCTTTGGTTTCCATCTTCATAAAGTCCTACTTACTTGATAACCAAGGAGTCTCCCACCGAGATAACCTCTGCTCTTCTGTTCATGTGTGAGCCTGGTGAAAATGTCTACAGAGTGAATTCAAAATGTAGTGAATTAGGTAGTTTTTATTGTCACCTGGATACAGTGTAAGGGGACAGGAGCCTCAGTGAGGAGTATTCTGGGTTGGGTTGGCTTCTGAGCTTATCTGTGAGGATTTTTCATAGTTGTGTTGATTGAGTGGGAAGACTCTGAATTTGGGCATCAAGTTTGGGCTGGACCCTTAACAGGGCAAAAAGAAGGAAGCCACCTGAGCATTAGCGAGCATGCATTCAATGAGCCTTGCTCCCGAGGATGGGTATTTTAGAACCTTCAAGCTGTAGCCATGACTTCCCTGCTACAAAGGATGTGTGCCAGCTAATTTTGGCCAACTAGACATTACAGTCATCTGGGAAGAGCCATCCTTGAGAAACTGCTTCCACAGATGGGCCCATAAGCAAGTACATAGTGTAGCGTGTTCTCTTGATTAGCAATTGGTATGAGGGGATCCAGCCCACTACAGGTGATGCCACCCCTGAGCAGGTGGTCCAAGTTTATATAAAAAACAAAGCTGAGCAAGTTGTGGAAAGCAAGCCAGCAAGCAGCTTGGTTCCTGCCTCCAGGTTCCCTCTTGAGCTCCTGCCTTGACTTCCCTCAGTGATGGATCTTAACCTGTAAGCTAAACAAACCCTTTCCTCCCCAAGTTGGTGTGGTCAGTGTTTTATCATAGCAACAGAAAGCAAACTAGGGCAGATGATCACCTGGCACTGTGTTCTAAGAGGAATCCATTGTCCTCTAAGTGACTTTTGTCATGGTATTTTCATAGGTATCTTTATTATGGTAAGGGAAATAAAACAAAGACTCCTGGTGATGAAATAGCATTCTTTCTGAAGCTTCTGGCCAGCTTGTCTGGCATGCTCAGCAGCAAACAAAGACCAACGTGTGTGCCATGGCATGCAGACACCCACACTCACACAAGAATGCACACTACACACACACACACACACACACACAAAGATATGCATGTGTGAGTATATATGTATTATATTGCAATTCTAGAAAATAAAGTCTTGAAAATATATTAGCTGTGATCCTTCTGTATCTTATGATCTCCAGTCCAGGCGATCTCTCAAGAGCTCCTGAGGGCTTCATCAGTAGTTCTTAAACTTGGCATATGAGGTTAGCCCAGGGAATTTCTTTGCATCTCCATTGTACACAACCTATTAATTAAATCAGAGGATATGAACCCAGATATAATCAATTCTTTATAAATTCTTGAGTGATTAGAATGGACCGCCAAATTTGTGATCCTGATCCAGAAGCCAGTGAGTTCCACTGAGACTTGGCCCCTTGTGGGGTCTGACTCCTGTAGCCCCCAAGCGTGTCTTCTCCCATGATGCTATAATCTAAAGACCAGGGTACCCCAAGTTCTGGATCATCTTCCCACTGAGCCATGTAACCTCCAGGAGACTCAGAGATGCTAGATGGTAGTGGAAAAAATATCTGAAGAGCGATTGATTCTTCAGTAGCCGTACTCAGCATCTTGTCCCTCTCCGAAGTTACCGTCAGTATTATTCATATCCCAACTTCAGACAGGCATATGATATCTTCATAAAGGGTGGACATAATTTATCTACTACTGGGAGAGTCCTATCCTGAGACACAGAGCCAGGCGTGAGCTACTAAAGGAAGGTGCTCGGAAGAATACAAACCTTGTCTCTGTCAAGCTTTCAAATTGATTGCATAAAAGAAATCGAGGTTAACCAAACATCTTTCCCTTAATGGGCAGAAAATCACTTTCAAAGCATTTTTTTTTTTTTGATTTTTCGAGACAGGATTTCTCTGTAGCTTTTGGTTCCTGTCCTGGAACTAGCTCTTGTAGACCAGGCTGGCCTCAAACTCACAGAGATCCGCCTGCCTCTGCCTCCTGAGTGCTGGGATTAAAGGCGTGCGCCACCACCGCCCGGCTTTTCAAAGCATTTTTTAACAATGGAGAAGGGAAACACCAACTGGCCAAAAATGCTGGAGAGTGTCTGTGGCTGCCCTGCACAGCCGGATAGAGTGCTAGACAGATGAGACTTAAGCTTTGAACCCATTTCATTTTGTTGGGATTCACAAGTGCACCCTAATATGTGATTAGCCGTTCAGGATGGGCTGAGCCTCTGAGACTCTCTCCTGACCACTTAAAGAAGGTAATCCATTCATCCCAAAATGTTTCACTTAGACAGAATGCCAAGACAGACACTCAGCCCTAAGGACTTACGTTTAAGTCATGAAAGACACTAGCAAATGGCCTAGACTAAAACAGAAATTCCAAAGTCAACAAATTTTCATGTTTTAAAAAAAATAATCTAAATAGTAGCATAAAGCTGAAAAGGTCATGAGTTTAAAAAAATAATAGAAGACAGGAAAAAATGAATTATCCAGCTGCCCAAGCTACCAGCTTCTGTGTGTCCTTCAGCCCTTCTCACAGTAGAAGAAGTGTCCATCTTACAAGGCTAGACCCTGGACCTAGCCAGAAGGGACTTGGATCCTTCCTTTCTGCCAGTGATCCTCTCTCACGGCTGAACTTCCCCCAAACTCCTGCTCCTCAGGAGCTTTATCACCCACAGCTTCTCCTAACTTAATAACAAAACGAAGGCCAAGTGTTCTAACTCAGCTCCATCCCATGTGCTTTTAGTTCCTGCTCTGTGTCTTCACCCCACATATCTGTCCATCTGCTCACCTCCCATGTCCTCATCAGCCCACTCATCTCTGCCCTCCAGCACCACTTCTCCACCTAACCACTGCTGCAAAGATAAGCAGCAGATTCTCATACGAAACCCACAGGAATCTTTCTCCATCTTACATAACTAGCATCTTGTATTGGAGCCCTGACGTCATTCTCCTCCCCGTCTATTGCTCCTTTCCCTTTCCTTTGACACGTCTTGCCCCTTGACCAACTTTAATGCACTGACTCTCCAGAGGTGTCTGTCCACTTCCCAAATCAAGCCCTCTTGGTAGATGAATCCCCAATGATAACTTGGTGCTGAAAACCTCAAAGCTTAGAAAACGATTTTTTCAGAGCTTTGGGTCTGAATATCCAACTACATATGCAATATCACCAAAGGATTTTTAGATATCTCAAGTTTCAACACGGAATGCTTCTTTTCCCTAGCCTGGTCTTCTGTAATATTCTACCTGGGTAAACAGGACTACTGTGTAAGTGTCTTCTCAAGTTAGAAAAGCAAGCATCTTCCTCATCCTTGTCTTCTATTTTTCTTCTTTCTGTGTCTCGGAATACCAAGCCCCAATTATTCTATCTCATAAACAGTATTTTCAGCATATCACTGTTTCTTATTTTTCTGCCAACATTGAGTCTGTGTTCTCTCTTTCACATCGTGTCCCTATCCTCCCAGCTTCCAGGCACAGACCCCTCCAAACCATTCCCTCTATTACCACTGGCCGATGTTTCTGAAGTGGAGTATTGACCTTCCCCTGCAAACACACTCCAAATCCTCCATCCATCTGCCACCAGTGCCTCAGTACAGAGGTTTCCTACAAGTACTGATAAAAGACTCTAAAAGGCAAATTTACGAGTTTGTCTCAAGCAGGTTTTTTTGCTTTGATTTGTTCCATTAAGTTGATTTGTTTCTATTTTATAGTTGCGAGATAACAAGGCTTTTACTAAGCGTGTTGGGAAGTTGGTGGCCAATATTATATGTCAGAGAAACTTTGCGAAGAGAAGGGCCATGACTTTTGTGACTGTGCCAAAGAGAGTCAGCCATAAACTCTGTCGGAAACAGCATGAATGCTGCGTGATAAGAGAGAGTTCCAAGACCCAGAACAACCTCTATCTTCAGACCTCAGATGGTAGTGAAACATAGACGCAATGTCTCCTGGTTGTACCTGCTAACAGCTGGTGGCTGGAAAGGAAAAGCCTCAGGATGGTCTCCGTGACTCTCCGCAGAGCACACAGTTCAGACATTCCCAGACAACTACAAACAGAGGCCTGAAAACTAACTCAGAGACACGTCATATTGGCCTAAACTCAGAAGCAAGTTATCCATCAAAGGTTTCCGAAAGCCGTGTGCATGTGCACGCAAGTGTGTGCCTGCGTGCACGCATGGTTGGTGGAGGGCGAAAATGGTTGCTTATATTTCTTACATGCACAGTTTGCATCGTGACTCTCCCTGATGCAGAGGGAACATCACTCCACCGTCTACTTGCCACTCATTCTTTTGTGCAAAACGCACTAAGCGCAGGCAATCCCTTTATTTAGCGCTCAGTTTGCGTTACAGCTAGTCTTCGTATTTGCTCGGCAACTCTCTTCTCATCCTTACAGATGAAGAAACCAAGGCCCTAAACGACCCAAGTCCTTGTGACCGTAAAGAGGGGAAGCAGAACCTGGGCCGCTCCATTCTGAAAAGAGCCCTCTTTCCATGCCACCTTCCTCTACCCTAAACCATCGCATTGCCAGTCCTGGTTAGTAAGAAGAAAACCGTGGGCGAGAAAGTTGCTGCTTTACGATAAACCACCCTGGTGAAAATGATTCAATGGTTATTTTCGAGATGTCAGAGCTGAAAATGTACAGATCTCACAGGACGAAGAACCTGCCAAGTCCTGATTGCACAACCAAAGCCCTGCGAGGAGCCGAGGAGGCCGACTGTGTGTTGGAAAAACCACAGATGTCATCTGGGAATGCTCAGAGCCCTTTTCGGATGGAGACAGTCTTGCTTCCGCCGGAACCACCGCCTTATAAGACCAAACTAAGCTACTTCCTCGGCTGAACCCACCCAACACATACTGCCTGTTCCCTTAGATCACTGAGATCCTACTGGCTGAGCATCATGGAAGGAATGCCACTGCTGGGCGGCGTGCTTGGTCCCCAGCCTGTGCTGCCTCACTGACACCCACCTCGTAATGAAGTTGCTATGAGTCTTTCAAAGGGGAGATGGGGGAGGCAAGACACTGGGGTCAAAAGGAGAGATATTTAGGTCCCCCTGGGAAATTAGTCACACATCAAATCCCTTCCTCTCCATTTACAGCCATTTATTTGGGAACAGAGAGCCCTAAATGAATGGGAAGCAAAGCCCTTTCCAGCCCGACATGTGTTCTGAAGTTCACAGGAAGGTTTCTCCTCCTTTGCTCTGAGGCGCGCAGGCTGCCTGTTCTGCACAGCTGGGCCTGCAGTGAGCTAATCAGACTGTAAATGCTCACAGTGAGGAGGAAGGGCTCCAGGGAACAAAATCAGCCATTTTTTTGGCCTAGCTTCATCAGGCTTAGTGTCATTACACCGAAACATTAGGAGGATAAAAGGGACTTAGATGCCTCCAAGAGGGTTGATTCCGAGAACTCGCATCAAGCCGTAGTTAAGAAAGGTCCTGCAAGGAAAAGGTCCTGCAAAGTTGAACACGCTTCAGAAAGGGAACAGTCACACTCTTGCCAAGTTACTTCCCTCACAAGTATTGATTACTCTCTGCAGAATATGGAAAATATTTGTCTCAGCTGTTATTGCAACCACTCTCATTTTCAACAATGAGGGGAGTAGGGCTGCCATAACGCGTTCGTTCCAGACTTTCTCCCCAAGGTAAATACTGAAGGATATTACGATTCTTAGGAATGGTGTGCCAATTTCTCTAAGAATCCCACTGATCTGGGAGGAAGGATACTGCAAATGCTCTGTGGAAAGTCTTTACTGGAGCTCTCTTGAATGACCTAATAGACTCCAGATAAGGACAAGCTATCAGCCTCTGTAAAGAGAACACATGGGGGGAGGGGGGAAACACAATGGGCCAGTGGGCAGTCTACACACTAACACAGACTTCCAAGAAGGAGTAGACCTTTTGCTTCTCTGATGCCTTAACTAATGAGCTGGTCCACACCTAACCCTATGGATTATAAGCTTGCATCTTAGAGAACAGACACAGAGAGAGCCCAGGGTAGCAGGCTGACATTTCATTCCAAGATGGAGAGTTTGCTTTGAGATATGTTTGGGGGACAAGGAAAAAATGGGGATCCACTGTGTCTGGGATAGCTGTGAGGAGAAGGGGTTCAGCCCCCCCTTCATTTCCACTGTTGGGTTTACCAGTTGAATTTACATTTTCCTGGGTTAGAAAATTGGCATCAGCTGTCTTCATTGGCAGCCAGGAACTGCATAGCTAAACAACCAGCTTCAAGGTGAGCAATGGTATATTCTGCTCAGTGAGGTGTGTAGACATGAGAATGTGCCTCACAGACATCCTTTCAGAGGGCATGGAATTAACAAGGGGCCCAATTATTACATATCTAAAGTGTGTCTCTTTAGCTGTTCTCTGCTAATTCTGAGGGAAAGAATTCCTTTAGATACCAATGGCTGGACCCTATATAGCCAGGGTCCTGGGAGAGTTCTCTACGTGATAGGACACTGACTACTAGTCCTTGAGACGTGCACGTTCTGCCTGACCCCACCAGGATTAGACTGAGATAGCCTGAGTGGAAGGAAAGAAATAAGCGCAGGAGTATTGAATAGCCTTTCACCTTTTCTACGCGTAACTGCTAACAGGAAATTCATCTCGTCTAGTACTCATTACACAGAGTGATCTCCACCCATTGCCTTCATTAATCCACTTAGGCGCTGGGCACATTTATCGAGTATTGACAAGCCCGAATTTCCAAGGATCCGAAAGAGAACAAGGCTAAAGAGTCCCAGCCTCCATGAAGCTGATGAGAGAGAGAAGGATATATAAGGAATGTGTTTTCTTTTTGTAAAGAAAGCACATGTAGATATATATTTTAAGCACTGATAAACACTATAAAGAAAAGTCACATTGCACTCTCTCCCCAGAATGGAAGAAGAAATCGAAGGTCAAAGAGGTCCCAGACTTACTTGGAACTCCAGACAAAGCCCATGTTGACAAATATTATGCTTTTTCCCTCAAGGTGGATTCTAGAACTTTCTACTTCCTAAAACCAGTGAGAAGGCTCAGATCTCTATATAACCTATGTTTATGGATGTCTTGTGTAATTTTCCCAGTGGACAGTACTGAATGGTCACCTTAGCTGCGGTAGGGCAGTCCTTACCCCAGCTTCCTGTCGATTCTCTGGTCCCAGCAATGCTTTCCATTGCCTCTCTCTTTCCCAGGGTGTCATTGGCCATATAATTCAGTTCCTAAGCAGCATATGTTAGAGGCCAAGTGTAGGGGAGACCCAGCCAATCACCTTGCTTGTAGGGCAGGGTCCCCCGAGGATATTTTTTACTTATAAAGATTGCGGGTGTGCTCCCCGCCTTCCCTTCTGGCCGGTTGTGGTGGTGCGCGCAGGTAGGAGGCCCAGTGGCTCCCACTCGGAGACAGGGGAGCAACCCGCAGCGCGGCCCACAGCGGCTCTCAGAAGGGAAGGCGGGGAGCACACCCGCAATCTTTATAAGTAAAAATTATCCTCGGGGGACCCCGCCCTACAAGCAAGGTAATTGGCTGGGTCTCCCCTACAGCCAAGACCTTGAAGAAACTGGCCAGACCCTGTTTCTTCAAATGTGTGACTGCACCCACAGGGAAAGGCAAACGCTCAGGCAGAGCAAAGAGCAGAGTCTTGAACATGGACACTAACGGCATCTTCGTGGAGGTAACAATCTTATCAAAGCTGCCACTGAGTAAATGAGTCACAAGCGGCACCACAGCTATAAGACACAAACTCAGAAAACAAGCCCTGCATCCTCTCAGGTTGACAAATCAATTGTTCTTAAATAGTCCTTGATACACACCCAGGATAGCCAAAAAAATCCTACAACAAAAGAACTTCTGGAGGCATCACAATCCCTTACTTCAAACTCTACTACAGAGCTACAGTACTGAAAACAGCCTGGTATTGGCATAAGAACAGACAGGAGGACCAGTGGAACCAAATCAAAGACCTGGATATTAATCCACACCTACAAAACCTGATTTTTGACAAAGAAGCAAAAAAATATAAAATGGAAAAAAGAAAGCATATTTAACAAATGGTGCTGGCATAACTAGATATCAACATGTAGAATAATGAAAACAGATCCATATCTATCACCATGCACAAAACTCAAGTCCAAATGGATCAAAGACCTCAACATAAAGCCAGCTACACTTAACCTCATAGAAAAGGAAGTGGGAAGGACACTTGAACACATTGGCACAGGAGACCACTTCCTAAATATAACCCCAGTAGCACAGACACTGAGAGAAACAATTAATAAATGGAACTTCCTGAAACTGAAAAGCTTCTGTAAAGCAAAGGACACTGTCCACAAGACAAAATGACAGCCTATAGAATGGGAAAAGATCTTCACTAACCCCACATCAGACAGATGTCTGATCTCCAAAATATACAAAGAACTAAAAAAAATGGTCATCAAAAGAACAAATAATCCAATAAAAAAAATGAAGTACAGACCTAAACAGAGAACTCTCAACAGAGGAATCTAAAATGGCTGAAAGACACTTAAGGAAATGCTCAATATCTTCAGTCATCAGAGAAACGCAAATCAAAACAACTCTGAGATTCCACCTTACACCTGTAAGAATGGCCAAGATCAAAAACACTGATGACAACTTATCCTGGAGAGGTTGTGGGGGAAAAGGAACATTTCTGCATTGTTAGTGGGAGTGCAAGCTGGTACAGCCCCTTGGGATATCAGTCTGGCAATTTCTCAGAAAATTGAGAAACAACCTTCCTCAAGACCCAGCAATACCACTTTTGGATATATCCAAAGGATGCCCAATCATACCACAAGAACATGTGCTCAACTATGTTCATAGCAGCTTTGTTTGTCATAGCCAGAACCTAAAAACAACCTAAATGCCCCTCGACTAAAAAGAATGGATAAGGAAAATGTGGTACATTTACACAATGGAGTACTACACAGAGAGAAAAAAAATAATGACACCTTAAAATTTGCAGGCAAATGAATGGAACTAGAAAACATCATATTGAGTAAGGTAACCCAGACCCAGAAAAACAATGATCATATGCACTCACTCAAAAGTGGTTCTTAAACATAAAGCAAAGAAAACCAGCCTACAAATCACAATCCCAGAGAACCTAGACAACAATGAGGACCGTAAGAGAGACATACATGGATCTAATCTACATGGGAAGTAGAAAAAGACAAGATCTCCTGAGTAAATTAGGAGTGTGGGTACCATGGGAGAGGGTTGAAGGAGAGGGGCTAGACAGGGAGAGGAGCAAAGAAAAATGTATAGCTCAATGAAACCAATTAAAAAAGGAAAAAAATAGTCCTTGATACACTGTAAGTCTCCAACAAGGAATCACTATTGCTACAGTCATTGGTAACTCCCTTTCCTACCCCCCCATTCTGGGAAGACCCTGTTACTGCCTCGGAGGACCCTGTTACTGCCTCATAAAGGTACATTTCCCTGTCGCAGCTAGCCCAGCCTGAGCAGAAGGCCCAGTGGGGAAACAGAACCAATCTCCAGCAAGAAAACTTGTGAGTCACTCAACCCATACATATCTATGTTGTTCTTACTACAGAATATTCTTCTCTCTAGGGTAAGAACTAAGCCTCATAAATAGAGTCGAAACATCTACCAGCTCACCAAAAATAAACTTGTAGAACTTAAGCTATTAGGATCCACAAACTTGGCTTTAGTGGTCCACAGTCAGCCTTTTTCCCCCGTCTGCTTTATTTGAATTCTTCATTTAGTCCACGTTATAGTCAAAGACGCAAGCCCACACCTTGCGTGGTTTACTGGCTGGTCCTTGAATAGTCATGGTTCTCCTTGCTATCAATAAAGTTTGAAGTTGTTTTCTTTTTTATTGTGTTTCCTCAGCAGACACTTTTATTTTACTAGCTTCGCTTCTGGTGTGTGATTGAAATACGTGTCTCATTTTTTTTTTTTTTAGTAACTGGTCCCAGATGTTACAGGTAGTGAACTTTCTGTGTAGCAGTCTTCCAAACTAAGAGATGACCTCCCTTGAGCGTAGAGCTGCTCCTGGTTAACTCAGCCCATAGAGAAGTCCAACCATTCTTCATACTCCTAAATGGTGACTGTGACTGTTTCCAATGGTGACTAGCCTTACGCGGTTGGGGAGCAACATTTCTCCCCGCTCGCATTAGCTACGTGTGTGTTGCTGTGATAAAACACCCTGAGCAGAGTACAAGGGAAGGGGTTTTTTTTTTGAGCTAATTCTTTGAGGATATATTCTATCAGGAGAGAGCACCAGGGAGTCATGGGAGCAGGATCCTGAGGCAGCTGGTCAAACTGCATCCACAGTCAGGAAGCTGAGAACAGTGAATGTCGATGCTTGGGTCCCATTGTCCTTTTCACGTAATACAGGAAATAGCCATTCGGTAGTATGACTCACATCAGGGTGAGGATTTCTGCTTCAGTTTAGTTGAATTAGACAATGCCCCCACGGGCCTGCACCAAGGCTAATCTAACCTAAAGAATTCCCACAGACGTGCCCAGAAGTTCCTTTCCTAGTTTATATCATCTTGCCAGCTTGTCAGGGCCTAGAATAAACTCTGCCTCCCTAGTGCTGGGATTAAAGGTGTGCGCCACCACCGCCCGGCTAGATTTTAAAAGAAAGATCAGCTGATGAGCAGTCTTGTGATGCTGCATCGGACCAGGAGAAGCTATTTTCGGAACGGACTTAGTTTCTTGGGCTCAGCTGAATTTTCTCTCCTTTTTATGAACAATAAAGAGACTATGAATCCTGAACTCAACACAGAAGCCAGGGACAGGAGACTAGATGCCCACTGGGACCTCGGGACCCTTTCTCGTGTTGACCCTATCACTCCCATTTGTGCCAACCATGGTGTTTCTGGCTTCATCTTAGACCTCTTTGCTCGGTCTTTGACCTCAGTTAAAGTCAGAATCTGCCATGAGCGAAAGGGACAATGTAGGCGGTGCAGGTAAAATATCTACCTCCCAGACCAGAAAGTCTCTCCAGGATAAAGTTTCTCCTGTGCAAATCCTACTATGATAGACACACATGGACGTCAGGAAGTCTTAGAAATAGTAGTGACCAGGAGTTTAAGTTGACAGTAGTGGTACAGTGGTACCGGGTTATCTTTAGATTCTCTCACTAGCATGTCTTTTCATTTTCTATTACATGGAAGGGGGTGCATTGCTGGGTGTCCCGTGCCACATATCAGACGTGAGGGTCAGGAGGGCGTACATGTGCTGGCTGACCCAGGCCACATTTCAGACGTGAGGGTCAGAGAACAACCTGTAGGAATCAGTTCTCACACTCCCCCTTGTGCATCTTGGGACTTGAACTCAGGTCATCGGGCTTGGCTTCGAGCACCTCTACCCACTGAGCCATCTCCTCATTCTCCTTCACGAACCAAGCAAGTCCCTCACCTGGCATGTGTTGACTCTTACTTACAGCCAGCTTTTCACAGCTTGTGCTTCCAAGGAAATAATGTCTTCCAACAGGAACAGCCAAAGATGTCATAATTTTACAAGATTCGCTAATAATGAAGTTCACTATATCTCTTCATCATTTCAGCTCTGTGGTCATGTAAATAGTTGTTCTTGGGGGCTTTGCGAACAAAGCGGGGCTTTAGCTTCGTGTCTCTTTTTCCACTTCCAGGCGTATTTCTTAGCTGTGCTGAGGAGCCACAAGACATCAAATGTGAAAGTAGGAAGAAGAGGAACATGGAGGGAGTCGCCCTCCAGAGATTCAGGACACGTGGACTCTGACCCCAGCCCTGTCGTTTGTGAGTTGTGAGACTCGAGGCTAATTGATGAATGGCTCTGAGCATCGGTTATTGGCTTTTCAATTTGCAAAACAAGGACTCCAGACCATCTGCTGAGTCTGACCAGGAACGGGAGATTCCATATAAAACTTGCTATTCCTTCCGTGGGAGGTGGGTGCAGCAAGATGTCCATGGCAGAGCCACTGCAGCCCAAGAGGCTTGGAGATGAGAGGTACCAGAATCCCCTTTAAAGCAAATGGCCCTCAGCTCAGAGGCCATTCCTGCCCCTGACTACAGACAAAGCCCTTCTCTCTATCCTCAACCAGGCCAGTTATTCCCAGAAGATAGCACATGTGGGAATATTTTATCCGCACCCTTTCCATTCCTAGGTAAGCCTAAAATTCCCAAAGTTACTTTGTAACTTCCAAACCTACAAGGCACTACAGGCAATTTGACTCGATTCTTTTATCAAACATTGACAGACTGTACTTCTTAGAAAGAAAGCATTTAGAAACCAACTGGCTTTCTTACTAAGGAATCCAAGCACACCGTGCGATCTGGTGTGGACAAAGTTACTTTCTCATAGACCTCTCGCTTTTTTTATTTTATTCTTCTCCGTAGGGTGGAGCCTAGGTAAAACTGCCTTTTAATCAGCTTTGAAAGGGTTCTCATAAGTAAATTCATACTTAGACACCACTTGCTCACAACTTATTAACGTCTCAGAGGCAGAAAGCACCCAGGGACAGTGGAGTCAAGTTCTGTATTGCACAGAGGGGAAGATGAGAGACCTTAGCTAGACAATGGTGGAGATAAACAAGAGAGTACTCCCGTTCTGTCTCTTAACCCAGTGCGTTCTGCATACCTGAGGCCAGGTGTGTGGCTAGGAGAGCGTGTGAGCTGGGTGGTAAATCATTCGGGGCTAACCAGGGTGGGGGGCTAGCTACCTGGACCTTCAAAAGCACCTTGGAATTTTCTTAGTCAAAGGAAACTTTAGTGGTGAGATGCCATCTCTAAAGGTAAGCTGCAGCCATTCCTCAAGTGAATACACTCTACAAGCACGCATAGTCATAGATACGAATATCCATATATCTTAGCAAATACAAATAAAAAATGTGGTAAAATATAAATAAAATGGGAAATAAAAATCAAGAGAAAATTAAATACAGAAACAGGTGTCATTGAATCCTATTCTTCTTTTGGCTGTGAGTGGTCCAGTCCCAGGAAGAAAACAGTCACGAGTGGCGAGCATGGTAAAACACAAGGCACTTTTCTCTTTTAGTGACATTAAATTCCAAAAGGACAATCAGACAGGATACAGGCCATTTCCTCAGGCAAGTTCTCTAGCCTCAAGGGGCTTCTACACCATAGACACACAAGCAGGCAAATGGCTTGCCTAGTGAGCTGTCTATTATAAGGGAAATGGGCAGCCGCTGTAATGAACCATAAAGAAAGGAGTTGCCATTCAAACTTCAGGGTGTGATGGAGGCAGTGAGGTTCACAGATGGTGGCATCTGAGATGGCAGAGCATTCTGGGGCTCAGCAGGGGGAATTAATTGCTAAGCTTTGTGTGGTCCCATTAGGCTAGAGTACTGGGTGTGAAGATGAAACTTGATAGCCAAGGATGGCAAGGCTAGAATCATCCTAGAAACATCTTACACAAAGTTGAAAAGTTGGGGTTTCAAACCTGTAGGCAGTGGAAGCCACTGACTGGGTAGAGACCCTGTAGATGCTGGAATGTGAAGCTAGTGTGTAGCACTAACCTAAAGAATTCTTGCCTTTGATTCCAGAGACAGTCTAACAATCTGAAATAGTGGCTGGGATAGGAAGACACAGGAATCACACTGGGAGACAGGGTTCATTTGGACACGTGAGTCCAAGCAGGTTCAGATGTCGTTATCAGCACTTTCTGCTGGACCTTGCATGTTCCTTTGTATTTCTGTTGTTTGGGCATCAAAGAGGTCAAGTCAGTATCAAAGGCTGTAGTGGTAACATTGACAACCACCCACAGACAGATTCAAAGTTCAATGGGGAGAAAGCATGAGAGAAGTGAAAGAAAAAACTTCACACAGAGAGAGACACTCACAAAAATACACTCGCACACACTCATGCAAAACACTCATATATAGATATAGATATAGATATAGATATAGATATAGATATAGATATAGATATAGATATAGATATAGATATAGATATAGATATAGATATAGATATATACCTAAACATACACATGTCTCATACACATATATGCAACAAACACATTGATCAGGTGCTATGTTGGCCAATTTACACATCTCATGGCACATTGGCTTCATGACAACCCAGAAAACAAGGCATTGGTTCCACTCTACAGATAAAAAGCTATTGTTTTGTTTTGTTTTGCTTTGCTTTTTGAGGCAGGATCTCACATAGTCCAGACTGGCCTCAAATGCACTCTGCAGCAGAAGCTGACCTTGAACGGCTGACCCTCTTACCTCTACCTCCCTCCCAAGTGCTATAATTATAGGTGTGTGGGACAACACCCAGCATCAAGACTATTGACTTCTGGAAATTAGTGCTCCCGCTGGCTGAACTGACATGGACACCCTATCTTTAATCGTATCTCTAATCTTTACCATGGAAATCTCTGGAATAACTCTCCCCATGTTCTGGCCACAGAGAAGGATTGGACACACTCTCCTTTAGTGGCAGATGGGAGATCTCAAGCACAGGACACTGAGTGACTCACTCAGTCAGTCAGTAGCAGAAGCAGGACAGGGGCATTCCCTGACAGTTGTTACAGTATTCCTTCCGTTAGGCATTTGCCTTGCATCACAAAGACGGAAACTCACAGGGAACCATATTTGCTTTGTTCTTTCTCCCTTCAAGTCACCACAATAGAACATTTGACTGCCCTGGGGCTGGGGCCCACCATTCAGCCTGTACACGGCCTGAAACCACCAAACCAGAGTGACCAGACCAAATGCCTTTAACGTTGCATCCACTGGCATCATTCTGCCCACCACCCCAATTGGCATCAAGATAGCCACTCTTATTCTATAGCCTCTCTGGAGCACAGGCTAGATCCAACAAAGGAAGGGGACAGCAACAGCTTCCAGCCTAACGTAGCTGTACCTTTTACCAAGAATGACTCCCTGAGGAATGGAATCAAGCGGGCACATATTAAGTATTCAAGGACTCACCAGTCGTGGTGCATGGCGGATCGTCTTGGCTTTGAAGCTAATCAAAGGCTCACACAGAAAACAGAATGTTCTATCGTGTGCTCTATGACAAGCGCCCACCCACAAGGACCCAGCATGCTGGCCTTGGAAAGACAGCTGAGTCGCCACCATTAAAGCCTTTCAAATCTGGAGACAGCAACGCTGGGGGACCCCAATCTAGTTCCTTGGAACCTCTGAGTCACTGTGGCACAAACAGGTAGCCAAAGAATCGTTGTCGTTGTCTGGGATTATTTCCCACACATTTGCACACAGGATCCCTACACCGGCTTCTCAGAAGAAGGCTCGGTACTCCATGAAAACAAACAGGAGAAACAATCTCATCTCACCTTCTACCTGAACTAGAGAAAGGCCTGTCGTTCTCCCTCTTTTCTGAGCCTAGGCCTTCTCATTCACCCAAGAGCTGTCCTGGAGCCTTGGCAGGTACTCAGAAAGTGAACACTGAATGAAGGTGAGAAGATACTGAGGATACAAAAATGGGGAAATTGAGGGGTCAGAAGCTGGAAAGAAGCATCTCACTCGCTGTAGTGGTTTGGATGAGAAGGCCCCCCATTGGCTAGTGTGGTCCCCAGCTGGTGGTACTGCTTGTGGAGGTCTGGGAGGCGTGGCCTTACTAGAGGAAGTACATCTTTGGGGCTGGGCCTTAAGGTTTCAAAGCCTCTGGTCATTGCCAGTGCCCTGGCTTCCTGCTTGTAGTTCAAGATGTGAGTGCCTGGCTAACCACATAGGCTATCCAATGGCATTTATGAGGCCTCTATTGGGGAGAGAAGCTGAAGAAAAGAGCACTGTGCAATGCCCAGAAAGGTCAACCCAGAGAAGAAACGCCGAGCATACCTCTTAGCATAGCCTGGTGGTACTGAAGCCCTACAGGGCCAAGAGCTAAAATTAAGCGGCAAACATCTTGTTGTTCAGCAGCAAGAAGCCAGGGTATCCACAGTAGTATAAATACAGAAAAACAGATAAGACAAGCAGGCCCTAGGCTAGATGCCAAGTTCAAGACTATCTAAGGACTTTGAGTTTTGAATCTACTCTCTAGGACAAAAAAAAAAAAAGTTAAGAGGAGAGATGGGGGTGAGAAGAAAGAGAGGAGGGAGAGACAGAACAAACATCTTGGTTTTGTCTTTTCACAAAGAAACTCTTTAGAAAGGAGAAAGCAAATATGCCCCCAGCTCACTGGATACTCAAAAACGTTGAGAAAGCCCCAGCAGAAAGAATGAATAAGCAATTCAAATGGGCTTCACTGCTCTGGACCGGGCATCTGAAGTTGCCCATTTTGCCAACAGCATTCCAGCTGCCAACCTACCTGCAAAGAAAGGGACCATTTAAAGCCTCACATCCATCCAGGGTGGCTGGCACACCAAACACACTAACCGCCTCCTCTCAAAGGGGAAAAGAAGGAGGAAAAAAGCAAAGGAAATATTCTGGCCGCTAGCTTTAGACTTCAGGAATTCAACAAGTAAAGACTGCCAACATCTACTTGACGGAATGTATAGAGTCTGTAAAGCAAGGGCTTACACAAAATCCAACCGTGTTTAGAAATCGTTCCGGGTTTTAAAAGAGCGGTGTGGTCTGTGATGGCCACAGTCTGCAGGAGCGGTGCTGCTATACAGTCTGGACACATCCCCATATTGGCATTTATGAAGCCGCCACCACTGAAGAGGAAGAGCTAGAAGCTGGTCCTGCTCTAGAACCATCATCCTCAGGTGAGGGCTTCAGGTGCTTGCCTTTGAGGTTCTTGTGTTGCCAGAGGCTAATTCCAAAGCAGGTTAGGATCACACACTCTCCCAGTGGTCTGGGATGTGTTCTAATTGGTCACAATGCTTCAAGATGGAGATTCAAGCTGAATAAGAAAAGGCCAAGGGGCTCAAGAGATGACTTACATCCAGACTGACAGCTCCCCCCTGTTTTTCCCTTAGGGAACCCTTCTGCTCACCTCTCTCCACCTTTCTGTGTCTTGAACTATCAGGACCAGGTTAGAGCCTCTTGGATCTGTGAGTCTGACTTGACTTTTCACCTCTCCAGCTTGTAGAAGTTCAAACTTTGTCCTCCCACTGCTGAGTCAGGCACCTTTCTATCCATCCAAACTAGCTTCCTCCCAAGGATCCCTAGCTTCAGTACCAGCTCATCCCACTCAGTCTTCCAGACTGGACCACTGGACCACCTATGTCCCCTTCCTCCCTGTAGGCTTTCCTGCCACTGTGTTTTAGCATCTGTCCCTTTGAATGGCTTTGAAGTTTTCGGTTTTCCCCATCTGGGTCTACGCCTCATTAACTTCAAATCGCCTAAGTAGCCACCACGCTAGCCTGCCAACTCACTTTTTAATAATTTCATAAGATATTTTTCTGAAAGCACTCACCACCATTTTCCCACTTATGAAACTCTTAATCTCTCTCTTTTGTCCATCTTGTCTACTAGGCACTCGCTCCTTTCTCTGGCTATGCAAGGTTCCTTCCACCACGCCCTGGACCTCTATACTAGTCAAGCTATTCCCCATGTCAATGCCCTTGCTCAACCCTTCATCTCACCAACCATAGGCCTCATTCACGACATGATCCCTTTGATCAAATTTTAGGCAGACAGCTACTGCGTTGTATGGAACACGCTGCACACTGTAAAAATCCCAAGAACCAGACAGGCTTGTGTTTTTATTTGCCCTTGTAGGTTTACCGTCTAGTGTTTCAACAATTACCCAACCTCCCGAGAAAAGGCGAGCTCCTTTTCTCAGACTTTCTACTTTTAAAATCTCAAGTGGAGAGAATATTTATTTAAAGCAAATCTTAGCTGGGTGTGGTGGAGCAGTCCCATCACTCAAAGACAGAGGCAGAATGACCCTGCAGGAACAAGGCCAACATGAGCTATAGAGTGAGTTCAAGGCCAGCCAAGGTGACAGAGTAAGAGCTTATTGTACACACGTATACACACACACACACACACACACCATTCCTTTTTCTAAAAAAAAAAAAAAAATGTATGTAAATTGAACGGGTAGTTTTCTAACTGGGTTAGAATTAGATTTCCAAAAGTAACTAGCATGAAGAGAAGATTTCAAGTACCTAAGTCTCATCACTATCCTCTAGGAGTCTTTATAAAGCATTCTTTCTGCCGTCTCAGAATCCCCTCCTCTTAGGCCCAGGATCCTTGTCTCTACTCTTGTATTTTTGTGTGTGATTCCTTCGGCCCTCCAACATCCAGACTCTTACTAGAGACACACAGTCTTCGCTTTTGGGTTTCTCTCTTGCAATAGAGAGCAGCAGCTAGGCATCCCGCATGTACCAAAACAATAAAAAAGATCTTATAATCTAAGCATCTGCGATCCCAGCCTTAAGCTTCCATATCCATTTGCAACTGGAGGAAAATGTGACCCTTGACAGTGGTCTTCCCCAGGATTCTGTGCCCATGGTAAACAAAAAGAAACAGAAGAGCAGCAGTAACTAACATGTGAACTCAAGTAGACAGAGTCATTCATTGCTACCTCTAAGTGGCGTTCCTTCATTTGGACCTCAAATGAACCTGTCACCAGACATCATGGGAACTTTTCAAGCCAGAGCGCCAGAAGTCTTCTGCATGACTCTGCTTCTGGGGATTATTTTTAGTGTAATAACACCGCCTCTGCTTCTGTGACATTTCCCAGAACAGTCATAAATCTGAGATCAGACAGACGGAATTTTATTTTGATTTAAACTTGAGCAATGAGAGAGTCAAGAGCAGCCATGTTTTGGATGTAGACATCCCGTGGTCAAAGCCCAGGTGATGTCCAAGGAGTCCAGTGCAGTGAGCAGCTTACCTAGAAGAGTAAATTGGGGCAAAAAATGGGGTAGGAAAACAGCTGAGTGAAACACTTGCTTTGTGAAAATGAAGATCTGAGTTCAATCCCCAAAACCCATTAAAAAAGAAAAAAAGCCAAGCATTGTGTCCATAATTGTAATTCCAGCACTGGAGAAGCAGAAACAGGATGATCCCCAAGGCTCTCTGGTAGCCATTCTAACCCACTTGGCTAGCTCCAGGCCAGAGAAATAACCAAGGTGAACACACCTGAGAAATGACAACTGAAGTTGACCTCTGACCTCCATGTACATACTCACACATATACGTGGTAGATGTGCATACACCCACACACATACACACATAAACATGAATACACACAAACACACACAGAAGAAAATTGGGACAAAGTTTTGGGCAAAACAGCTTCCTTGCTTCTTCACTTCTGACGTGACTGCTAAAACTCAGAACAGTACCTGATCCACTCTAAATGAAATAGATTGCACAAAAGTGTTTCTGTTAGACATCACACCTCTGTCGACCCTTTCTCATAGCCACTAAGGGCATTCCTAAAGGACTCTTTAGACCCTGTGGTGGTCTGAAAGGAAATGGCACCCATAGAGAGTGGCACTATCAGAAGGTGTGGCCTTGATGGAGGACATGTGTCACTATGGGGATGGGCTTTGAGGTCTCCTATGCTTTTGCTACATCCAGTGTGGAATACAGTTTGCTTCCTGTTGCCTGTAGATCAAGATGTAGAACCCTCGGCTCTTTCTCCAGCACCATGTCTACCTGCAGGCCACCATGTCCCAACATGATAATGGACCGAACCTCTGAAACTCTAGTTAGATGTTTCCCTTTATAAGAATTGCTGTGGTCATGGTGTCTCTTCTCAGCAATAGAAACCCTAACTAACACAGACTCCTAAAACTATGGTCAAAATACAATGAAAAGCTCTGGGCAATCAGACCGCAGGAACTTTAATGCTAAGCAAAGGCTGATCAGACGCGTCGTCTCTTGCTGCTGTTCAGTCACGTTTACCTTCAGTTCCACAGCTCTGAGGGATGTCTGCGACTAAGTCATGGCATGCTGGTCTCAAGCACAGTCCCAAGACTGTACCAGTGTACAATCATGACGTTTCTCAAAACTTCCTAGAGAAGCAATTCTGGGATCGTGTCAATCAAGTGACAAAGCATGGCGGTGCCTGTCCCCAAGCCTCTCCGGACTGTTGCCTGTGAATGCAGTGATAGGTGACCGGCCACAACATCTCCGGGGATCTTGTCCAAGATGTAGGAATGGTTGAGCTTAGGAATGACCACTTACAAAGACTGAATTGGGGAACGGAAACTGTTTCAGTGAGCTCCTAGGAAGCAGGTAACAGTGAGATGACTCAAGCCGAGGAGCCTTGATCTGTCAAACATGTACAAACTGAAGTCACCGGAAAGTCATTGAAATATCAAAGGGGATATTGAAGTCAATGCATAGAAAAAGGCATGGATGGGAACCACCACTCTGTTGTATGAGACCCAGACTGCACTTCAACAACTGATCTTGAATTCTCCCGAAGAGTGTTCAGCATCACAACAAACCCTTCTGTCCTACTGGAAAATGGGTATTTGTCTTACCTAATACCAAAGACCTAAAGAAACTAAAAAAAAGTCACTGGCAGTTTCTACACAGTCTGTAGCATAGGGGTGGGCTCTCCAAATTTACACGTGATAGAATTAACTCCTATGCACATTAACAATTCAGACTGCTAAGCTCTTCCCTACCAATTCCGAGGCTAACATTTCCAATGGAGTCCCAGGGAGATATAAATAGTTCTTCTATTTAGGCAAGCATGGGCCATGTTTGATGAGGTGAATTCTAGAGAACTTTCCATTGGAGATTGTCTTCCTTGGGGTTTCTATTGATGTGATGAAATACTATGACCAAAAAGCAAGTTGGGGAGGAGGAGTTTATTCGGCTTACGCTTCCACATTACTGTTCATCCCTAAAGGAAGTCAGGACAGTAACTCAAACAGGATAGGATCCTGGAGGTAGAAGCTAATGCACAGGCCATGAAAGGATGCTGCTTACTGGTTTGTTTTCCATGGCTTGCTCAGCCTGCCTTCTTACAGAACCCAAGACTACCAGCCCAGTGTTGGAATCACCCACCATGGGCTCGGCCCTCCCCAACTAGTTGAGAAAATGCCTTACAGCTGAATCTCATGGAGGCATTGCCTCAACTAAAGTTCTTTTCTCTCTGATGACTCTAGCTTGTGTCAAGATGACACACAAAACCAGCCAGGATGGAGGTCAACAAACATAAAACAAGTGTTCATGCCTTCATACACAGCCGAAGTTTCACTGCACAGATATGAAATTAACGACATATTCTTTGTCCTCAAGAGGAGAAAAATGTTTACTAGGACAACCAATCGAAAACTTCCTTAGAAACCAAAAACAATTCAGAAATAAAAATATATATATACTTGATCTAATTTTAGATATTAAAACAAATTTAAAAACATTTGAGCTGCCCCTGTATTGAATATAATTAAAGCTACACAACTTGTCATGTAGGCTGCACCTTCTCATGTAGGACAGAGAGTTAAATGTCTGCGGTTACAGGCTCCAGGGAGGTGCGTCATCTATTTGTGGATCAAGAAGAAAGCATGCAAATACAGAAGGAAAGGGGCTTGAAGATTCTACCAGTGTTATGCAGCCTTAACTAATTGACCAGATAACTTCCAGGGACATGTGCTGCTGACTCACAAGGCCAGTTTGGTGGACCTTCAGGGAGGAGATGGAATTAGAGCAGATTTAGACTTTGGCTTTGCTTCAGCATCTAATCCCAGCAGGAGGTATCAATAGTCCCACGATTCCTTCTTACAGAGGTATCTTTCTCCAGAACATCATCCTTCTTGGAAGAATGGATTCCAAGCCCCAGAGGCCCTGAGACTTTCAGGGTTCCAACATGATGAGAAGTCAGAGGGACGTGAACTAAAATCCTACCACTTGGTGACCTTGATGGGCAATGCAATGAATAAAATGGGACTGAACCAGACACCTCTAAAGCGCTTTGAGATGTCCAAGGAGATAAGACATTTTTATGGCACAGTCCATAAAACATTTTCCTCCAAGTGTGAGGATCCAAGGTTGACCAGTGGAGCCCACATCCAGTGCTGGGTAGGCAGAAGCAGGAGGATCCTGGGGTAGGCAGCCTCATCGCTGAGTAGCAGGCCAATGAGAAGTCTTGTCTCGACAAGCCTGGTGGGTGGTCCTGGTGGAAGGGCAGCTCTGAAGGGCCTATGTAATAATCCTCACATGGACAGAGACTAAGGCTCCATTGCAATAAGTTGAAAGGACACACTGGCAGAATTTGGGAATGAATCCAATCTTAACCTATCTAGTCAAAATCCCAAGGAAATCATCCACTTGTATTTCACTACAATATAACTCCAACAAGAAGTAAGTTAACTTACATCCTTTTAAGGTATCTTCTGGAAATGAATTGGAGCTTGTCAAATTTTTATGAAAAAACAATTAAAGATACGTTGAGCTTTCTATGTTGGAGACAGAGAAAGCAAACTGCACATGATGTCTTTTTTTAAGCACTCTACATTTTATAAGCTGGATTTGCTTTCCAAAACCATGCTAAAATTAATGCATAAATGCAAGATGACTGGACAGTGAATAGGACTGGCTGGAGAGTGGCAGTTATCTGGAGTAATTGTATATCACCATGGGAGCTGCATGGTATATGGGAGGCAGCCATTCAAACACAGGAGCAGTTGGGACAGCAAGTGCAGGATTCCTGTGGTCAGAAGAGCATGACGTAGCTCAGAAATCAGAATAGCATTTTCAGTGTGGTCAGAGCAAACAGGGAAACAGAATGAAGGGTTTGAGTGTTCTAGGTTTATTCTGCTGCTGTGACAAATGCCAGGACCAAAAGCAACGTAGGGGAAGAAAGGGTTAACATCACTTACAGGTCACAGTCCAGCATTGGGGAAATCAGGACAGGAACTCAAACGGGAATCTAAAGCAGAAGACACTGTTTCTTGGCTGCAATGGTATCCTTTGTTGTCTTCTTGACTGCATCTGGAATCCACTAAAATCCAGCAGCTGGACACACCTGTGAAGGATTTCCTTGACTGGATCCTGGAGTTGAGAATTTCCACCCTAAATCTGGATCATTTGATGACTTAAGACTAACCCCAAACCTGGGCTACACCCTTGGGTGGCAGCCTGTATAAAGTACAAGGCAGAAGGAAGCTTTTGATTTCTTCCCACTTTTCTGTCTTCTTGATGGTAAGTTCATCTTCCCTGATGTTGAGGTATCATTCCACTAATATTAGAATCTACTTCTTGAGGATTCCAACACAGACTGAAGACAAGTTGAAACATTCAACCTCATTCACTAAACAACTATGAAACTATTGGTCCTCCTATCAGGAGACAGCCATTGTTGGGCTAGCGGGACATCATTCTGTAAGCCACTCTAATAAATCTCCTTTCAATATATATATATATATGAGAGAGAGAGAGAGAGAGAGAGAGAGACAGAGAGAGAGAGAGAGAGAGAGTTATTCTATATATTCTGCCTGTTATGCGCCTCTAAAGAACCATAACTAAAACACTGGCTTACCCTACGATGTAAGCTTAGCTCTCCCTATTACATAACTCAAGGAGTGGTAGGCACCAACAGTGTGAGCTGCAAACCCCTCCACAATAAAAATTAAGGCACTCTCCCACAGACATGCCCAATCTGAGCTTTAAAGCCCCTCAATTAAGATTCCCTTCTCAGGTGACTCTGGGTTATCAAGTTGACAGTTCAAGCTAACCAGGACAGTGACTATAGCACCAGATCATCGCAATGGATGAAAGGGGCTCGCCACCATCTTCACACCTATAACTGCTTAGTAAATGATGGAAGTCAGTCATTCTTGAAGGTCAGGAAAATGTTGGCAAAGCATCAGATAGTTTTCTGTAGGCAACAGATCCTCAATAAATAAATGATCGTGGTTGTTATTCTACAATAAAAGTCATCAATTTAAAATTCTTAACATAGTGCTTGGCAAACACTAAGTATTTGGAACTGCTTTTCTGAAAGCCAGAATAACATTATTGATATTATAAAATATTAATATGGCAGACATTTTATAGTATTTGCATATGGTTTAAACAAATAAGCAAATACACAACATAGTTACCTATAGAAAGCTTGGATACCATTTTGCCTAGCTCTAATTATTGAGTCCTTCTATAGCAATGAAAATGTGTGTGTATGTGTTGTGTATTGCATGTGCTATGCATGCGTATCTGTGTGTCTGTGTGTGTATATATGTCGTGTGGTGTGTGTGGTGCATGTGTCATGTGTGTCTGTGTGTAGTGTGTGAGTGTGTGGTGTGTATGTATATTTTGTGTGTGGTCTGTGTATGTTGGTATGTATATTGTGTGTGCGTATGTGTTGTGTATGTGTTGTATGTGTGGTATCTTTGTAGTATGTGTGTGCATGCTAGGTGTGTATGTTGTATGTGTGTTGTGCGTTTGTGTGGTGTGTGTGTTTTGAGTGTGTATGTTGTATAGTGTTGCATGTGTTGTGGTGTGTGTGTGTGTGTTAGGCACTAATGTAGAGGCCAGAGACTGACATCATGTGGTCTTCAGCCATTTTCCACCTTGCTTTTTAAGGTAGGCTCTCCTACTGAACCCAAAGCTTACTGAGCTGTCTAGACCCCTGGGGAATCTTCCTCTCTGCCTCCTAGTGCTGGGACTGCAGGTACCTCTAGCTTCTAATGTGCTTTTTGGATCAAATTCACGTGCTCACGCTTGTACGGTGAGCACTTTGCCGACTTACACATCTTCAGACCCCTTGAAATATTTTTAAAGAAATATCAACTCTCTACTGAGGAATGATGCCTACAGTTTGTGCTTTTTCTTTCTTATAATGATGGCCACTCCAACATTGCACTTGTAATAATTTTGTGAAAACACAAGTTAAATTTAACAAAGTTCATCTGAGGAATTAAAAAAAAAAATGTTCTAGAATCATAAGCCCAGGCAGCATTCTAGACGGATTGGTGGTTCAGAATGTCCTTTCTTCCAATAACTGTGGGCTGAATTTATCACCAGAAAATAACAAATGACATATAGAGATTTACCCAGTTGGTACAGTTTGGCATTTGCCTTATTTGGCCATCTTTAGAACAGTTTAGCTGCTGTGGCCGGCCAAGGCTTGGTTGCATGCTTGCTGCAACATGTTCCTCAGTGAGATTACAGTCTGTTTACAACCTTGGTCAGGTTGCTGTTCTCTACAAATGGGGTCCCTTCATCACCCAAGTGCTGAGACAGCTTTCGGCCAAACTGATTTTCGAAAGCCTCTCCACTGTCTTCACTGGAAAATAAGGTTTACAAGGCCCTATGCTGCCATTTATTCGTCAAGGCAAACCTCATATAAATTAAAAAAAAAAAAAAAAAGGAGTCTCAAGGATGGGAAGTTGTGTTGGGTGAATCCGCTTTGGTTCTCAACAGCTTTCAAAGACAGGAATTATTGCCAGAACTGGTAAGAATGGGGAAGCCACTGCGTAAAAGTGCAAGATAAGTCCCCCTAAATCCCATAGTCAGGATGTGACAGGGTAACAATATGAGGCTGGACCTCCTGGCTGCTCCAAGTCAGCCCCAGGAAGGCCAATGACAGGTTGAGGGCTGGTCAGAGAGGCGCCAATGGAACAGCCTCAGGTTCAGCTGTGTGGCAAGATTACTGCCCAGGAACTTAGCCATTGGAGACCACATAGCAAGAGGGAAAGCCTGCCTCTCCTGGTACCATAAAAAAGACAAAACCAGCACTTTTAAAAGGCTGTAAACTGAGTCCTCAACTCTAGGGTCTGTCGCAGACTTGACTGTCTATGAAGGTCAAGTCTTACCTGGAGCAAGATTTGGTGGCTGTCAGAGGAAGCCCAGAAAGCTAAGATGAAGTGGGACTGGTAAAAGCAAAGGAAGACACATAAGCCAGCTAGACTGTTGGGTAGTGACAGTTCGAACAATCCTCCTGCCTCAGCCTGCTGAGTAGCCGAGACTGTAAGCACAAGCCTCCGTGCCCACATAAATGTTTTGTTTTATTTTCTTTCAATCTCATAAGCCAATTTATAAATACCATTTGCAGCTCATTTCTCAAAGGGCTCTGGAGCTATCTGGAAACAATACTTCTGATTTTATTCATAAAGAGAACTTGCCTGTCTTGGTCATCCATAGAAGGCAAAGGCAAAATAGGCGAACAACCATGCTCCTTCAGTTCCGTGATGCGGATTCGCGGATACTGTGTGTTGTGCACAGGTGTGGCAGCCAGGAGGCTGAACATCCCTGAAGTAGACTGAATTGTTCCGTATGACCTCTCAATGACCCTAAGAGTGGGCAGCATGGCCAGAGAGGCCTGAATGAAAGAGGGCACACCCTGCTCATCTCAGAGTTGACTACAAATTCTGCCTCAGTTTGCTCATCGGTGTAGCAGGGTTGGTGGCAATACCTACAACATTAGATGGTATAAGATGATCCACCTAGCAGGAAGTAGAAATCTGAGTCCCCTCAGGAGACAGAACTGGCACAACAGTATGAGCAGTAAACCGTTCTTACCCATTCACAGGAAATTACTACTACATGGGAACAACAGACGATTCGAAAAGTACCCCAGGTCTGAAGAGAACTTGAGGAGCAAGCTTGACCCCTCCTCCATGGTAGAGATTCGCCTGGAGATCACGAGACTATGGCTGTGGGAATTCCTTTCCGCCAAGAGTTATTTTGGGTACCAGTCTTAGGGTGTGGCTTCTGTGTGCTAACATGATCTCTTATAAGGCAGAAGAAGGGTCTCTTTCACTCTCTTGGGAGATCGAGCAGAAGCAAGCTTACATGGTTGTTCACATCTCCCAGGGGCAGAGCAGCAGGACACCATGGCTTCCACTTGAGTCCGTGTTTCCCTTTGAGTCCCATTTCCTTTTGTGTCCCCACAGTAAAGACAGTTTGTACCTCTCACATCACCTCTCACTTTAGCTATGGCTGCAAACAATGGGGAAGCAGCCCAGAGCTGAACACCAGGCAGCAGAACAGCCCTGGGTAAGAAAGGATTCCCTCTACTCCTGTCAGGATGCCACAGCAGGGAGCCACTGGCTGGCCTGCCTGGATTGATGACGGCACCTGCAGGCGCCCATGAGCTACTGATCACAGCATGTCTTAGCAGCAAGAGGCCCAAAGCATCCGTGGCTATTAAAGTCTATTATCCATAATTAAGGGAGTAAATATTCCAGGTACACAAGAAAAGGGGTGATTCAAAGCCAAGTTTTTATAAGCTGACCAATGGCTCAGAAAGAGGCCTCACTACTTCCATCATCAAGGCCACTGTCACTGCTACAGACTCCTGTCACCAGAGGAAGTGGGATGTGGAGATGGAGGCAAGACCTGGTGTCCTACCTAAACTCTGAACTTTACCCTGTCTTCTAAACGTGTAGATGGACACAGAGAGTTTGGGAAATAGTCCCAGCTGCCCCCCGAAGGGTGAGACTCTGACCTCCCCACTAAGCTCATGTGAACCCAAGGGAAACATCCTCAGTGTTTTGAGTCAGCGATCATGGGATCCTCCCAAAGCAAGAGCTGTGTAAGCAGTGTTGTTTTCAATCATAGATTCTGAAAGACATTAGCCAAAAAACAAATATCTAAATAAAATCTATTCTCCTCCTCCCACCTTCCCAGAAGGGCTCTTTGTAACCACTGCAAATAACACAGAAAGAAAAACACGACTTTCCACCTTCATCCCTAAACACAGAGTAGCACACACTCACCTTCCACATGGAGGGATCAGAATCAGATAGATGCTTCTCACTGGGTAAGAACCGTGGTTTGGTAGCATCTAAGAAAAGCTGCATATAGTTCATTTTAAAACGTGATCCTGCCTAGTACCTCCAGCACTGTCCAGTTTGTGTGCTGACGGCTGACAGGGATATCTTTCTGTCCCCAGCTCCTATCAGGAAAGGGTGTGTGACATAACTTGGGATAAAGCTAACAGGGATTATAGGGTAAAGGCCCTGAGGGTCTAATATTTTCAGTCAAAAATTGGCCTGGCAACTGCATCACAGATCCTTAGTGGGAAGCCATCTCAGGCCACGAGGGAGCCATCAAGAACCCATCATTATTGGATAAGGAGCCCAACGACCAGAATAACTAAGAGATGATGACATTCTGAAATAAAACAATGGGTTTGGTGTCCAGGAATGTCCTTTGAGGAAGAAAACAAGGGACCTCCAATCTGCCTGTGCGATTGGCAGGGAAAGGGGAGCATACTTGAGCTAGTATGTATGGCTGAGCACTGGGAGGACTGACTGAAGCACTTTTTCCATCTACAGCTTTTGTGCTGTTTCCAATTTCTTCTGAATGAACATTCCCAACTATTATGCCTCAAAACTGTTCCTCCTCAGCCTAGAAAAAGCTTGGTCAAGGTAATACTACAAGGAAGTTGACATGACTTGTAGTCAGATGGTCTAGAAGAATGGTCTTCAAGATTTCGTGGAGTGTTCTAGAATGACAAGGCTCTATAGTAAGATGGGTGAATTTTCTGAGCCTGTACCCTATACTTAAACATGAGGATATCTAACCCAGCCATCCTATCTTCCAACTCATGTTTTCAAGGCTCAACATGGTCATGGAAATAAATTGAGCCCCAGGCAGGAAGTAGATCTGGTATGCCCCACGTCCCTCACCTCAGACCTACGCTGCAGCTACCTGAGCAAGGTCTGCAGAGTTTTGTGTCTCAGGAGATTGCTTTATGTGTGCATCCAAGAGGCCATAAAAATTATTCTCACTGGAGAGAAGACAGAGGAGGAGAACGTAAGATTATGGGCAGAGTAGGGAAAGAGCTAAGCTTTGTACTGAGATCATTGTCCTACAAAGACACAAAGAGTGTCTTCCTAACTGCATCCAGATCCATTTCATCCGGTCTGGGCTAATTCCTTGGATATTAACAATAGGGACCAAATTAGCAGATTAGAACATGAATGAACAAATTCTTAACGGAAAAAAATGTATGTCATCGTCGCCCTGCAGTGTCCATACTTGTGATGGTCAGTACCGATTGCCAGCTTGACAGACTCTAGAATCACCTAGGAGACAAAGCTCTGGGTGCACCTGGGAGGGATCATCTAGATTAGGGTAACTGGACTGTGAAGCCCCCCCCCTCCAACTGAGATGAGCCATTCTCTGGGCTGGGGCCTAGACTGAATGAGGAGAAAATGGGTTTAGCACTAGCATCCACCTGTCCCTGCTCTCTGGTGATAGATGCCATCTGACCAGCTGTGCAAGGATCCTGTTCTCATGATTCCCACACCCTGATGAACTGGAGCTCCGAATTGTGATCTGAAATAAACCTCCCTTCCTTCCTTCGGTCGCTTTTGTCTCAGTGTGTCATCATAGCAACAAGTAATGAATTAAGGTACCAAGGCTACTTTTATAACCTATTGCTCTGACCTAAGAGGAAGCAATATTTTTTTTTTACAATAACGTCTCACTATATAGCTCTGACTGGCCGGAACTATGTACACCAGACTGGCCTGGAATGCATAGAGATCTGCCTGCCTCTGCTTCTCAGGTCCTGGGCTTGAAGGTGTGAGACACCATGACTAGTGACAAGAAGTATCTTAAGGAAGGATTTGTTTGGGCTACAGTTTTATGGGATACGGTCCGTCTGGAAGCAGAAGGCACGGTGGCAGGAACATGAGGTAGCTGATCCTTCTGCACTGGTAGTCTGGAAGCGGGGAGTGATGGCGGTTGCTTCTCAGCTTCCTTTCTCCTTTTTATTCCAAACAAGAGGACGGTTTTATTCCCATGAAGAATGAATCTCCCTACTTCCATTAACCTAGTCTACAAATTCTAATGCAAACACGCTTAGTAATTTGTTTGCATGATGACTCTAAGTCCTGCCAAATTGACAATCACCACCAGTATGCAACTGTTTCTATTGCTTTGTAACAAATTACCCCAAGATGCTTAAAATAACAAGTCTTTAATTACAAGTCCTTTTGGTAGGTTAGGGATTCTCACAGGGATCAGCCATGGTGCCAGAGGAAATCCAGTTAGGACTGATGGGTCTGGGACCATCTCTCTCCAGCCTGTGACTGGCTCCGAGCTGAGACACCTCTGTCTCTGCCATGTGGCTCTTCTCTCTAATAGGACCAGCTGGACTTCTTTACGCAAAGTTGGGTTGCAAGAGGGGAAATGGAAGATTCATGGCCTGTCTCAAGAGCCTGGAAAATAATGCCCATTTTAATTTGTTGCTCCAATCTAATTCCAAGGCCAG